>NC_135538.1:9037501-9351073 GCF_045843805.1 Urocitellus parryii | reverse complement strand
TTTATTGACAATTGAATTTCTTTTATGATTTTTGTTGCTGAGTAGTGCAGCATCTTGGGTCCAGATCCTGTTAAAGTGTTTTCTACTACCTCTGTGTGATATGTGCCTCAGTCTGCTTAATTTTTTATTTTATTTTATTCTGATTTTTTTTTTCAGTACTGGGGATTGAACCCAGGGGTGCCCTACCACTGAGATATAGTACCCCAGCCCCCCCCCTTTTTTTTTTTTTGAGGCAGGGTCTTACTAAGTTGTCCAGGCTGATCTTGAACTTATAATCCTCCTGCTTCAGCCTTCTGATTAATTGTCCTTTTTACATGTAAACCTTCTTACAGAGTATAGTAAAATTATGAGATGAACATAATTTTTGTAGGGTTAATCTCTAATGCAGTGTGGGCAGCTGCTGAAAACTGTCCATGTAGTAAAATTTTAAGAAAAATTGCCTCAATTACTAGTATTTCATCTGGGTATATGCAGCTAGAGGAGGACCAAAAGCAGGCCTGGGGAGTCAGTCTTTACAGTTGTAAAATCAGCAAAACTTTGTGGTTACTCTTTCTTTACCTCTTCCTACTCATCCCCAACACCACTGAGTGTGCCTAACTCTGACACCGCTCTGTGCACACCTCTGGCCTGTGCTTCTGGCAGGCGTCCTCCCTAGTCCCTGCCACTGTCTCTGGGTTCCACGCTGTATGTCCTGCTTCTCTGACCATGCCCTTGCTCAGTTACCCACACGGAGTACAGGGTAGTCTTGTGTTCCTGTAGGTGTCTCCAGACACAAAAATTGGAAGCCTTACCCTTGCTCAGAGAGGTCTGCATTGGTTTTTCTTACTGATGGCCTCTAGCACAGGCTGCTGATCCTATCTGATGCCCTGTGCCTCTCTCCTGTTGTGTACTTAGATACACATGCATGCATCTTCACATGCTTTTATAATCCGCTCTTCCTTCTGCCTCGTGATGTAGGTATTCACATCTTTGGCCTGTTTTCCTCATGTTACACATTTTCAGAATTTTTTATTGCCTCCTGTGTGCTAAATTCCTGGTATCTGCAGCTTGGCCAGGCTGCTGAAGCTCCCACTTGGCTGTCCAGCGGAGTCCTAGGCATCTTTATGTCGCTTTTTCACAAGCCCTTCAAACCTCCTGTAGTGTGAGACCTACAGGCTCACCACACATGCTGAGCCAGTCCTCTTCCTGAAGTCTCTTTTTTTCTAATGTGGAACACACCCATTCATTCTCCTCAGCTACAGCTGTACATCACAGAAAGACGCTGGCCTTACACTTGCTCACATCTAGCCTTTCCCCTCTCTGTCTCTACTGTCACTGCCTTGAGCGAAGCCCTCCCCTTGGTACCTGGATTGGGTGCCTTCCTGGCTGGCCCTTCTCCCCCTGTGGCCTGTTCAAACTGCCAGCTGTAGGTCTACAAGACACCCGCCATCTGGCCCCGTCCTTCCTCTCCAGCTTTCCAACATATGCACACCCTCTCTTACGCATGCACAGGCATGTGCACCCACATACATAGCCACACACTCACATCCTCACTCATGAACACACTTGCACTACCACACACTCTTACAGACTCGTACCAGCACACTCTCACACTTAGTGTCTACAGACATTTACAAATGCACATTTACAGGTTCACAGTCACATTCTCACACTTGGTCTCTTACAAGCACGCACACACTTATGCGCACGCTCTCACAAGCACACAGACCCATTTGTTGTGACTTTGCACTCTTGCTCTTGTCGTTGCCCTGCCTGGCATGCCTCCTCACAGTTGTTCCACCCTGATGTGTCTGTATCTTAAAACACAATAGAAAATCCTATCCATGGTTTTAAAGGATGTCTTCTCCAGAAGGAGTGGAATCCTTGGGGCCATCACTGAGTACTCTGTGAGGCCCTGTGAGACTGCCTGCCCTGTCCTGCTGTACCCACTGTGTGTGTGGCTGCTTCCCACATGAACCAAGGAGTTCCTTAAGGCTGGAAACCAGGTTTTTCTGTTTCCTTGCCCTTTGTAGGCTAGACTTTGTGTACTGTCTGGCCTGCAGTAGGCACATTATTTTCATTTTTAAATTATTTTATAAAATTTCAAATACATATTGGGAGAGAGAATATATTAACCATAGCTTTGTCCCCATCGTCCAGTTATCCAGTTTCAGTAATCAGCTCACCGTGGTCAGTCTCATGTCATCTCTACTCCTGATTATCCCTCTAGCTTCCCTCTCCCGCAACACACTTGGTTATTTTTGAAGCAGATTTCATTGTATCATTTCATGCATAAAGATTTCAAGCATGGCACAGTGGTGCTCTTCTGTAGTTCCAGATACTTGGGAGGCCAAGGCAGGAGGTTTGCTTGAGCCCAGTAATTTGAGGCCTGCCTGGACAACATACCAAGATCCTGGCTTACAATACAAAACCAAACAAAAGATTTCAATATGTATCTCTGAGAAATGGAGCTGGTTTTAGACATAATGACAATACCATTCTATCCCACCCAACAAAATTATTGATTTCCTGGCCATGGCACATGCCTGTAATCCCAGTGGCTCAGGAAGCTGAGACAGGAAGATCGTGAGTCCAAAGCCATCCTCAGCAATAGCGAGGTGCTAAGTAACTCAGTGAGACCCTGTCTCTAAATAAAATTCAAAAAATAGGGCTGGGGATGTGGCTCAGCGGTTGAGTGCACCTGAGTTCAATCCCCAGTATCCCCCCCCAAAAAAAATAATCAATTTTCTAATATTATCAAATAACCCATTAGCCCAATATCCATAGCCACATAAAACTTTGCTGATTTGAAAACTGAGCTTAAAAACTCACTAGAGTGTTAATGTTAGTAAACAGTATTAGATACACTCAACCTCGAGTTTGATAGGTTAGTTCAGAAGATCACGTTTTCTGTAGCCATACTTTTTTTAAAGCAATTTCCCATTTCCTGGGCTTATCCTTTGGGAATACATGTCCTAGAAAATGTGTTCAGCATCCTTTTATACCATAAACTAAAGCATTGTAGATTTGAAGTTCATCCAAAATATTATTTTTCATTCAGTAGTTTCACTGGGCTCCTTCCTACTGTGCATGAGACTGTGTACCAGGTACCCTGAAGAGTAAACCTCAAGACAGTCAGACCTCCTTCTCCGTAGGAATTTGTGATAGAAGAGGAATTCAAGGAGATCTACCTCAAGGTGCAGAGTTATTGGCCAGTTGCTGTTGGCAGCTCAGCAGAGGAGGAGGCTATTTCTATTTGTTTTAACCAGAATGAGCTTTGATGCAAAAGGAAATCTGACTAGGTGATCTTGAAGCCCTATTGAGGTTTCATCAGACAGGACTGCCAAGACATCCCAGACAGAGTAGTTGCATCAAAGGTGTATAGATTCAAAAGCATTCAGTGTTTTTTTTTTTTTTTTTTAGCCATATCAATTATCATTTGTTAACAGTTTAGAGCCAGGTGTTTGGCAAGTGCAATGTACGTAATCTTGAATGTGTTTTGCCATGAAGTCCCCAAGGTGGGCATGAGATGTTCAGATTAGGTAACTTGCCCGTGATCACTCTGCTTGTAAGTGAAGAAGAGTCAAAGTTACATCTGTTCGTCTTTGAAGCCTGTCCTTTTTTTGTCTGCTCTGTGGCCTGTTACGTGTAAACAGGTGTCCTAGAGCACAGGTGTGTATAAGCTGGTAGGAAAAAGGCTAAGAAAACTGGTTTTCAAAACTATCAGACCCCTCTGGGAGCCAGGCTGTCGACTGTGGGCTTCGTCCAGTGAGCTGAGCCTTCCTTGGAGGCTAGTGGTGGCTTTCGTTATTGTTGTAGAGGAGGCTGGAGTCTCAGGACGTGATTTTGAGTTATGGCAATAGGAGGTGAAAGATGGAGGAGAAAGCTTGGAGCGCCAGGCCTGTGGGACGCAGTGCTTAAGCAGAGGAAAAAGGCAAGGGTCACTGAGGCGCTCGGCCTTTGCACCTGAGAATGGCGGCTGCGTTAAAGGCTGTTGGTCAGGTATGTCCAAGAATGTTAACTTTGGACATGCCAGGTGGGAAGAGCAGTGAACGGCCAGTCCTGCCCTGCAGGGTGGCGGCCGTTGAAACCTGGTGGTGCAGAGCTGGAGAGCAGGCTGGAGCAAGGTGCCAGGAAAGCTGAGGGTGCTCTTGGGAGAAGGGAAGGAGCAGACACAGGTGCGTCCCCAGATGCAGAGAGAGGACTGGCAGCACTAAGGTCAGGGAGGGACAAGGCAGTTGGCAGAGGTGATGGTAGGGTCTTCATAGCGACAGTATTTTAAGGACCTATTTTTATTGCCTTAGATGCAAGAAAGAATTACTGGGTAGAACCAAGTACATGTACTAATTTTGGATGATTTGTTAGGGTATATATTAGCAAATAGGTTCCATTTTCTTTTTTTTTAATATATTTTTTTTAGTTGTCGATAGATTTTATTTCTTTATACATGTGCTGAGAATCAAACCTAGTGCCTCCACATGCCAGGCAAGTGCCCTACCTCTGAGCCCCAGCCCCAGCCCTAGGTGCCATTTTCTTTTTTTTTTTTTTTAACATTTATTTTTTTTTTTTTAGTTGTAGTTAGACACAATATGTTTATTTTTATTTATTTATATGTGGTGCTGAGTATCGAACCCAGGGCCGCACACATGCTAGGTGAGCACTCTACTGCTGAGCCACAACCCCAGCCCTCCATTTTCAATGGTAGTAAAAAATTTTTTGTTTGCATAATTTTTTGTCCACTGAGTATTTCTTCATTTTCTTAGTAAAATAGTATTTCTTCCAGTCACTCTTGGCTTCAAAAAGTATCAAAGTTGTAATTTAAAATTATTTTTTTAAATGTGGTTAGATAACTATAATGTATATTTCAAAAAAGCTAAAAAAAAGAATTTTGAATGGTTTCACCAAAAAGAAATAATAAATGTTTGAGGCGATAATTAAATTTACCATGATTTGAACATTACACAGTGTATTTGTGTATTGAAATATCACATGGCACCCCATAAATGCATTCAGATTTTGTGTGTTAATTAAATAAGAATGTGGTTATTCAGATTCAGATAATTATTAACTAATTATGGCATTATTTACAAATGTAAGAAAACTATCTTCAGGAGAAAAAAGTAGAATTTTGTGGCAATAATATGTAGAAAACTGGGAATCTTGATATAGACTTCTGCAGCATAATTTAAGTCTATTAATATTTTTTGTCTGGAAAAAAAACCAAACCATGAATCAGTTAGCTTTTGCTAAATGACAGATGTTTCCAAAACTTTGTGGTTCAGACCAACACCTGTGTGTTATTGCACAGGAACCTACTTGTCAGCCAGTGGTTCTTCTGGTCTGGAATGCTGGTGTCTCCAGTCACCTGATGCCCACCCAGGGGCTAAATAGTCTGAGAGGGACTCATCCATGTATCTCACAGTTCTCCTGGGCTGCAGGGCTGGCTTTGGGTTGGGCTACAGGAAGACTCATCATATAACATCTCAAATTAATTTACATGGTGGCTTGGGGTTCCAAAAGAATGAGCCACAGTGTGTAGAGCCCCTTAAGGACAGGCTCCAAATGCCCCTAGACTATTTCCACCTCGTTGTGTTGGCCAGAGAGGTCACAAGAGGCAGTACAGGAGCAGGATGGGGATGTGCGTTCTTCACTTGACAAAACTGCAGACTATTTTTGTCATCTGCCATAGAGTGAATAGAAATCACAGATGATGGTGATCTAGGGAAAGGCTGTTTTCAGTCTTTGATCACTTATTATCAAAGTGTTATTTGGCTTGTTTGTAAATCACATCATTTTCTGGAGTAAAAAAGGTCTTAAAATTTAAAATTTTGTATAATGTTAACTCTGAAGTAATAAAAATCTTAATGTTTATTGATTTTCAGTCTAACAATTTATATTTGTAATATTTTACAAATACATTTATAACAATTTTCAAAGTGAAATTTCTACAGGAAATTCTAACTGTGGTCTTTTTCTTTTCTTTCTTGGTAACTTTATCAGGATGTGGGTGGAGGATGGCTGGAAGGAAGAAACAGCAAAGGAGAGCGAGGGCTCGTCCCCACAGACTACGTAGAAGTAAGAACTTCAAGCATCTTTTCATCATTTGTCAAAGCACAGCCAGAAGACAGTAATATTTGTCCAAAAAAATCATAAAAATGCAAAAGTAATAATTATAAAAGAAATAAATGCAAATTGTATAAAATATGGAAAATACATTGAAGAGGAACTAAGAAAGTATATTACCTATAGATCCAAGCTACAAAGAGTAACTACAGACATTTAGATTAAGTTCCTTTTAGTATTTCTGAATTAAAATTCTTACTTTTCCTTTGCTGGTGTTGTGTAATAGCTGTTGCCTGAACATGTTTATTGTAGTCAATTCACAAAATTTAAACAGATTTTCTCAAAGGACATGCCTCTCAGTTCCTTCTCCCGTTTTCTTAGGCAGAAGAGTGGCTTGAGTGCCCGGCTATGAGAATTGCCTTGTGCTCTGCTGTGATAGGTCCCAAGGACAGTGGCACAACACCCTGAAGGAGGTCCCTGCTTGGGACAGACCCATCAGAGACAAAACCCTCTACTGAGTCAACTGCCTGGCACCCCCTGCTGGTAGTCTCTAGGTGTCTCAAAGAGTAATAGGTGCTTGGTGAGCTTGCCTCTCGCCTCTGGTGCTTATTAGTCAAGTTGAAGATAGGTCAAGAAGTGCTTCAGCCAGCTCCAGTGGAGGGCAAGAATGCCCTGAAGGTGTTTCCCTGGGGCCCAGCTATGGAGTGGGAAGGAAGGCTGCCTGTCTGTCCTTGATTGAGAGGGAGGGCTGGGGAGTCTGAAACCTTCAGGAGAATCTGAGGAGATCTGTAGATCTTCCTTCAGATACGTACACCCACATACCCCAACCTTGTCCCCATGGTTCACAGGCCTCTGAGCTCAGTCCATGGGTATGAGATTTAATCCTGTGTTAGCTCTGTGTGCTATGCATCTGGAATCCTAAAAATGAACAAGATTAGGAAAAGTCTGAGGGTTTAAGTTGATATTGGCATTTTATTTTCTAGAATTCCACTTACTTCTAGAAAGAAATAGTGTTTTCACACATTCTTGGGTTTGATTGTTCTTTAAGAATATAGACCACCTAAGTCAAATATGAACAGATCCAACAGGCAAAAATTCAGTAAGAACCTAGTTGAACTCAACAGCACTGTCAGTCAACTGGATATAATGGATATCTGTGGACTGCCTCATAGAACAACAACAGAATGAACTTTCACCTCAAATTCATTCGAAACATCCTCAAGACAGACCATGTTCTGAACTATAAAACATACCTCAGCATGTTTAAAAGGAGAGGCCTGGGTGTGTAGCTCAGGGGTAATAGAATGCTTGCCTAGTGTGCACAAAGGTTCTTAGTTTGATCCCCAACACACACAATTTTTTTAGTTAAAAAAAATTTTAAGTACATACTCCTTAAAAAAAAAGAGAGAACACATAAAATATTTGCACTGAGACCAAACTCAAAATCGGTACAGAAAGATAGTTGGAAAATCCGCAAATACTTGGAATTTTTAAATACAATTCTAAATAGCATATGAATCAAAGAAGAAATAATATCAATAGAAATAACAAACAGTTCAAGTAAAAATGAAAATACAACTTATCAAAATTGTAGAATGCAGCAAAAGCAGTGCTTAGAGGAGAATTTTTAGCCTCAAAGAACATGAAGCCCTTTTCCATAACAGAAGCTAATGCTTACTTGTCCTCAAAGGCTCCCACTGTGAAATGACCCTAATCTATGAAAATAATTGTGTTTTTTTTTCCTAACATTCAGATGTTACCTAATGATGGAAAAGATCAGTTTTCATGTGGAAATTCAGTGGCTGACCAAGCTTTCCTTGATTCCCTCTCAGCAAGTACAGCTCAAGTGAATTCGGCAGCCTCCAACAGCAGCATCCAGGTATGTTTCACATTGTCCTGCTGGTTACGGTGGCTTTCATGAAAGCAACGTGCATTGATGACAGCTTGTGCTGGGTCATAGCTATTATCATTCCCTAATGCATATGCAGAGTAACTTTTAGGTTTGTTGTGTGGCATTTCTGCTGGGAATTAACAAAGAACTCGCCTGTTAAGCCTGCTAAAAACTGTTTTCCAAATCAATGATTAAAAAAAAAAGATAGATGTCAAAAGTTGCTTTTAAAAAGTCTGCGAACACAAATCCCAAAGTTGCAAATACTGTCTGGAATGAAGGCATGGAAAGAAGAGAAGGGCTCTGTTGTGGAGGTAGTCAGTGACAGAGCTTGGGCAGGATCAGGGCCTGAGAACAGGGCTCCCTCTGTCAGAGTTGGAGGCCCCTCATGCTGCCCTAGAAGGTAAAAAGTTCTGAGCAGATCCAGGCATTCAGCAGTTGTGCTGTTATCATGTTGCTTTAAGAAGACTTAGAAGAGTTAGAATAATTTGAGAGAAATAATAGCAGAACTTTACATTTGTTTTTATTAAAATTTGACCAGTTTAGGTGAATCTGCTTAGTACATTTATATACTTAATGCTTAATCAGAATGAGTGACAAGGATTTCAAAGAAGATGGGTATCAAAATGTTGTTGCCATGTACATCTTTAAAAACAAATGGGCACTAGGTTCAGTGCATTCCTGTAATCTCAATGGCTGGGGAGGCTAAGGCACGTGGATCACAAGTTCAAAGTCAGCCTCAGACTGAGTAAGGCCCCAAGCAACTCAGCAAGACCCTGTCTCTAAATAAAATAAAAAAGAGCTGGGGATGTGGCTCAGTGGTTAAACACCTCTGGGTTCAATTCCAGTATCAAAAGGGGTGGGGGGGCTTTATGAGGTGTTATTTCTTGGTACTTTTTAACTACATAAAGTATTTTAAATTATGTTAAGCCTAATCCTTTTCAAGGATGTGATTTTGCTTACATGCTCTATCCTCTAAACCTTCTAAAAGCACTATCAGAGTACTGTTGCCACAGATTAACTGTAGATTCTGTACATTTAAAAATAGTTTTTATACATATCAAGAATTACAAGTTGTCTGTCCCAGATCTTTAAAATTCATAGGCAAACCAGGTACCATGGTGCACACTGTAACCTTAGCAGCTCAGGAGGCTGAGGAAGAAGTATTGCAAGTTCAAAGCCAGCCCCAGCAACTTAGCAAGGCCATGAGCAACTCAGCGAGACCCTGTCTTTAAATAAAATGTAAAACAGGGTTGCAGATGTGGTTCAGTGGTTAAATGCCCTAGCGTCAATACCTCATTCCAAAAAAAAAAAAAAAAAAAGAATCCAGAGACAACATGATCACAGTAGTTAAACATCTTTCTACCCTTTGTTACTATAATCCTTGAACATTGGTCACTTAAAAGTTACTCACTACGACATGTAAAGAAATAGTACTTTCACCTTACCTGGTTTTCCAGGGATTCTCAAGCTGAGCACTGTTGACATTAGAGGCCTGATGCCTCCCACGGCCACCCCCTGCCCCACCACCGCCTTTGTGCAGCAGGATGCGCACACACAGCTGTGGCAGCCACGGATGTTGCCAAGTGTCCCCTGAGAACAGATGCAATCAATTTGAGATACCCTGAATTATGTAAAGACATCCTCATGAAGTGGGCTTGTGTGAAAGTAAAGGGCAGCATTTTAATAAGAGGGGAACGAGATGGAGTGACCATAGAGTGAATGGAGGAAGCAGCCTCTTTAATTCTGGGAACGTACCTCAGCCGTTGACTTAGGAGAGACTAGCTAATGACACAAACTCAAAGATTCAAATCTTGTTTTGTTAAAAAGTAATATAAATTAGCAGTATTCAAGTGTAGTGATAACTGATTAGTATAAATCTTAATTTTTTTCCAGGTTATTAAGAAAATAATAAATCCAATTTTTGAAAAACTGGATTTTATTAATCCAATCTAACACTAAATCCTTATTTTAAAAATTTTTTTTAGTTATAGATGGACACAATATCTTTATTTTATTTATTTATTTTTATGTGGTGCTGAGAATCGAACCCAATGTCTCTTGCATTCAAGGCAAGTACTCTACCACTGAGCTATAACCCCAGCCCTAAATCAAATCCTTTGAAAACAAAGAAAAGTTGAGCTACAAGTGAAAATAAAATCCAGAAAGTCTGACCATGATTAGTTTATCTGAATTTAATGTAAGAACTAATATGTTAACAGCTATCTCCAATCTCAGTTATCTGGTATATGAGAATGATTTAAATAGGCTACAAATATGGTATGTTTTTTAAAATGCTCTGAAAGGTGTTTTGAGTGAGAAACCAGACAACCATTATTGGTTGGTAGCTTTAAATTTTTTTGCTCCCAGGTTTGCCCATTCTCTGGCCCTTGCTGTCTCTCCTAGGGCATGGCTTTGTTTTGAGACAATATAGGCAACTTTTTTTTTTTTTAAATGACCTTTGACTGTGGAATGCATTTCTAAACCTGATACATGTCTAGCAGACAGAGGGAATCAGTACATTTAAGTCGAAAAGTAATATTAAATTAGGAAAAGTACTTCTAATAGGTTATACAGATGTAGGATAGTTCCATTAACATACAAAGAACCCTTGTAAATCTATAAGAAAAAATAAACAACTCAGGAAAAAATGGGCAAAAGGTATAAAGAAATGGTTTATTGTTTAAAATATATATTTTATATATGTATACATATATAGAGATAAATTACATATAATATAATATATATCTAACTTGGGGAAACTGCCATTCCAAGCTTCTCCCATTAAATAGCAGAGGATGAGAACATTTCAGTAATACCTGGTGGGACAAAGGTGTGGTCAGGGAGGCATTCTGATACCAAGCTGGTGAAGGGTAAATTGGCGAAGCTTTTTGGGGTGGTTGGTGATGTGGTCTCTGTGGTGCCTTAGCTCACCCAGCAGTGCAATCCGCTCTCAGATCACGGGCTCTGGACAAGAAGCTTACGCTGCAGCTTTGTTTCTAATAGCAAAATGAAGTAACGTGTCTGTCATCAGGGCTGGTCCAGTGAAGCACAGGATGCTATGCCATGGCTGCCATAGGAAGGATGTGGGGTTTGAGATGTGTAGATGGGGTGATGCAGAACTTCTTTTTGAAAGGCACCGCAGTGTGCATGATGTTATATTTAACATGTGTTTAAGCACACATACACACACCCCTCCCTGCGTGAGCACAGCTCTGATTGTTGTCTTCCTGGAATACAGGTTTCGTATGAGGTGGTTGAGGATGGTCAGCACATGGTCTTTGGAAGGGAAGGGTCATTTCCATGGGTGATCCTAGTCTCCCTGTTCTCTGGTTTTACAGTTTCAGGAACATTTCATATTAGCACTGTACCACTAGGAAGAGTCAGGAGCAGGTGGTGGTGAGTCCCAGAAACTGTTAAAGTCACATTAATAGCTGTCCTTGTCTCTGTCACCCATTCACTGGTGGACAAGTTATGTCAGTTGCCTTGGTTCTAAAAAGGTTCTCACTGTAGATCTTTAAAAACTCAGATCTCTGATTCTATTAGAATCCTTACTTTGGAAAAGTTATTGGAAAGATATTCTTGTACTTAATAACAGTGGGATTAAACTTTAGTTAAAAGTTTGATAAACCTGTGTGTTTTATCTGAAGGATTTGGGCTTGAGAGATTTTTCTGTTTTCTTTAAATACTAGAAAGAGATACATAATTGGAAAAACTCTGTTTCTCATTTTGTTAAAATCTTAATGACACGGAATTCGTCGAATCTCTCTCTTCCTTGGCTTCACAGTTTCTCCTGGTCTCCCTTCACCCCCACCAAGGCCTGCGGTGCAGGGGAAGCTTTGGGGTCAGACCCAGGCTGATGTCTGGCTGAGGTCAGACGCCCGCTTCCTGGGGGGTTGGCAGGGGGGCCGCAAGGTAAAGGGTGGCGGGTACATGGGAGATACTTCAGAAGTACTGCTCTTCCTTCCCACCTCTTCCCTTTCCAGGGGCTCCTCTGTCCTTCTTTTTTGTTCCATCCTTTCTCCTCTTATACCCTCCCTAATCACAGAGATGATTCTTTAAAAATGTCTCCCACTCTTGAGTTTCCCATTTGCCCAATTTCTAGTTTTTCGCCCAACAATTCTTGTCTGCTAGTCTCTTCTGTATCTCAAACTCAGCTTCAAAATTGCTCATGATTTCCCCACAAAACTAGTTTCTCTTCCTGACCTTCCCTGAATGTTACTTTTTTTTTCTGTGCCCTCCTTTTATTCTATTTTAAAACTCCCAAGTGCTATCATAAACCCTCATTATTGATAGGTATGTTCTCTGTTCTTTATGTATGTAAGGGGAGGGGAGGGACTGAGAACCATTGCAGTGCTCTAATGGAGTCTCTCTCTGAAACATCCTCCAGAGGTAGCATAGCGTGGCATCAGGCTCCAGACCAAATTGCCTAGGTTTTAATCCCAGATCTCATACTTTCTGTGTGACTTAGGGTAAGCTATTTAACCTCTCTGTGCCTCACTTCTACAACCTCATAGGATTATTGGAAAGAATAGTAAATGAAAAAACAGTCCTAAAGTATTTAGAACAATAGTTGGTACTTAGTAGTGGTTTAGTAATTGTTCTCTTATATACCTCTAAAACAAGCCATTAAATATGTCAGTTCTTTGCTTAAGAAACTCTAGGGGCTCTACATTGGCTCCTGAACCAGCTATCTGCTATAAGTCAGAGGGCTGTCCCAGGAGGCAGTCACTACTTTGAGTAAGGCAAAGTTCTGCAAGCAGACTCTGAACACCTGCACGTGGGGAAACTGTAGAAGAAATGCATCTGAACCTGCGGTTACATTTCTGAGTTCTCTGCATGGCCCCATCCCTGCTCTTAGGGATGTGTCTGCTGCAGCCACACTGGCTGTGCACCTGGCCCTGGGGCTGTCCACCTGTTCTCTGCACCCTTGACTCTCCCAGGGAGGTCGGAACACTCCTTCCATTTGCTGTCATCCATCTGCCCATTTGAGGTTCAGCTCACACACCATGTCTTTCATGAAACCTACTTTTGTTTCTCTTCACTCCTCCTCTGTCCTTCCTCTGGGTTCTCTTAGCACGATTTGTGATTCCAATTCGAATTATATCGCTCATTTGTAAATTTCTAAGCCTGATAAGCAAAGATTGTATGTTGTCCATTCCCAATAACTTATAAGAAGCCTTGCACTGTAATCAAGTGCTCTGTGCTTATTTGAATTATTTTTCTCAGGCCTGGGGTTGTGGCTCAGTGGTAGAGCACTCACTTAGCAGGTGCGAGGCCCTGGGTTCGATCCTCAGCACCACATAAAAAAAAGTAACAAATAAATGAATTATTTTTCTCAGTCATAAATGCATCACAAGGTGCTTCACAGTGTTAGTATTATGAAATACACAGATTTCAGCTGTGTGTGTTCCCAGCATTGGCTGGAGGCCCGAGAGCTGTCTGCCAATAGCCATTGTCCTTCCCTGATGGGCCATACAATCAAAAACGTCACGTGCTCTTACAAAAAACTCCCTGGGATTGTTAATTACTTTTTTCACAGTTTGGATATTAAATACATACACAAAGTTAAGTGGTTATTTAGGGACATAACTTCTTCTTATTCAGAAACTTTCCATGTCATATTTGTGTGACGTAATTTTTATTGGCTAAAGGGATAAGAAGGGCAATATAGTTTGCTTTCTCATGTCTCAAAAGAAGTCCATTTTTAGACCACTTAAGGCTATTTTTAGACCATTTTAAACCAGTAAAAAAAAAAACCTTCACGAAAGTATTAGATTTGCTTATTTCATTACCTCAGGTGAGACTTATAATGCCCTAGACGGCTCATAACTGCCTGCTGAACTTGCCTCTCTAAAAGCCTGTCTGGGAAAGGCCACCCTTCCCATCCCCCACACGAATCTACTTGATTACAGACTTTTTAAGGAAGACTTTGTACTGGTGTCCATACTAACCTCATTTCAGATGCTTGACTTCTATCAGGTGACAGCTTGATTCCTCTGGGGGGCTTTTCAAGAATACATGCTAATGAGATCTGTTGTAAAGGTGGTTTCTGTTGTTGCTAGTTTATGTCTAATTGGAAACAAATGAAAAAAAACAAAGGGTTTTTGTTTTCAACCTGAAAGCTGCAATAATAAGGGCCTTGAGCAGCAGTCAGCAGCTGCTGTCAGCAGTGCCCATAAAAGGCCATTTCACCTGGATTTCTGTTAGGCAGGTCTGTGGCAAAGGAAGCTGTGTTGGCTGGCATCATCTATTCCCTGTGTAAAGCTTCCTCTTAAGACTTTGGGCTAGCAAAGTACATAAACCCTCTAAGGTAATAGAAGTATTACCCATCTATTTTGCCACTCCATTTATTATCCAATTATTTAAATAATTAACACCTGAAATTGACGTCTGTGGGTTGGCATGTGAACTAGCAGGGGAATTTTAAGTAACTAGACTTGTTTTGGTATCTCCCGGTCAGTGGTCTTGCTGCACCTGGCCTAAGTGCATCTGGTATGTCCTGGGTTCATCTTCATTGCTAAAGCAGTGTGTGCACTTATCTCTCCAGCAGTGTTTCTCATCATAGAGGTTCATCTGTAGAACCAGATCATGACTTTTAAATTAAAGTTTTGTAAGGAACTAAATAGGAAATTTCCAAGTTCTTCTGTATTTTGGTTAGGATTTTTACCAGTTAGGCCCATGGATTTACATTGATTTAGTGTGTTTCAACTTGAATGCTTTTTGTTTGTTTTTTGAGGCGGGGGGTGGGGGGGTGTCTGGCTTTTTGGCTTTTTTTGGGGGGGGGGCTTTTAAGGTTGTCACCTTTTGGGACACCATTTGACCTGTTTCCTCATTTGATTTTTGAACCCTTCTTGCTCTTAAATATTTCTGATTCTGTCATCTGTGTCATCACTGAGTCAGCGTCAATTGGTTTTTACCTTGTTATTTTCCCACTTTTTTCATGCTTGGTAATTTTTTACTAGATGGCAGAATTCAGGCCCTTTGGGGCTTGAAGAGTAAAATCTTTTGTCATTCTGTTTAAAATGTGTCTGTGCATAGGAAAGAGATATTTGCTTCCTGTTCCCCTTTCTAACACAGTTGGCACGTGGTTGTTAGATATTTGAATGAGAAATGTCTGAAAAAGACTTTGTTATTGTAATCATGTAGAAAGTGATATTAAAAACAAAACAAAACAAACAAACAAATAAAAACCTCAACCTTCTCTAAACAGCCTTCTTAGTGAACGGTGAATGGTAACTTTCTTTCTGTTCATTTTCCTTGTGTACCCTTGGGGAAAGTCTGGGCCTAGAAGTTTGCAGCCTTTTAAAAGTGGATAATCTTTACCTTTCCTTTTCAGTAAGTTCTTACCTCACCTAAGTTGCAGGCCAGTTTTAATTTTCCCACTGTCCCAGAACGTCCTTGACAGCTGACTTATGAACAAGTGTCCTTGATGGGACCCAGCATTACATTACATTACATCTGATTGTGTCCTTTTAAATTTCCTTTTTTTCAAAACTAGCACAATGCCTACTTTTAAATTCTGACTTAGCCTGTTCTTTAGAATTCCTGTCTGCTGGATTTGTCTGGTTGTTTCTTTGTGGTATTAAGTTGTTCCTTTATCCCCATTATTTTCTACAAGTTGTAAATTATATCTATGGGCTTAATGGACTCAATTGGACATTTTAGGTAAGAATGTAACACAGGTCATGTTGCACATTTCACATTCTCTCAGCGGCTGTGGTTGATCAGAGCAAACCCTGGTTCAGGTCGGTGCCAGTCTTTTGCCTCTGTCACGTGCTTTCTCCTCCTGCCAGTAAGCTGTCTGGTGTGACTTAGCACCGTTAGCCCCTCACCTCCTAGCTCCCTCCATGTGCAGCCCTTGCCTGAAGCAGTGCTGTTGTTGTTTCTGGGGTGCCGGATTGGCTTGCCACTGTTTCCCTCCATCAGCCGGAGCCAGGCAGCTACCATGTTAGAAATTGAGGGTAAATGTAGAATGCTTTCTCTTTAATTATCAGTTTTCAGAGTTAGGTGTTGTTTCAAGTTTGCTCAGACTAGTGATTGAGTTTTCCTTTCTTCTGGTTTGTAGTACCGTGAGCCCAAGGATTTACATTGATTCAGTGTGCTTCAACATGAGTGTTTTGAAATTTGTTTTTTTGGGTTTTTTTTGGGGGGGGGTGCTTTTAAAGTTGTCACCACTTGGGAGTCCATTTTGCCTATTTCCTCTCCCCATATGATTTTTGAAAGCTTCTTGCTCTTAAATATTGCTGATTCTGTCATCTGTGTCATCACGAGTCGGCATCAACTGGTTTTTACTTTGTTATTGGTCATATTTTCCCACTTTCTCATGCTGGTCAGTTTTTATTACATGGCAGACATTGTGATTTTTACCTTGTAATATGGTGGATAATTTGGCATTCCCACAAATGTTTTTCAGCCTTGATGTGGTATAGACTTTAGTTACTTTGAAACTCTCCTTCTTTCCAGTTCTGTTTTTAAACTTCTACAAGTGGGACTAGAGTACATTCACTCTAGACATGTTTTTGCCCTTCTACTGAAGCACAGCCCTGTATTGCTGTGTCTGGTGCACTGTGAGGTCAGTTTCTGTACCAGCTGGAGGAACAGCCCTGTGAGGATTGTCCTCTGTTCTGACATGTGATTCTTTCCCTGATGGGGTAGTTTCTTCACATGAGGTGTTGGTCGGGTGTCAGCTTCAGATCTGGGGTGTCCTCGGCAGTGCTCTGCCTCAGATGCCAGTTCTGCTTCCCCAAGTGAGAGACCCCTGTGCTTTGTAGGTTCTCCATCCCTTACGTGTGACCTGGAAAATCTCTTCAGGCAGTAATCTAGGGCAGCTGTAGGGTTACTTTGTTATTTCTTGTGTCCCAAGAGTTCATTGCCTGATATCCAGCAATTTGAAAACAGTTTTCTGTTTGTCAATTTTATTAATTTTAGTTGGAATGTAAACTGGTCCATGTTACTCCATCTTGATTTTCTTTGTGCATAAATTGAATTCCAGATTTATGTTTAATTACATCTGTAAAATGAGAATAATGAGAGATACCTGGAAAAGTACATTCTCACAACACTGTAGACTTCACCTGCACTGACTCTCCACTGCATGGCTGTGGGGCTGGGATTTGAGGCCAGGAAGCTGCTCCACAGTTGTGCTCTTGACAACAGTGCTGCAGTCTGGCCGTTGGCCGGTGTTGTGGGGTCCAGTCAGTCACTCATCTCACAAAGCTGCTGCCCTGCAAGCCAGGGAAAACCTTGGCACACACACAGGATGTTTGCTCCTGTGTTCATGGAGTCCATCCTGCTCACAGCAGGGATTGGTAGGACCCACTGGTGCCTCTGTGTTAGCTTCGAGGTAACAAAGTGGCTTTGTTGATCCTGGCTGGTCTCTCACTTGTCTAGTATCTTTAAAAGCAAAATATTCAGAACCTTGGCATTTTGAAACCTTGACTGTCCTTCCCTAGAGTTTGTTTTGGTGGCTGTGCGACATGCATGACTTTGGCTACATTCCTTCTGTGCAGCTTTATTCTTCTCGTGCTTCAGTGATGCTGTATTATGATACCAGGCATCAGATTTGAGAAGGTAAACTGCACTGCTGTTGATTGGGGCCTTTGCATGTGCTGTTTGGAGTGAGTGGCACTGCCGCAACCCGGCTGCACGAGCCGCCAGCAACCCGGCTAGACACAGAAACACGAATCACTCAAGCGGGAAACAAAGCTTTATTTAAAAAGGCCGCCAGCATACCTGTGCGTCTTGCTAGCAAGCCTATCGACCCACGTGTCTCACCAGAACCGGGCGCTTGGACCTCCCTCGGAAGTTCCCTCCTACTATCCTTCCCCAACCAATGGGAACTCTCCCATTACATGAGTGACATGAGTAACCCGAGTCCCGTAACAGGCTGAGGTGAACAGCAGGAGTCCAATTTCCATATGAAATGTAAAGCTTAACATAATCATATCCTCAAGGGTTCACTGGCAGTCACCTAAACCAAAAGAGCCATGTATCAATACTTTTGCTGTGGCTTCTAGCATGGCACGCTAGATTGCTGTGGCTAATTTAGCCCTGCCACCCGTTTGCTGTTCCTGGGAAAGGCTTTGGTTTACTTCTTCTCACCTGTTCACTGAGCACCTTTTTTATTTCAAGGTGGATATTTTGGCTCAGATTGGTTGTGTTGAAGGTCTTAGCCAGTCACCACCCTCTTCGTCTTCTCCTTCTCCTTCTTCTTCCATTAATAAGGTAAATTCCAATTTGAATGCAAGAAGAAATAAACGTTTAATGACCTTTAAAGTCATCTTTTCCTCCCAAGCAAGGGAATAGTTTCAGGTTGTGTCCTAGGAAAGCTCTCCTGGCAGCCTAAAGCATGGACTGCTAAAGAATCCAGACCTTGGAGGCCTTTGAGCTGAGAAGGGTTTGTGGAGTTGTCCCGGGGGCAGTAGCGCTGAGGACAGTCAGGCAGGAAGAGCTTGGTTGGTACCATGCAGGGCCAAAAAGAAGAGTCTGAAAATGTCACTCTGCAGAAATGAGACAGGAGGGGAAGTTAGAAGAAAAGACTACAGAGGTTCCTGAGAGCTTGAGCCTCAGCCAGGAGACAGAGTGGGTTATTGTAAGAGCAGCCTGTGCAGTTGAGAAACCACAGAGATTATTGGGGTTGAGAACAAAGAAGTTACTGGCTGCAGGAGCCTTAAAGCAGATCCTTGTAGCCCTTAAGTGCTTAGTGTCATCTCTTTATTTTAAAGTTGCTCTAGTAACATGACGTGTCATTGAAAACATTTGGAAATATAGCTGTCCGACCTTTTCCTTGGTAGTATAAATTGATAGTTGTACCATTCAGGTGAAGATTTGCTCGAAGACTGCTGGTCTTCGTTCTTTATATTTTAGACAAGCACCTTCTCTCATTAAGGTAACCTCTGCTAAATGTGTTCCACTGTAAGGTATCATGTTAAATGCTCTATATGCATTTTGTCATTTAATATCTTAACAAAACCCGGAAGAGGAAAATAATGTTGTTATACCCATTTTAGAAGCATGAATGCTAGGAGGGTGAAGCCAGCTGCCCACATTCACACAGCTAACCAGAGTGAAGCTGGGATCTAAACCTCTATGGGTTTTAGAACCCAAGTTTTAACCACTATACCCATGTGCAGTTTACTTGAATCAGATTCCACCAGTTTCATGATGTGATTTAAAATCCACCCAGTGGACTAATATTCTCCTAGTGCATTTTTTACCCATATTATATAAAGTCATGTGCCATATTGAAATGTTTTGGTCAGTGACAGATTACATATATGACTGTGGCCCTGTAAGAACATAATGAAGCTCAGAAAGCCCCCTCACCTAGTGATGTGGTTGCTGTCCTAATGATACCACTGGTTGCTGGTGTTGAGTTCTGCTCCCTCAAATGTTGAAGTTTGAACATTAGAGAAGCCCACCTAAGAAAGCATATAAAGCAGGGTTTATTTAAAATGTGGTAACATAGACTTCTCCCTGGAGGGAGAAGGGGGCCATAGCTGGTATCCTGGTATCCTCCAGAAGCGAGACATTCTGCCCTTTTTATATGTCCTAGGCTTCTTTTGTTCTGCCCTCTTCCCCTTCTCTCTCTCCTTCCTGTATACATGACTAGGCCCAGAAAATGCTCCGGTGGGATGGCCAAAAGGTGGGGAACAGGTAGGCTGATGGGGGAAAGGCAGGATGATGCAACCAAGGACACTTAACAACCCTTACCCCTCCTTGTAGGGAGGGGCAATTCTTGGGACTGGTTACCTTAGCAACAGGTTGGAGAAGCGGCAGGTTCTTGATAAGGGTGGAGGAAAGGCTCTGAAGGAATTAACATTCAATCCTTCAGGGAACAGTCTCCAGCTTCCCAGACTCACTCAAAATTGGCCTCCTTGATCTGACCTGACTTCGATTTACCTTCATCTATGCTGATTGCCTGTCTAATTCTGGCTTCACTAACATGATAGTTCAGTGCTTTATGCAGGTGTCTTTAGTGATGCTCTTGTAAGACCCCCACACTGCTAATCCTGTAAAAGTGGTACATGCATTTATGTACAGCACATTCTACTCACTAATGATAATAAAGGGCCTGTTACCAGTTCTGTATTTACCATGCTATACTGTTTATCCTATTCTTTTAGAGTGTATTCTTTTATTTATTTAATTTTCCGATCTTCATTGAAACAGTCTGCTGTGTTACACCAGCAATAGCCTCTTACATACTGTGTTGCAGCGTCTCTGATTGAATCATTCTGTTGAACTTGATTTAATCTCAGGTTGTTTGTTTCATTGTGGCCCTAGAAGCACTAGGCGATACCACATGTGCTATATAACCTCCGTGTATAATGGGCTGTACCATCTGGACATGTCCTGGGTAGTGTTTGTTTAACAAATACTTAATTTACTGAGCACTTACTGCATGTCAGGCACTGAGTTCATAGGCACCAGGAGATGGCAGGTGACTCCAGGGAACACAGCCCTTCCCTGTATCCCCTGTGTATCTTCTCTCCAAGCTCAGAAGACAGTTATTGTCCGTGCAAATTTTGTTTGTTGACTTTTCCAACATTTTGTTAAAATCTTAAGCACAGAAAAGGTAAGTGAATTTCATAGTAAATAATCACATACCCACCTTCTAGATTTACCTCCACCCATCTATGCCTGCTTCTTCCAACTTTTCTACAGTATCTGAGATAGCTTTCATAACTCCGAAGGTATGATTTTTAAGCCCATGGTGGTGTCATTTCTAAAAATAAATTTTTCCGTCATTTGCTAAAAATCACCTATTCTGTGATCAATCACAGCAAGTTATTTTCTTTCTCTCCCCCCACCCATCCCTGCCTTGGCCCTGGGGATTGAACTCCAGGGTTTCTTTACCACTGAGCTGAACCCCCAACCCTTTTTATTTTAAGATAGGGTCTTGCTAAGTTGCCATGGGTAACCTTGAATGTGTGATCCTTCTGCCTCAGCCTCTCGAAGTACTGGATTTACAGAAATGTGCCACTGTGCCTGGCTAGCAAGTCATGTTCTTAGAAAAGACTTAAGTAGTATACATAAGGAAAATTTGATCTCCCCCTCTGTGAAATAGCAATAATGTTATAAAGGTTAGATCTCTGACAAAATGTAGTATTATTTCATCTACACTATCAAGAACTCACATTAAGTCCTTGCCTCTATGAAAGATAGCAGTATCAAAGCAGACTCTCTTATGTCAGACCCTAACAAAATGGAGCTGGGAGGACACGTAGGGCCCTCTCGCAAGTGTGCCCATAACAGATGATGCAAGATTCTTCAGACTTGAAGCATCCAGTATTCCAGAGAAGCCGCTTGTGCAAGGACACTGGGCTATCAGAGGCTGTCTCCACCGATACACTAATGCCAACTCCTGCAGAAAGCCCAGCAACCACTTGTCTTTGTTTTAAAAGAGCTTACATGGACTTCTGTTTTCGTTTAAGAGCTTTCCTCTGCCCATCCTCTTCAGCTGTGCCGAAAGCCCCCTGGAGCACACACAGCTGGATTCCCATTCTTTGCTCTTCCTAAATAATTTCCTTTAATTTTTTTAAGAGTGGATCTGGGTTTCTGTTACTCAACTTAAGTTATATCACTCCATGCAAGGTATTTTGCAAGTATTTTGGAAAATATTTTCTAAATAAGACAGGACTTCTGTGAGCCTTATGACTGAGTGGTGGGGCTGACCAACTAACAGCAAGTAACTGTAACAGAAGGCTGACTTTACCAGAATGTGACTGAATGAATGTCACCAGGTAGGCTCTGGGAAGGATGGATCTCTCTGGATAGACCTTGACATGTAGGAAGAGGAGGGAATCAGGACAGAAAAAGTATAGCATGAGAAAAGGCAAGAGATGTAGAAGAGTCTGGGGAAAATGTGAGGTTTGAAAAAAGAGTAAAGATTTGTGATGGATATTGAAAATAGAGGATGGATTGGAATGAAAGGACCAGGCCACCAAAATTTTTTGATTTGTCAATGGAATAAGGAGCTTGGATTTTCTTCCATGGGCAGTGAGACCTCATGAAGGGGTTTTAATTATATGTGGTAGGAGAAGCTTTGTACTACAGGGGGTGGGAAAAGAAAAAGAAAGCCAGGCATGGTGGCACATGCTTGTATTCCCAGCTGTTTAGGAGACTGAGGCAGGAGGATCCCAATTTTGAGACCAGCCTGGGCAACTTAGATGCTGTCTCAAAAAGTAGACGGGGCCAGGGATGTAGTTGGGTGGTAGAGTGCTTGCTTAGCATATGTGACACTCAATCATCAATGCTAGGAAAGAAGAAAGGGAGGGAGAGGGGGGAGAAAGACCGAGGGAGGGAGGGAGGAGGGAGAAGTAGAAGAAAAGAATAAAAGAGGCATTTCAGAATCAGAAACCTGAGCCAAGTTGTAGAATGGGCCTTAATGTGACCTGATGTATGTGTTTAAGGGCCAAAAGCATTTGGGTTTAGAGCTAAGAAGTCAGAGAGCAATGTATGGGAAGGGTAAGTTTGGAGAGAGAGACCAAGAGGGACTGAGCTGGCTAGGAGAGGAAGGTCCCTGGTGAAGCTAAAGAGGTACTTCCTGTTGGTTTATCGTCAGCGGGAGTCAGGTTGAATAAGATAGAATGTTCTAGAAAATTACCAAAAAAATGCAAACAAACGTACAAGAATTATAACCAGATAGACCAATAGGATCACATACATAACCAAATAATATGCCTATAAGTTGTAAACAAACAGTTTTGAAAGAACAGTAGTGTTTTCTGTCCTAATTAAATGGATTGTGACTTTTTGAGGGTACGTGCTGTGACTGGTTCCCTTCTGATTCTTTCCTTGATCTTGATGAAAATTCTTCTGGCCAGTTTGCT
This sequence comes from Urocitellus parryii, assembly GCF_045843805.1. Lineage (NCBI taxonomy): Eukaryota > Metazoa > Chordata > Mammalia > Rodentia > Sciuridae > Urocitellus > Urocitellus parryii. Next base: position 9,328,306 of record NC_135538.1, on the reverse strand, counting down.
GTCAAGGCTTCCTGAACTTCCACTCTCCTGTCCTGGTCCACAGCCCTCTGTTTCTTCATATTTACCTCTCAGCTCCCAGCAGTCTTTCTGAAGCTGAGGCTGCCTGCCTAGAGTTCCAGCCTCAGGCGGGGAGTGAGAGGTCCAGCACAACCTGGGTTCCTGCTCCTCACTGGTGCCTGAGCACCACCGCCACCTCTGAAGGTGAAGGAGGTCAGGGCTGAATCTTCTAGATAAGCAATTTTCTGAACTCTTTGCCATCTTGGTCTCCCAATCTTTTGTGCTTTCTGAAGCTCTTACTCTGAAAACAAAGCCTCATAACTTAGAGTTTGGAGGATACAGAGAATATGCTGCTGATTCAGTCCCTTAAAACTTCAGGGGCTGGGGTTGTGGCTCAGTGGTAGCACGCTTGGCTGGCATGTGTGAGGCACTGGGTTCGATTCTCAGCACCACATATAAATAAACAAAGTAAAGGTCTATCAACAACTAAAAAAATTTAAAAAAAAAAAAACTGCAGAGGAAAGGCTCTTTCCTAACTAAAGCATGAAGCATTGTTGTCAGGCCCTCAGCTCAGTCACTTCATATCCACTGCCCACCAGAGTGACTAGAAAGTCCATCCCCAGAGCTGAGTGACCCTTGGTGAACTCTGTATTTGAGAAGCCCACAGGCTTGTGATGAAACTTCTGCTGTTCATATTGGACTTAGGGTAACTTTGTTTTCCTGAAGCTATAGAGGGTGTTAGAGTGTAATCAGGCTCCCTGGCCCAAGGCCCCAGCTGTCCACCCAGTGGTGGTTTGCAAAGAGGACGAACAGACTAGCCACAGGCCATCCCAAGACCAGAAAGAGCTACTCATTAGACAGGCCAGGTGGTTTCCTTGCATTTCTTTCTTTCCTTTTTTGTTTGTTTGTTTGTTTTTATGTGGGAGAGAAGACTCAAGTAAAAGGGAAAACTTGGTATTCCGTGTTCCTAAATTTCAATACAGAAAATGTGGGGAAAAGGGCAGTATTTTCTCGGACTATATCAGTGAATTTCATAAGGTGATTCAAGTGAGAATCAACACATTTTTTAATCTTGACATTCTAATGCTAAAGTTTATAGATTGGTTTAATTTAAACACACTTAGCTAAACAGATTTAAAGATGTCATGTTGAAGTGTTGATGGTATCTAATGGGCTGCAAAGCAGCAGGGTGCCAGCAGCCACTAAGAAATAGCAAAGTGTCCAAAAATAGACCCAAATTCAGTCTGTGATAAAGACGACACTTAAATCAGTGGGGAGGATGGATTATTCATTAAATGACATTAGGACAACAGCATAATACAAGAAAATATTAAGCTGGCCTCCTGTGTTATTTCTTATACTGAAGTAATTTCCAGACATATTGGGTAGTTGGGTTGGAAGGCAGGCTACAGGATCCTGTTTAAATAGTTCTGAAAGTATGGGGCTGTGTGTTGCTGATTCCAAGATTTCCTCCACAGATTGATAAATACATTAAAAACTGCTCAAAAGAATAGTGAGGGAAATATTTTTTAAATACTTTTAAGTTTTGTAGCCTCTAGTTGGGCATGACAGAACCCCCCAGCATGTTGGTAGGAATGAGGGAACACACCTGCAGTCTCTGTAAAAGCATCCCAACAAAACCCACTTATTCTAATTACACATATCTTTATCCCAGGAATTTTTCTTCTGAGCCTTTCTCATATTTCTATGGGATACATAGGAAAAGATGTTCAAAAGTATACATTGTAATATTGTATTGAAAACAAGATAAATTAATTTATTAAATTTGGGGAATTAAATACAATGAAATTCTTTGGAGACGTGTAAAAGAACATTATTGTGTCCATATGTGTTGCTACACCCTAGAGGATATATCATGCCAGTAAATGAGAAAGCTGGGCATGGTGGCACACACCTGTAATCCTAACGGCTCAGGAGGCTGAGGCAGGAGGATCACCAAGTTCAAAGCCAGCCTCAGCAAAAGCAAGGTGTTCCGCAACTAGGTGAGACCCTGTCTCTAAATAAAATACAAACTAGGGCTGGGGATGTGGGGATGAGTTCAATTCCCAGTAACCACCACCCCCCGCTGCCCCCCTCCCCCGCCAAAAAAGAGGAAAACAAAGTGCAGAACAGAATGAGAATTGGACCTACTTACATGGTTTTAAAACAAAAAAGAATCTCTGTGCTTTGGATTTTGCAGTAAATGTCTACTCAGGTTAGACAGAAATACAAGAGGCCCTTATTCTGGCCTGGGCTCTTGTCCTAGGCCCCAGCAGACTAGGCCAAACCAGAATGGGATCCTTCCTGCTAAATGCTGCATAAGCAAACTGAAATGTAAGGAAGCAGATCCATCCCAAGGAGACCAGCTTTTCCAGAAAACAGGAGAGTCCGCCTGAGTTGGGGGAAGGAAGGAAGTCCTTTTTAGCCCTTTTAGCAAAAATTAGCCCTTTACATATAAAGGGCTTTATTCCTTACCAAATAAATAAATAAATAAACCTGATTTAGCTACTCAGCTGTTTTTATTATTCTATTTTTTGTTCCTACCTTAAAAAAAAAAAAACCCTTTGCCCTCTGTGAATTCTCATTCTGTGTTGTAGGTTGGAAACTGCCCAGTTCATGAATCTTGAATAAAAGCCAATTAGATCTATAACTAATTTTGTTGCAGTTTTGACTTTTGATAGTAGTGGTTGTCTCTGAAAGAGTTACTGGCATCTTAGGGTAGTAGGCATGTTTAATTGCATATCCTTTTATTCCACTTGAAATTTTTTTCCTGTGCTTGTATTACTTTTTCAAGTAAAAATAAAAGCCTAAAAATACAACAGATTGCTATAAAACAGGTCCTCATCATCATCATGTATAATCCAAAATACAGTGTTGAGTAAAAAACAACTTGCAAGACATACAATATGACATTGTTTCAGTTTTTTTTTTTTTAATATTTTTTTGGTTGTAGATGGACCCAATACCTGTATTTTATTTATTTATTTATATGTGGTGCTGAGGATCGAACCCAGTGCTTCACACTTGTCAGGCAAGCGCTCCACCACTGAGCCACAACCCCAGTCCCTTGTTTCAGTTTTAACCCATAAAACAGTTGTTATTTGTGAGTGTGTACGTGTGTGGTGGAATTACAAAACACATGGGAATGAACACAAAAAAGTTACTTCTGGGGAGGAAGAAGAAAAAGGGCTCCATCCTAGTCTACTACTTTCTTTGTTCCTGTTATCAGAGTTCCTAAGAAAGTACAGCAGGATGTTGATACCAGGAAAAGGAGGGCAACACTCCCATTGTGTGCTTTCCTATACATTCAAAGGAAAAAAAATACTGAGATTTTAAAATTAGGAGAATTTTTCTTGGCTTTTTTCAGCACTTGTGTTGTGTTGGGTTGTTGCTGAGTTAAGTCACACTTTCCAGAAGTCACGGATATCTTTCTCCCCCTCACACCAGGTCAGCAGTGGCAATGACCCCTGGTCAGCCTGGAGCGCCTCCAAATCTGGGAACTGGGATGGTTCGGATGGCTGGGGGGCCAAGCCCGAGGGGACTGGCCCCCAGAGAAACTCTGCCAACAACTGGGACTCTGCCTTTGGCCACCCCCAAGCTTACCAAGGACCAGGTGAGGACAGGGTCCCACTGTAAGTGACTGGTAGGAACCTGGTGAGAGGCAAGAAAACCAGTCTGGTTTTGTTTTTCCCACACTTAGTGCACACGGCACACTTCAGTGGCCAAACCCTACGCACCAAGCAGTTTTGCAGCAGGTATTGGCTAGGGGTCCTGCGATGTGCCTCAGTCCTGACACTGCCTACTTGGAGTCAGCCATGGGATGCCCTGTTTGGGTCCTATTAATCTGCTGGAGCCGTTGGCAGAGCTCAAGGAAGCACTTCACTTACTGGTGCCAATGTGTTGCAGAGGGTCATTTTTCTTCCTTGTCATTCTTCCCTGAACAATACTGTAACAACTGTCTATGTAGCATAGATATTCAGTTTAGAGATGGCTTACAAGATACAGGAGGATGTATGTATAAGTGGTCATGGAAATACTGTACCATCTAGTAAAACGAGCTTGAAGTGTCTGAGGATTTTAGACTTTGAGGGTGGTCAGTCCTGAAATCAATCACAGTCTCTTACCCCCAGATACCAAGAGATAACTGTTAGAACAAAAAAATTCACCTAGCATTCCTCTTGCTCTGGAAACTACAAGTATTTTAGGAGTCCTTTGCTGGAAACTGGGGCAGAGATCAAATATATGTTTATTATATCACAGTATCACACTGGGTCATCTGAGTTAAAAATAGATTTTATTCAAAAGAACTGTTCACAGTTGCTCTTATTCACTAATAAAAAAGAGAAAAAAAACAAACCCTGAGTCCAAATGTAGACCATCATGAATTATAACGTTCAGTCCTGCCTCAGTCAAGGAGTCCTAGATTCACACACCTGAAGAGCCAGTTTCATGAATAAGAGTAAGGGGCCACCTGGGCTGTGAGAGACTGTATGCCTCCCTCTGGACTCCTCCTCTCCTGTCCTGCCCACCCCTGGCATTCTTCTCTCTGCTCCTGTAAGTTCATCTTTTCAAGGATTCCACATAAAAGTGAAATCACTCAGTGTTTGCCCACCCACATTCCCATTAGAAATGCACGAGGATTACCTTTTCTCTTGCCAATACTCTGTAACTCTTGACTTTTTGATCATTGCCATCCTAACACCTGTGAGATGATGATACCTTCTTGTGATTTTGATTTGAATTTCTCTGATGACTAGTGATGTTGAGCATCTTTTTATAAATCTGTCAGCAATTTGTATATCTGGAAAAATATTTATTTAGGTCTTTTGTCCATTTCTAATTGGGTTATAGTAGTCCCCCTTCTCTGGGGGAACATGTTCCAAGACCCATAGTGGATGTCCAACGCTGCAATATGAAAATCTATGATTTAATGCCTTTTCTTTTCTTTTTTGGGGGGGCCACAGAAGGGGTTTTATTAATGGACACTGCTGTAGCTAAACTTCTAGTCCCATCTTTTTGAAGGGAATAGAGCTTTTCAAAAGCTAGCACAGCAGATTTAATGCCTTTTCTATCTTAACCAAGTACTTATCACACACTATAATCAACTTTTACAATTTGAGATGTGACAGCAAAACTAGCAAGGATTTCTTTTTCCTTCTTCCTGATTTCATGGGTAGAAGAGTTGTTCTTAGTATAGATTTTAGCAAACTCAGTCCATGATTTTTTTCCTTCTTAAGTCAAGAATTCCTCCTTTTTTGCTCAATGGAAGCACTTTACAGCTTCTTTGTCACATCTGAATTTTCAGCCTCACTATGTTTGTGCTTTGGAGGCATTATTAAATAAAATAAGGGTTACCTGAACACTGAGATACGTCAGCCAGTCCACCTCATGACCCAGCTGGCTGACTGATAGGTGATGGTGTATCCAGCATGGATAAGCAGACAAAGAGGTGATCTGCATCCCCAGTAGGATGGAGCAGGAAGTCGCCAGGTTTCATCATGCAATGTGAAATAGTGCAGTTTATAACTTAGTACTGGTTTGTTTCTGAAATTTTCCATTTAATATTTTTGGACCATGGTTGACTCTGGGTAACTAAAACTGCAGGAAGTAAAACTATGGATAAAGAAGTCTATCCTTTCCCCCATTGAGTCGTCTGAGTGCCCTTGTCAAAAGTCAGTTGACCTGACAACCCTATTTGTTTCTAATTTATCTTTTGCACTTTTTTGTCTTTTATCATTTGTCTTTTGTCATGATTCAAGCCTAAAATTGTCTGACTGCAAAGCCTGTTCTCTTAACACCTACATTATACTCCTGTACTACATCCTTTTTTCTGCCTGTCAAAAAATTGACTAGTTTGTTCAGTAGTTGTTATCAGAAAATTAAGTAATTTTATTTTATTATTTTGTTATTTTTTTTTACTGATGTTCTTCTGTTCTCACCTCTAGCAACTGGTGATGACGATGACTGGGATGAAGACTGGGATGACCCCAAGTCCTCTTCTCCTTACTTTAAGGACTCAGAGTCAGCGGAAGCAGGTGTCCAGCGGGGAAACAGTCGTCCTGGGGCCTCCTCCATGAAGCTGCCACTTAACAAGTAAGCTTCAAAAGGAGACGAGGAAACCAGGCTCTTGAGTTTAGTAATATATCTAAAATACAAGGAGGCAGTTGGCTCTTCTTCTGTGTTCAGTGATCTGTTGAGTTTTGGATATGGCTTGGCCATTTTAATTTGCTTCTTAGCTTGCAAGTTGATTTTTTAAAATCATTTTAGAGCATTAGCAAAATATTTATTCCATTTAATGATCTACCAAATAACTTTTATTTTACTTTATAAACTCCATGATATATTTAGCTATCATTGCTAAAAATAATTACTAATAAGAAATGTAAATACATGTATGAAGCTAAAGAAAGCTAAAAATAATATTAATATCAGCTACACTTTTTGAGGGGGAGATACCAGGGTTTAAGCCCAGAGGCACTTAACTACTAAGCAACATCCCCAGCCCTTTTTTAAAAATTTTTTATTATTTATTTATATTTTTATAAATATTTTTTTAGATTTAGGTGGACACAATATTTTGTTTTTATGTGGTGCTGAGGAACAACCTCAATGCCTCATGTGTGCTAGGTGAGTGCTCTACCACTTGAGCCACTACCCTAGTCTCTTACATTTTTTATTTTGAGACAGGGTTTTGTTAAATTTCTAAGTTGCTGAGGCTGGTTTTGAACTTACAATCCTCCTGCCTCAGTCTCCCTAGCCCCTGGAGTTACAGGCATTTGCCACCATTCCTGGCAATAACAGCTGTCTCTACTCTTTTATTAATAACTAACCATGTCCCAGGCATCGTACAAGATCATTTGCATGCATTTTCATGTCCCTTTGTGGTACATATAGTCCCTGTCTTAATGTGGGGGAAAACCGAAGGCCAGGGAGGTCAGGTAACGCTCAAGCTCACACAGGTGGCAAGTGACCTAGCCAGAATTCCAGGCCATCGATACCCAAAGCATGTATTCCTAGACTACAATGAATATGTTCCTGAGATCTATTTTCACTTAGATTTATCTTAAAGAAAAAATGTTTTTTTATAATACTTGCAATCTTACTGCTTAACAAGAATGCATGTGGCAAAGAGTGAATATGGACTTAGCACTGTAAGATTTTTGGTAGAGAATTCTAGTAAGTTTATATAGTATACTTCATAGTGTAACTTGAAGGACAAAAAAGTATGTCATCTTCTTCAGGTACTTTTGTTTCAAATAGCTTGTTTTCTAAAATTACTAATACTTGTTTTTAAGTGTTCCAAGTTCATGATTCAAAGTAGTTATTAAAGAATATTCATCCAATTTAGAGGCAAACCAGTAAGGCTCACTTCTGATTTCTCACTTCAGACCCTAAAATCAAGGAGGGCCTGGAATGAGATATTCTAAGGTCTAAAAGAAAACAACTGCCATCCAAAGTTACTATACTCAGCAAAGCTAGTAGCAAATCCAAGGGGGAAACAAATACTTTCCATAACAAGAATAAACTAAAATAATTCATGAGCACCAAGCCAGTACTACAAAGTATACTCAAAAGATTAACTACACACAGGGGAGCTAAAAATCAACCCCCAGCTGGGCGCGATGGCACATGCCTATAATCCCAGCAGCTCGGGAGGCTGAGGCAGGAGGATTGTGAGTTCAAAGCCAGCCTCAGCAAAAAGCGAGGTGCTGAGCAACTCCGTGAAACCCTGTCTCTAAATAAAATACAAAATAGGGCCAGGGTTGTGGCTCAGTGATAGAGCACTTGCCTAACATGTGTGAGGCACTGGGTTCCATCCTCACCACCACATAAAAATGAATAAAATAAAGGTATTGTGTCCATCTACAACTAAAAAAAAAGAATGGTTCAAAGGCAAGGCATGATGGCACACACTTGTAGTGCAGTGGCTTAGGAGGCTGAGGCAGGAGGACTGCAAGTTCAAAGCCAACCTCGGCAATTTGGCAAACCCCTAAGCAACTTAGTGAGACCCTATCTCAAAACAAAAAAGACTGGGGGTGTGGCTCCGTGGTTAAGCACCCCTGGGTTCAATTCCTGGTACTAACACCCCCCCCTCAAAAAAAAAAAAAGAAAGGCTTGAAGAAGAAATGAGAATAGAAATAAAGAAATTATTAAAAACTAACGAGAACAGAGATACAGCATATCTCTGGGATAGTATGAAAGCAGTTCTAAGAGGAAAATGTATAGCCCTGAGTGCCTACATTAAAAAATAGGTCCTGAATAAATAAACTTATGCTCTACTACAAAGCCTTAGAAAAAGAACAAACCAGTTCCAAAACCAGTAGAAGATAGGAAGTAATTAAGATCGGAGCCAAAAACAATGAAATTGAAAATAAGAAAACAACATACAGGATCAGTGTCACAAAGTGTTGGGTCTTTGAAAAGATAAATAAGGTTAACATACCCCTTAGCCAAACTAACCAAAAGAAAGAGAAGACTCAAGTCAACAAGATCAGAAATGGAAAAGGAGATATCACCACAGACCCTTCTGAAATCTGGAGGATTATCAGAATTTTATTTTGAAAATATATACTCTAATAAACTGGAAAATGTAGAAGACATTGACAGATTTCTAGTCACATGTTACCTGCCCAAATTGAATCAGATATAGAAAATCTAAACAGACCAATATCAAGTAATGAAGTTGAAACAGCAATGAAAAGCCTTCCAGAAAAGACCTTTAAAGAAGAACTAACACCAGTCTTTCTCATATTATTCCATGAAATTGAAAGGGAGGGAACACTCCCAAATATATTCTGTGAAGCCAGTATAACCCTGAAACCAAAACTCTACAAAGATGCAACAAGGAAAGAAATCTACTGACCAATATTCCTGATGAACATAGATGCAAAAATTCTTAATAAAATATTAGCAAACCACATTCAAAATACACCATGAACAAGTGGGTTTCATTTGTGGGATGCAAGATTGATTTAAATATATGAAAAAATGCTCAACATCTCTAGCAATCGGGGAAATGCAAATCAAAACTACATTAAAATTTTATCTTACTTCAGTCAGAGTGGCAATGATCAAGAATACAAACAAATATAAATGCAGGTGAACTTTTGGGGGAAAAGATACACTTACACATTATTGTTGGGACTACAGACTAGTGCAACCACTCTGCAAAGCAATATGGAGATTCCTCAAAAAACTGGGGGTGGACCTACCACATAACCCAGCCATTCCACTCCTTAGTATTTTCCCCAAAAATCCAAAGTCAGCATGCTATAGCAATACAGCCACCTCAGTGTTTAATAGCAGCACAACTCACAATAGCCTAATTATGAAATCAACTCAGGTGCCAATCAACAGGTGAATGGATTAAGAAATTGTGAAGTGTGTGTTTGTGTATTGTATGTATACACATTGGACACACACAATGGAGTTCTACCCAGCCGTAAAAAAAGAATGAAATTATTGGCATTTGCCAGTAAATGAATGGAAATGGAGAATATCATGCTAAGTGAAATAAGCCACACTCAGAAACTCAAGGCTGTTTTCTTTTATATGAGGAAGCAAGAGTAAAATAAAGGAAAGAGGAGGGAAGGATAGGATATCATAAAGATAAAGGGAAGATCAGGATTGTAAAAGAAGATGATCAAGAGACAGTGGAGGAATGGGAAAGGGGAGGTCATGCAGAGTGGATTCTTAAAAATTCATGTTATGTGCATATAAAGTATACCACAGGGAACCTCACCTTTACGTATAAGTAAAAAGAACCAACCTCACCTTTATGTATAAGTAAAAAGAACCAATCTGACATAAATAAATAGATTGAGTGAAAGAAAGTTGAGTAGAATAGAGAAAGACAAACTGTGAGGGAAAAGGAGTGGGGAAAAGTCGGGATCATGAACTGAAATTGAATTCCATGCATGTGTTAGTTTGTCGGGAAGAACCCAACTACTATGTATAACTATAAAGCTCTAATTTTAAAAAGTTCTTAATGTGTATGGAAAAGAACTGCAAACGTAATGTTTGGCTGTTATCTGGAGCCAAGGTTTAGAGGAGGCCCACACATTCCAGAGTCTATTGAAATCACCCCGGTGATTAAGTAGGTCCCTTGCACCTCTCTCCAGTGTCTTCCATTATGTGTTTTCATGGTCAGGTGCATAATAAATTTAGTCATTCATTATTACCATATCTTGTTTTTAGATTCAAATTTGAAATTCTCAGTATGGTCAGTAGTGGTGTCTGTTTCTCTCAGTTGTTCTTTAAGCCTTAATATAATGTTTAAATCCCATTTAAATATAATCTGTCTCTTGGACCGATTTTGAAAAGCAGAGACTAAGAAAAACCAGTGGCCATGTTTCCTAGCCACTGTGTGAGGCTGACTCACACAGCTGCCCTGCCCTGCTCAGCTCTGCACTGGCTCTCAAACTCTGAGTTTGATGACATGTTTGAACTTCAGTTTCCCTGTCTCTAAAGCAAAGAAGTTGGCTTTAATTAAGCACTCTTTCTGCTCTAAAATGTCGTTCCAGGTTGAAGCCAAACTAGAGTAGTCTCCATGTAACCCTATTCTTCTCAGGCTTCCTTCTCTCTGTGGTGCTGGGAATAATTGAAGTCACATGCATTTTTACTTAACTAGACTAATACACATGAGTCACTTTGAACAGTTATGAAAATTTAAAAAATGTATCTACAGCTTTTCAGCAATTCATTTTATTGTCAGCTGTATTCAACTCATGGAATATAAACCTTATACTAAAAGGGAGACAAATAATTTAAATATGCTTGAGCATTTTAAGATCTATTTTGATAATGCTCAATAATTAATAAATTACATTGCCATAGCTGGATGTACACAGTTAATGCTAGAATTTTGTCATGGTCCATAAGAATACTAAAAAATGTGATGTGCTTTCTGTGCTCAGCTCAGTCACCATCTGGTCAGGGAGTTATTACAGTATCTGGTTCCCAGAGGTCCTTTAATGAAAGGACCATGTTAGCCTGCTAGTTCATTAAGTATTTAGTATGTCCTCAGGACTGGTTCAGGTCCTGGAAATACTAATACTTTCTCTGAAGTCCCTCTAGTCTGCTGTAGTATGTAAATGGACAGTGGCATTAAGTGGGATAAATTGTGTAGCAGGCATCTGAGTACAGAATACTGAGGAAGCACAGAGAGGGATCCCCCCGAGGCTGCACTGAGTATCTCCATACTGGGTTCTTCACACCCCTCAATTCCCTTATCACCCAAGAACTCGGGTCGTCTCAGTTCCATTCTTCTCTGAGGAAACCACCTGAGTGCTGGAGCTGCAGTTCACATCCAGAGCCACCGACTCCAAGACTCCTCTTTGTTCTTCCCTGTCTGGGCTGCATTTTAAAGCATGTCTAGGGTATGGGGACTTCTGGGAAGCCAGTTAAGAATGAAAGAAAGGTACCAACCCCCGAGCATCGTGCAGGCCTTTGGCTAGGTATATGAATGAAATTAGAAGTGGGCTAGGACTTTGTAAAAGTAAATTTTCCCCCTGATTTTAGGTATTTTGCTTTCAGGATTTTTTAGTAAATTCTAAAACACATTATTTTCTTTTTGAGAAGTAGCACTTTGGATTACTGTGCACCTATTCTAGTTGTTCTGCAGTTTTAGATATTGCCTTTGAATGTAGAGTTGTAGCCATATGCATTTATGATGCTTGGGGCTGACTATGAAGACTTCTATCCTGTCTCATAAACTGACCCTGAAGGCATTCCAAAATAAAATGGCGCAGATGCTTGTGAACAGAGTCGGCATTCTCGGCCTAACTGTAGTCACCCTGCATGAATGTGTTAAAAGGCACCTGTACTTTGGAAGTAGAATGCCTTTGTGTACCCATTGCTCCATGTGGCTGACTCAAATTGATGTGCTGGGTAATAGGGCATGGGAGGGGCCTTTTCCAGGTTTCCTTTTACAATGTTGGTGATAGATGGTTTCAGATCCAGTTACACAGAGAACCAATGAATATCACACCTTCTAAAATCAAACTGCTCTGGAGCGTAATTAAATGATGAGCTGGCCATTGAACAATCTGTTTACATCAGGTTTCATTTACTACACTCCAGTTCTGGTGCATCTGAAAGATAGAACAAGGTTAAAGCTGGGGTATCAGGGAAACATGGTGAGACTTGGGAATTTTCTGAGGAAAGGCATTAAGACTCACAACATTTATCTTCATGGTTAGATTTCCTGGATTTGCAAAACCTGGAATGGAACAGTATTTGTTGGCCAAGCAACTAGCAAAATCCAAAGAGAAAATTCCCATCATCGTAAGTTTGTTCATTTTTCTTTGCTTTGTTTCTAATTAAGGTCTTTCTTAATGCCTTATAGCTAAAAGGGTTATCAGTCTTCTGGAAAGTATTTTTAAACAGATTTTATGTCCCAAATAATTGATGATATCCTAGTATTTTAGGAGTGTTAAAGATAATTAGCATAAATTAATGCCTGAATATTATCCAGATATTCTGCTTTTAATCTTTGAAATTATTGATATTGAAGCAACACTTCATAGACATATTATTTTAATACCTTTTCTATTGTGTATATTTTGCATGCTGTTTTTCTACCTACTTTAGCTAATAAGCTCAGTTCAGATGTTTCAGTTCCACCTTGGAAAGCGCAAGCATGCTGTCAGAATCAGGTCCTTTTCCCAGTATGCTGGTCACAGTGCTTCTTGCGGAAGGCCAGCTGTCAGCTCAAGCAGTGGAAGCTGGGCGCTATCAACACCAGGAGGGACTCCCCCTGTCTTAGAATACTGATCATTATGCAGAGTGACACAGGCTCTTTGTTTTCATCCCATGTTTTGATCTAGCTGCATGTCCCCAAATGAAATTCTGGCTATTTTCTGACCCTATCCACTTAACCCTGTGAAATGTGGGGTGGGGCGGCCTGGGGTAGAATTGCCATTATGCCAACAAGGATGAGGAGACACTGGTCTGGTTCTATAATTTTTGATTCTGGACTTGATGAAATTGCAGGAATAATACTGGATGCTTTAATTACTTGTTCCCACATCTTTGAAAAGCTTCAAATCCTAGAAACCTCCAGACAGTGGAGCCCCTTTTATCTTTTCCCTCAAAGCAAATTTGGGGTATACCTTACCAAAGTAGTAGTGGAATTAACAATTATTTGATTTTTTTGTTTGTGCCAGGCTTTTAATAATTTTTTCATTCCTCCTTGAATCTGAGTGGATTTCTTTCCTGGAAGTGTTCCCTTTACGTGTGTGTGTGTGTGTGTGTGTGTGTGTGTGTGTGTGTGTGAAATTATTCTTTTGGTTAAATTTAGAACTCAACACAATTAAGAGCCCATGGCTCTGCCCTCACCTTCATAAAGTGGACTTTGTCTTGGGGGTGACAGTGGTGGACCAGTGTGGAAAGCTGGGGCGTGGCCCTGTCTCACGAGCTTTAGGTAGAGGCAGGGCTGCCTGTGAGGGCCTCTTGCATGGAAAGGGAAGCTGAGCAAAGCCACAGTCTTCAGGAAGCCAGGAGAACCCAGAGACCTGCTTCTCTATTTGGAAGGTACAAGTAGCCCTTCCCACTAGTGAAATATGGCCCTGGGGACATGGCCAACCCTGCCTCTCAGTGCCAGTCATGAGGGAAGTTCCCCAAGGTGCCCTTGGGTTCTACTCTGAAGCTTTCGGAGAGCTTCCTGATTCTGGCCCCTCTGGGGACAGCATGGCTGTTTGTTCTCAGAGATCTTCTCTTTAGTCCCTTACTCCAGTCCTCGGTTGCCTTCCTGACCTAAAGACCTCTGGACTTTCATACTTCATACTACTTTTTCCCTTGCCCACCTTGAGAAAGAAAGAGGACTGGTTGTCACTCTTTTCCCTTAAATTTGCTGGTTTTCCCTTAGAGATCTCAGCCTGCACATGGTCTTCTCGTTTCCTTTTTACTCTTCTTGCTTTTTCTAACTGTAAGATTAAAAGCTGTTTTATAAAATACTATTTTCATTTCTCCCTGAATCTGAGTGGATTTCTTTCCTGGAAAATGTTCCCTTTACATATTGTTTTTTTTTTACTTTATTCCTAGATTACATAATTTAGTACTTTTCTATTCCAATTCAAGAAGTTAACATATCCTCAAGATCATAAGGACTCTTGTTCTTTTTTTAGTTATTATTGGATACAATATCTTCATTTTATTTATTATTTTTAAGTGGTGCTGAGGATCAAACCCAGCACCTCACAAGCACTAGGTGAGCGCTCTACCGCTGAGCCACCCAAGACTCCTGTTCTTTATATGTCCTTTGATGGGATCCACTGGTCCTACAGACTGGCTCTCAGAAATCTGTAAGTTTCTATTCATTCTGAAATGGATGATCCAGAGCCAACATGAAACTATCAGTCATTCAGGGAGTGATATCAGGAGCCTGTGTGTGAGCCCCAGGACCCATATCTTCTGCAGCCACCTCTATAGCCTTATAGTTCTAAACAAGATGAAATGGCCACATTCAGGACTGCAGACTTGTTGGCAGTTAGCAGTGCCTGGCAGAAATGATCCTCAGGCTCCACACTTACATGCAAGTTCCCGGTACCCCCACAGAGAAGTTGCCCAGTTCCCTTCCTCACCCCATCCCCAGTGAAACCCCAGTTTTGTAGTGGAAGCCTAAGAAGCCTCACCTGAATTTATGCCTTTGCCCCTTGGTCACAGATGGGAAAAGGCAGTGGAGAAAGAATGGGGCCTGTCTTTTGGTAAACCTTGCCTAGCAGGTGGAATACCCGGCACAGGAAGTGAGCCAACCCACTGCACAGACAGCCCAAGAGAAAACATCTGGCCTAATTCTTGCTTTTGAGAAACAAAATAAAAACTCCCTGCCCACAGTAAAGCCATGGATGTGAGGTCCTGGCCAATCCAATTAGCCATTTCTGTAGCTTTGAACAGAGCTACTCAGAATTATCATCACAGATCAGTTGCCCAGTTAAAAACTGTTACTAGTTCACCCAAAGTACAAAAAATGAGAGTATTTAGAAAATTTGATGGTAATTTGACATCATTGAGAAATCCAAATGTGTAAATTTTTACTTCGTTAAACTATTAGTCTGTAATAGATTGGGAAATTTTTTAAAATGGCTTTTCACAAATAGCTTGAGAAACTGATCTAGAGAGAGGCACTGTGTTCCAGCCAGTACTTGCCTAGATGGGGAGCCATTTTCTCCTCCTTGTGGGCCAGGCTGCCTACAAGTGTGTTCTAACAAGTGTGTTCATCCTAACAAGTATGTTCTTCAAATGTGACCTCTGATAGGAACAGAGACCAGTTATGAACCTTCTTGAAGAGGAGTAAGAATGACCTTCCAGAGGACTTATGATCCTAAAAGAATCATTTACTGATTTGTACCAAGTGTATGTACTGTTTTTCCATGTTATAAAATTAACTTTCCCTGGATCATTGTGTAGGTTGGAGATTATGGCCCGATGTGGGTTTATCCTACCTCTACATTTGACTGTGTGGTAGCAGATCCCAGGAAAGGCTCCAAAATGTATGGTCTGAAGAGCTACATTGAATATCAATTAACACCTACTGTAAGTGCACAGTGTCGGACACAGCGGTGCTCCCTGCGCTGTCTGCTGCTTGCTTTTCCCCTTGTTTTCTGTAGTGGACATTGGTAACTTCTCATCTCTTTCCCTTATTTTGTAGAACACTAATCGATCTGTAAACCACAGGTATAAGCACTTTGACTGGTTATATGAGCGTCTCCTGGTTAAGTTTGGATCAGCCATTCCGATCCCTTCTCTTCCAGACAAGCAGGTCACAGGTGAGTGTGTGTCACGCTGAGCATAGGACAAGGAAAAGGATGCAGTCAGGTTGGCCTCCTGCAAGGGGATGTGGTTCTCTAGAGCAGCAGGGTGCCCACGTGTGGGAACAGTAGGTAATACATCTGAAAAGAGAGCTAGAACACATGTTCTGGTAACGTCTGGATGTTACCTGAACACCAATGGGATTTTTGATAAAATTTGCTAGCAGTTTTGATCCCCCACACTGGGGGAAACAAATTGTTATCAGAGCTCTAGTGGGTGTACCCTGAATTCCAGCAGTCTTTGTCTTTATTTTCTCCTATAAAAGAAATAGGTACATTTTTTTAAATGTGAAAAAATGACACCTGAAAATATAGAAATTATTTAGAAAGCCTAAAATGAAAATAAAAATTGTGACTCAAATAGTGTAAAGAGGCTATGCAGACCAGCTGTGTCACTTTCTACAGAGGTGTTTGTAATTGATTATTGCCCTTTCCCTTTTCTTGTTTATTTAAAGTGTTCTTCTTCCTTCACCACTTTCCTTCCCCAAATTATTCTGGTAAGTAACACGTGATGCCAGGGCATCTTGTAAACGAGCAGTCAGGATTTATTACAGTCAGGATTTATTCCCATGCTGGGGAGCTGTCCTGTTCTCTGGTCTTCATCCCTAGCCTGGCAAGGAATCTGGGTGTTTGAGCTCAGGGACTCTGCTGCTGTGGCTCATTACAAGGTTTTTGGAGACACTGAGCTTTTCCAGAGGTGAGAGGAGAGGGTTTAGTACACAGCGGGAAATGTTCAGTGGAAGGAAACCACAGTGCAGGAAGGCCTGGGAGGAGAGTGAGAGCGAGGTACCCGAGGGGCTGGGAGAAGAGAGTCGTTCCCTTCAAAGCTTTACTTTGTATTTTACTTAGTTTAATATTTACTTTTCTAGAAATGGGGGGGGGTGGAAATTTCATTTTTAAAATTTTTCTTTTTTGAAAAATTTTTTTCAGAAATTTCAGAATAGAGAGTAAGGGCTTCCCTTCTAGGTAGAGGGACGCATCCCAGCAGCCCTGCTGGTGAGCTGATGAGGCCCCTTGAAGAGCCCAAGAGCCGGGGTGGAGAGTGGAAGTGAGCCACCTCCTCCACATGGTTCCCGAGCCCCCCTGCCTGCGCCCAGGGTAGACACTCTCCCTCCTTTTGCCACCTCATTGCCTAAGTGTCAGCTTTCAGATTTCTTTCCATGAAAACATTAGTCCTGCCTTTCTTCGTATTTTTGAATTTCAGTCTGTTGTTGGTTTGACACTCACCTTTGGCCTCTTGGTTGGCACAGCATGTTCTCCACAGGATTTAAGAGTTCAGTGACTGTCTCAGGGTTGTGAGGCTTCCTTGTGTCATTTAGGTTTAATACATTATTAATTCTGAATCAGATAATTCAGTGCTATTTAAAGCACCACAGAGTCACAGTTCTCCTTCCATATTAAGTTTTGTTTTGTTTGTTTTTTGAAATATGGGCATGCCTCCAAGTAGGTGGCAGAGAGAAGCAAGAAAGCAAAGTCCCCCAGTCTGGAAACAGCCTTGCTTTGGCCTGCTGACTGGATGTGTGCCGAGCAGACTGAGGCACACGGAGCCGCGTTTTCCCCCTTCTCTCTGGTTTGCCTTCTGCCTGTGATTGCCACAGGTCATTGGGTGTACAAACTCTCCTCCTCCTGAGCCCTGGGAGGAGAGGAGGAGGAAGCCCAGTAGAGGATGTCCTGACATTTCTGTGGACTTTATAACCAATACCCTTACAAAGTTCCTAGCCAACTTTTTTTGTGGATTTAGTTCTTTGGGAAATAATACTGAATGAATTGGGTTTACCCCTGGATGCCATGTAGTATCATGGCATGCTTGGCGAAAACCCAAGTAAAGTTTGTATAAAGTGGAGGAATGAGAGTTCCTCCTCCTGGTGTTTTTTTTTTAATTAGTCTCTGGAACCTGGTATGAAAGTCTTACCAAGCATAAAATAACTTCCAAAGGCATAGTTTAGAGACAAACCAGCTATGTCAGAAGAATTTTCACAAGGATGAAGTTTTTTCAGTAGAATAAAAATCATTAAATTTCAACCACTGGTTAGTTAGCAAACTCTTGGGACAATTCCAAGCCGGCCCTTCATCCCGCAGCCTCACACACAGACAGCACCAGGCTTTCTGCTCTCACGATTTTCTTTTTGTTTGCGTCTTTCAGTGATTTAGTTCTGCTTATCTTGGTGAGGATCCCTTTGTATGTGTTGTACAAATACAAAGTTTATTGAGGTTCGTTGAACTTCTTGGAAGTGTAGATAAAAGTTTTTCATCAAATTTTGGAAGGTTTTTGCCATTATTTCTTCAAATATCTTTTCTGCTTCTTTTTCTTCCTCTCCCTCCAGGACTCCCGTTGCAGGTATTTGGTGTGCTTGATGAGTTCTAAGGCTTGTTCATTTTATTATTTTTTTCTTTCTGTTCTTGATCTTAAAGAATTTATATTGATTGTCTTCAAATGCTCTGATTCTGTCTCCTGCCATTCTGAATCTGCTGTTGAGCCCCTAAAGGGAATTTTTTATTTCAGTCAGTGTACTTTCAATTCCACTAATTCCCTGTGGTTCTTTTTTTCTTCTTCTTCTTCAAATAATTTCCATCTCTTTGAGAAGCTGTTTGTTGATTGCTTATCATACTTCTGTTTAATTTTTTTAAAACAAGTTTCCGTTAGTTCTTTCAACATATTTGTAGAAGCTGCTAAATTCAACATCTTAGGATACTCAAGACAGCTTCTTTTGACTGCTTTTTCTCTCAGTGTGGATCATATCTTGCTGTTTCTGTGCAGTACTCTCATTTTTTTGTTGAAAACTAGAGATTTTGGGGAATATATTTTAGCAACTCTAAATTCTGATTTTTCTTCCCTGAAAGTTGTTTTTGCTTAGTTAAGTAACTTTCATTGGCAGAATCTCTGAATTCTGGCTCCCTTGCAGCTTAGTTATTTTTATATGTGGTTATAGTTCAAAAGCCTTTTTTTTTTTTTTTTTTTTAGTGATTTGAGCCCAGGGCCTCACTCACGCATGCTATACCACAAGTTCTTGAGTACACCCCAGCCCTGTTTATTTTATCAATCTTACTTCCTGTGTCCGTGTAGATTGGTGAGAGGCCAGTGATTGATTGGATAGAGGTTGTGCTCAGCAACTCATGCCAATAGGGCTTCTGTCCTGTCCAGGTAACTGTAGATAGGGAGAGTACTTTCAAAGCTCAGGTCATTTCTAAGTTAGCCCTAGCTTTTACTGTGTCCTGGTAGCTGGGACTGTGGAGTGTGTGCTGCTGCACCAGGCTTCCTGAGCCCTTTCCTGTCTCTTCAAATGTGTGCAGCTTCAGGTGGGCCTGGTCCAGCTGCTGCTGTTTGTGCACACCCTGAGCCTGGAATGTGCTTGGCTCAGCCATCTCAGCTGTAGTGTCATTGGTGCTCCCTGTTCACCCACCTCTACCATTGTCACTTCCACTCCTATCTGAAACACAGGCAGCTCCCTCTGTCAGCTTCACATAGGTGAACTGCCTCCTGTCCTGGCAAGAAGGCAGCGCTGCCAGTCTCCATAGCGCTCTGCCCCGGCGTTCTTTCAGCAGGGGTGGGAAAGAAAGCACACAGGAGCTGGGAGAGATGGCCGTCTGCCTTTGCTTATCTGCAGAGGACTGATGTGGTTTTACCACTGCTGTCCAGCCTTGTAGTTTGCTTCTTGGGGAGAGGATCTGGTAGTATCCTCACTGGTCATAGTGGAGTTTGTTTCACAGGCCCCTGAATACTCGGTGTTGATTTGCTGTTCATACCTCATGCTTGTCAAACTGACTTTCTACTTTTAAAATAGCAATGTTGCTCATTGAGCTCTACTTTAATGCAGCCATAAAAATTCTAGGATAATAACTTCCATTATCACATTCATGGAAAAATTACTTTTGCTTTTGTTTTTTGTTGGGTGTTTTCTTTGGATTTCTTTTGTGGTGCACACATGGACTGAATCCAGGGCCTTGCACATACTAAGCAGGCACTCTCCCTCTGAGCTGCTTCTGTAGCCTATTTTCAGTTCAATTTTTTAAAACACAGTGGAGAAATAAAGCAACAGTCCTGAGTTGCTCAAGTACTGAGTACAGTGCTAAGTGAGGATTATGTGCACTCAGCTGTATTTCTGCAGCTCTGGAAATGTTACGTACTTTGGGAGAGTGATTTACTGAATTCCACTTCCTCCTTTCTTTCCTCTGGGGCTTCCTGTGGCCACCCAGGAACTGGCCTAATGTTTACTCTCATGAGCTAGAGATAGTTTTTTGTATTCCAATAAGACTTACTTAAAATTTTAATTTTTGTCACACTAAAAGCTTTGCTGATATGTTGAATTGGAATTTCATTCCTTAAAAACTGTGATATCTTTCCTGTAAGCCTTTGAGAAATCCTGTGTTGCATGGTTTTTAGAATGCTGAAAAATTCCCACGGTTTGCCTTTTACAAAATGCTTTCTACTGACAGCCAGCAGTCACAGAAATGGCTTCTCAGTCATAGCAATAGCAATTCACTTTAGAGAGGGTTGTGTGTCACTGGCGGTGTCTCTTCGGCAGGTCGCTTTGAAGAGGAATTTATAAAGATGCGCATGGAGAGACTTCAGGCTTGGATGACCAGGATGTGCCGGCACCCAGTGATCTCCGAAAGTGAGGTCTTCCAGCAATTCCTAAACTTCCGAGATGAGAAGGTAGGACAACTCACAGTCTTGTCACAGTCTTGGGGAAATGAATTTTGCCACGATCACACTGAATTTGTCTAGAAGCTAAAACTAGGCTGTTTGGAATTTGTTTGTCACCCCCTTCAGAGACAAAGAGGGCACAGAAACCTAAATCCCACCAGAGGAAGTTCAGTGTGCAGTGAAAGAGCTGCCAGGCAGAGACCCCTCCAGCTGGGAACGTCTGGTCACAGCCGAGCAGGGGCAGGCAGGCTGAAGGGTGCATGGGGGCGACAGGTTGTTTACTGACCTCAGGTGAGGAAGATGCTGTCAGCTGTCAACGTCAGGTGAAGGGAACCAGTGACGGTTCCTGAATGCCTTCGACCTCACAGTGCTGTAGCATCTCAGGAGGAAAGCAGAATCTGGTGCCATTCCTAGAGCCAAGTCACTTTCCCATAACTGTATTGTGAATCCAAAAGACACGCTGGGCTTGCTCTGCTGACCCCAGGGGCCACTTACTGACAGAAGTTTTCTCTTACAGTTAAAATTAGAAAAAACTGGCTACTTGACATCTCACTATGTCTGTTTAGGAAATAGATTTCTCTCCTGATGAGCATTTACTGTACGCTGTACTATGTCTCTTCGGCAGGTCGCTTTGAAAAGGAATTTATAAAGACGTTCTCTAAAGGGGTTTTCTCCATAACTCACTTCTCTTATAAAAAATATTGTGTATTTTAGAAAATAGTCCAAAGTGTAAAAACTTGAGTTCACTCAGAACAGCAGCAGGTGCTAAATATATTATGACCCTGGAAAAAATGTTATGAGGTTATGTCTTAAATCACATAGTAGAATACCATCAATCCTATTGGAACTTGCAGAGATTTATTTGCTAAACTTCTTATGGTACTTTTCCCTTGTTGAAGTGAACACATTTACACACTGTCTAAATATTAGGGCCCTATCTGTGTATTTACAGACATATACACATATTTAACACAGTATAAGTATTTGGGCTTAATTTTCAGTTACTGCCTCTTTCTAGACTTGACAGGCACTTTTGGTGTGTTGCATATCACCAAGAAAGGAATTAGAAAACACTGAGGTCCTCTAGCGTTTCTTGGTAAGTTTGTATGTGTCATCTGTTAGTCTTGCAGGCTGCTCTGCAAATCCTGGCTTTTCTGTTAAGAGGCAGCATTAATCTGTAGCATGTCATGGAGCTCTATTGAAGTGAAAATAGGTTTTTAACATTTTGTTACTTGGTAGCTATGGAAGCTACATGGACCCTTCATGGTTTGCTGTCTCATGGTGAGCCAAAGGACTTCAGTAGTCCCAATTGTGTGATTTGCCCAGGATTTGATGTAGAAAGCATATCTGAAGGTCATGTATCTACATAGTATAGTGTTCAGATAATAGTAAACCCTCATCACGGGTCGTTTTATTTTTCATGGCTGCCATCTTCAAAGACAGATCAGCATGTGGTAAAAGTGTGTCAGAGAAACAGAGAACTTGGAGTCAGGATGCTTCCAGCCTGGGCTCTGTTTCTGACCACTGTGTGATCTTGCTCAGGGCATGTGTTCTCTTTGGGCCACATTTTCTTCTCCTACCAAATGACATTGTAGAACTAGGAAAATGAGTTCTATGGCTATTAGTAGCTCATATAGTAGTGAACATAGAAAATCCCAAAGAAAATACATAGAAATTACTGGAAATAAATGAGCATTAAGGTAGCTAGAGTTAAGACATTACAATTTGTCAGTGATAAAAAAATTTTAAGTAAAAAAAACCCAAAAGCCTATCATTTACAATACCATCCAAAGTGTCAAATAACTAGGAATAAATAGAAGAAATTTAAGAAAGCTCTCCATAGAAAACTATGAAACATTATTGAGATAAGTAAAAGAAGACCTAAATAAAATTTCTAATACTGTGTTTCACAGATTAAAAAACAGTAAAAATGTCATGAGTAGGAAAAGTGCTAAGAGGAGCCGAGACGCTCTAGGAGGGCGCCGCTGGCCTCAGCTCAGTGCAGCTCGGGCAGCTTAGGAAGCACCGAGCTGGTGCCTCTGGGCCTTTCCTTTTCTCTTCATTCCTTCGTCTTTTTTGTTTTTCTTCCCCTCTCTCCTCTAAAGGATCGACAGGCAGCCCCAGAGGACAGGATAGAGTAGCCTAGAGCACGGAGGGAGGGAACAGAGCTTTTTCAGTAAGCAGTGCTGGGCCTGTTGGGCTCTGGACAGCTTCTCCCATGCTCACATCCGGAGCCGACTGCAGTCTCCTTGTGTGCTGGGCCTTGCAGCAGGACAGGGTCTGGGGGTTTCTTCTGCTCCGTGAATGTTAGTTGCAGGGCACGCAGCTGAAGTTGTGACCAAAGGAGGGTGTGCTCCCAGGAAAGTCTCAAGGAAGAGTAATGTAGGCAGCAGAAGCAGCCGTCAAAAGGGTGAGAGTGTAGAGGTGCAACCAGGGGGAGGGAAGTTGGAGGTAAAGTTCTTCCAGATACGGAGGCATTGAAGTGGGTCTGGACAGTGAGGGATTTTTTTCTTCCTTAATTATCTCTTTTTTTTTCTTTTAAGTTTTCTTTCTTTTTGAGATGGAGTCTCACTGTGTTGCCTAGTGGCCTTGAATTTACAGTCCTTTTGCCTCAGCTTCCCAGGTACCTGGGATTATAGGCACAAGCCATTGCTCCCAGCTGATAAGTATTATTTCCTATTTAGAGATGGAAAGTACGTAGGCTGAGTAAGTCACTGTGGGGACTGCACCACGTGAAGCTGCCTATTGCTTGAAGTTCTGAAATCTTTCATAATGTAAAAATTGTTCATTCTCTCTTATAATAAACTAATGAGACAAAAAAGAACAGCGACAGAAGGTTGATGTCATTGAAGCCGAGTCTGTGGGGGCTTACAGTTTTCTCTCTACTTTCATATGAGTTTTGTTTTGTTTTTGGTGGTGCTGGGAATTGAACCCAGGGCCTTGTGCACGTGAGGCAAGCACTCTACCTACAGAGCTATATCCCCAGCCCTACTTTCATATATGTTTGAAATTTTCCATTGTATCAATGTTTTAAAAACCAATTTCAGATGTAAATGTGGAAGGCAGTGTAATGAACCTTCTAGAACATGACCTAGAATATTATCTTCATAACCCTAGCGTAGAAAAAGATTTCTGAAATGAGACACAAACAAGACTGAGCATTCGGGGATAGGTTAATAAATTAGACTACAGTAAGACTAAGGACTTTTTTATCAGAAAAACCATTAAGGGGCTGGGGATGTGGCTCAAGCGGTAGCGCGCTCGCCTGGCATGCGTGCGGCCCGGGTTCGATCCTCAGCACCACATACCAACAAAGATGTTGTGTCCGCCAAGAACTAAAAAATAAATATTAAAAATTCTCTCTCTCTCCTCTCTCACTCTGTCTTTAAAAAAAAATCTCTAAAAAAAAAAAAGAAAAACCATTAAAAGTTTTTTTAAAAAAGCTATTTATATAAAAGATATTTGCAACATAAATACCCAATGAAGGTATTTAGAATTTATAAAAACCCACATAAACAATAAGACAATCAGCCCAGTACGATCAGGGAAATGTAAATTAAAACCACAGCAAGACACCAGTCCACACTCACCAACATGGCTAAGATGAGGAGACTGACAGCCACGCTTCTCCTTGGAGAAGTGAGATGCCACTGGATTCACTGTGCTGGGGGGAGTGGAAATGGGTAAGAGCAGCTTGGAAAACAGTCTGGTGTTACCTACCGTAGTTGAACCAGGATCCAGCATGTGCACTCAGGTACCACGGAGTGCAGCACATGCACACCAAGAGGTGGGCACATCCCTTACTGACAGGGAGAGGTGGCTGCCACTAGCAGAGTGGGATGGACACGTTGGGAAATGCTCATGCAGTAGCACCTGCAGCCACGCACAGCAGTGTGGATGTAGGTCATTTCATGGCTGACCATAGAACCCAGGCACAGAGCAGTGCATACTTGATGGCTCTTTGCAAGTTCAGAAAAATGGCCAAACAGTAATGGTGGGGGTGGCGGGAAGGTAGATGTTAAAACCAAAAAAGGCAGGAAATGAAAACCGTCAAAGAAAGAATAGGGGCACCCTTGTGGGGGAGAGGGGTGTAAGGAAGGAGCCAAGGGCCTCTGGAATGCCAGCTCTTTTCTTTTTTGGCCGAGGTGTACTCACACAGAATGTGTAAGGGTGTGTTGCTCTGTGCATTTCTGCTATGGGCACTGAGTTTGTGTGTGTGTGTGTGTGTGTGTGTGTGTGTGTGTGTGTGTCTTAAAATAAGTTTTTAAAAATATCTCATAAAACTGGTTCCTATCTTGTATTTTAGAAAAGCTCTAACCATTTTTTGAAAACAGCTAATGGTCAAAATTTACAGGGTGTGTTTATAGTCACTGTGTTTATCTTGGTAGCCTTGGAAAAGGCATGTGACCAAATCTGTTTGCTCTCAAAAGACTTGGTTTCGTGAGGACTGCTCGGCAGTGGTGCAGGTCACACACTGAAGTTACATGGAGGTGTGCAGGCACCTGGCCCCTGATGCAGGAGAATGGAACGGAGGAAGAGGAGGATGACCAGTGAACTGAGCCGGCACGGGAATCTGGAAGACCACCGACTCTGCTGTGCATCTGACTTTGTGATGCTGTTTTCTTTTGCAGGAATGGAAAACTGGGAAGAGGAAGGCTGAGAAAGACGAGCTGGTGGGAGTCATGATATTTTCCACCATGGAACCAGAGGCGCCTGACTTGGACTTAACAGAGATGTAAGAGACGCTGACAGCTGCTCTCAGCGCAGTCATCTGCAGCTGCCTGGTGGCGTGCAGTCTTGGCCACGGTGTTTGTGCTGGAGCTGAAGGGAGCTTATGACGCCAGCAGGGTTCCTGGTCAGAACTCAGGAACTCACCGTGTTTGGAAGGAAATGCCATGTTTCTGCCATAAGTTTAGATTAAGCTCTGATTTTTTTTACCTTGAAGTCAGTGATTCCATAGTTGACACAGTCTTAGTCAGTTCCAGTAAAGTATGATGAGACCAAGTGGCCCAGAGCCACTAGTACCCACTCAGAAGCCAACAAGCCGAAATCCTGAGCCCCACTTTGAAGGACACAGTCTCTAACCTGGCTTTTCTGTTTTTTCCATCTGTTTTGCATTGGGTCATCTTTTTTTAAAACAGACCAGCTGAATTTTGAAGTACTTCCTTTTCTGTATAAGGACTAGTAAGCAATCTTGAGATGTTTAAATTTTAAGATTTTTTTTCTTTTGCTTATATATTACTAAAAATGTGGACAAGAAAAAAATGAATGTTCATATGTTGGTATTATAGTTTTCAAAACTCTATATATCAAACTACTGAGAATTATTTTTTAAATAGAAATAATCTGTTATACATTTTTTTAATTAGTGTTTTTGTTTGTTTGTTTTTGCAGCACTAAAGATTGAACCCAGAGTTTCACACGTGCTAGGCAAGCACTGAACCACTGAGTTACATCCCCAGCCCTTAATCATTCTTATTTTATGTCATTTTATGTTATTTTGTTATTTTATTTTATGTTATTTTATTTTTGTGCTCTGGGGATGGAACTCAGGGTGTCACACGTGCTAAGCTGTGCTCTGCCACTAAGCTATACTCCCAGCCCTTCCATCTGTTTTATGAACTGCTTTTTTCATTCGGCAGTATACTGTGGTCTTTGTAGGTTAGTAGATAAGCTTTTTACACCCTTCAAAAGCTTGAGTCTTAGGCAAGGCTACCTGGTGTGTACTCAGATTTTCATCTGTTTGTTAAAGTACTCAGTGGAATGAATTTAGCAATAACTACCATTAGAAACCACAGGATTTCCTTGCATAAAATACTCAAGAGGTAATTTTACTTTAGAATTTCAATTTTAGTTAAAATTCTTTCTTTGAGGAAAGAAAGCAAAGCTAAAATGTAAGTGGCAGATTTTTAAGTCATATTTTAAAAATCTGAGCCTCTTTTGTTTAAGACTTGTTGAGTTATAGGGCAGTTGCTGCCGTGCAGGAAAACAAGGGCTGGGTTAGGTTGGTCTGTGTCTCCCACACCACTGGTGTCCTTCCCATTGACCACAGAGAACAGACGTGTGACGCGGTGGGGAAGTTCACCAAGGCCATGGACGATGGCGTGAAGGAGCTGCTGACCGTGGGCCAGGAGCACTGGAAGCGCTGCACCGGGCGTAAGTGCCACCGCGTGGCTCAGCTTTGTGAACACTCTTCCTGGGGAGCCTTCCCCACACAGAGGCCACTCCTGTGGACCCAGTGTGTCACTCCCAAGGCCCTTGACCTGACCTCACTCCTCCACCCCTTTAAACAGCAGAAAGCCAGCCCCAACAGAGCCAGTCCAAGAAGTCCCACCAGGAATACCTGTTAGATTACATAGTTCCAGCTGCTGGGGTTTTTTGTTTTTGCTTGTTTGTTTTTTCTTTGGTACTGGAAACTGAACCCAGGGGTATTTTACCACTGAACTACATCCTCAGTCCTCCAACTTGAGATTCTCCTGCCTCAGCCTCCCAAGTCCTGAGTGAGACTAAAGGCATGTACCATCACACCCAGTGGTAAGATGTGATGTATTTGACTAAAGCCACAATTCTTAGGAAAGCCAGTATCGTTGCTAGGACAGACAGTCTGGGTGCTAGGGAGATGTGGCACATTAGCCATGGCTCCACCTACCTTCCTGGCTGTGGGAGCCTCTTCCTCCTGGGACTTTGGTGGGAACTGTCACCTAGCGGGGCCATTTTCCTACATCCAGAATTCTGCAGCTCTTTGGTCAAAGCCTGACAAATATAGTCAGGTTTCCAGGGACGCTCTTTTCTAAAATATAAATAAAGGAATTCAGTTTTGTTTTGTTTTTAAGATACTCAACCTTATCACTGTTCAGGAAAACAAAAATTAAAAACATGATGAAATATAATTGTACATCTTCCAGTTTGTCCCATTTTGCAAAGGGAAAAAAAAAACATACTCTGTATTTTTAACATTGTAAAGCAGTGGGAACATTTATCCTTCTATGATAGGGATACAGGAGGAATAATAATTTTGGGAAACAGTTTGACGTGATGTAGTAAATTCAAGATGCTAGTGTGTTGAAATTGGAAATTCCACTTCTTCCCAGTCAAGATAAGTTTTCACATAGGCATAAAGAGAGAGATACACAAATGTTTGCAGCAGCATTGTTTGTATCAGTTAAATTATATTAAATAACTGAAACTGAACACTTTTAATCTGCAGAACTAATTTCACATGGTTCCAGGTTAAAAAAAAAAACTGATTTCACATGGTTCCAGGTAAAAACTGGAAACAACAGTTCATTTATGATATATTCCAATGATACAGTGTCCTGTGAACCACAGCTGCTCTGTTTATCAACATAGAAGAATCTCACAAAGCAAAACAAACAAAACAAGCCATGGAATACTCACAGTACGTTGGAATTCACATATTATCAGAACATGTCAAAGTAAGCCATATATTTTTTAGGTATGTATGAATTAGGAAAAAAAAACAAATGAAAGACAAGCAAAAATTCATGGTCAGAAGGACATTGAGTTGGGAAGGACAACACAAATTGCTCTTAAAAGTCATTGGTAATATTCTGTTTTTTAAAACTGAGTAGGTGGCCTAGATGCATTTTAGGAAATCAGTTTTTAAAGTAATAGATTTGTTTAGCTATTAGAAGGTCATCAAAACAAACCACTTAAATCTATGTGCCCTTTGAAAACTTTTTTTTTTTAATTTTTCAATATTTATTTTTTAGTTTTCAGCAGACACAACATCTTTGTTTGTATGTGGTGCTGAGGATCGAACCCGGGCCGCATGCATGCCAGGCGAGCGCGCTACCGCTTGAGCCACATCCCCAGCCCTGAAAACTTTTTTTTAAGTGAATGCAGATGTTAAATTTTTAAGAATATCAGACAAATCTGGGATTGTGGTTTCTTTTAGAGAATTAAATTCTTTACGTTTGCTGGCTGGTCAGCTCCAAGCCCTGTTAGGCCATAGGAAGAGATGTGTGAAACTGGAGATACTGGCTTTAACATGAAACCCCCGTGGGGTCAAGCACCTGGCAGTGTCTTTGAGCCCAGAGAGAGGCAGAAGCACCAAGGTGAACCGGTTCTTAAGGTTGACTGAGCTAACATAGTTTTGGTCCGAGTGTCCTAATAACCTACCGCTCAAACAGGTTCCCTCAAAGGCCATAGGCGCATGCGAGGGGACAGAGCAGCCTACGACACGGAGACTTTTTTGGAGATGCTCTGGAAAGATCCTCAAATCCTAGTGTCTCCCAGCTTAAGGAGGAGGCGTAGGACCAGTTGGTGAGGAGACAGCTCCCCGTCCCCAGTCCCATGATTCTGACTGCCTTGTTCTGCCACACTTCCTCCTCTCAGTTGTTGTGTGGTTGGTTATTGGTCTGCATGTAGCCTTGGGCTCATCAATTAGGTTTTCTGTACCTTATTTTCCTTCACATGGGGACATCTCTACCCCTGGTGGGGGTTCTTGTGACAACTCAGTTCAGTGCTGCATGTAAAGGTGCTTTGCAAACCAGAAGTCATTCAGGTGAGCTTGGTTTCACTGTGTTTCATTCAGTGGATGAGAAAGTGGGGTGGTTGGTAATAATAGCATCCACTCTTAATTGAACATGAATTAAACATAAATAAATAACAAGTTGAGCACCATGGTGCATGCCTGTTAACCCAGCAACTCAGGAGACTGAGGCAGGAGGGTCCCAAGTTGTCCAGCCTGGCCAACTCAGTGGGGCCTTTTTAAAATTTAAAAAGGGCTGGGGCTTTAGCTCATGGTAGAGTGCTTGCCTAACATGTATCAGTGCTTTATTAAAGAATATAGACTGTTTTGAATCATATCAAATGTCTTTTGTTATAAAATAATTACTATTAGAAAAAAGTGAACCCCATTTCCATTTACTTGGAGGACTAGTTAACAATTGATTCTTTCATTCTCCTTCAGCATTACCCAAGGAATATCAGAAGATAGGAAAAGCCTTGCAGAGTTTAGCAACAGTGTTTAGTTCCAGCGGTTATCAAGGTACATCTTTATTTATTTATTTTGTATTTTTTTAATCGATACATAATAATTGTACCCACCTATGGAATACAGTGTGGTGACTCGTTACCTGTACGCAGTGTACTCAGTGTGCAATGTGAAGCCGGGGCAGCTAGCCTTTCCACCTTTATCATTTCTTATGTTTGGAGCCCGTGCTGCTCTCTTGAGTTCTGCATAAAATATGTAATAGGATGTTGTGTACTGGGGTTGCCTGCTGTGCTGTGGAACTCTAGAACCTGTTCCTCTTGGGGTTTCACTTCCTGTTACCCAGCCTCCTATCCCCATCATCCCTGACCCCTAGCGACCCCAGTTCTGCTGTCTTCCACTTTGAGATCAGCTCTTTCGGCTTCCGCAATTGAGAGAAAACCCTCTTTCAGGGTCTTATCCAGACCTGTCAAACCTCAGGATCTGGCAGGCAGTCAGCAGTGTTGCAGTGAGCACTGCTGTCTCTGATGTCCACTTGGCCACACCACATGCACAGGCTTGTGCAGCCTCACCTCCTGGCTCTGGAGAAGAGTGAGGGGCTGTTACACTGGTGTTTTCTTGCCAGCTTGGCTCCCTGACTTTGCTGTCAGGTGTAGCTCCTTCACTTAATGTGACAGGTAACTGCGGCAGACAGCAGTCTACCCTTACTGCCTCTCTGTGCCAGACCTCGTCAAGGCTTCCTGTTGAAAAAGCCAGGTTTCATCAGGGCCTTTCAAGGAACCATATTTAAGTAATAAATCTGTTGCCTTGTATCTCTTCATAATCGTTTTCAGCTTCTCCTGCACAGATATGTGCTGCCTGTGGCAGGTGGAGTCCTTGCCCTCATACCTTGGCAGCACTTGTGAGTTTCCTTTATAAAACGGAAAAAGCATTGGTCAGCTAGGGCACCTATTGAATTTGAGTGTCTCCTCTCGCCACGTGGGAAACTCAATGTTAGAATTGGTACCTCCCCAGGAAGCTAATCCGATACTAGACAGGACAGGGCTTTGGATGTCATTTGCTAAATGTTTGCAGAAACAAGAAATGGGTCTGTCATCAAAATATAAGATTGAGGGTTCCCACATATGAGTAGTTCTTGTTGGCCTGACTTCTCCATCTTATAATCGGCACTTAGACTGGAAGGAGCCTCAGGTCCAGTTAGCCTCAATGAGAAGCCTATGAGAAAAGTGCCTTGGCCTAGTTGACCAGTGGCCAGTGGAGGCACCAAGACCAGAACCGGGAGTGGGGTGGTTCCTGGGCAGATGTACAGGCACCCTGTTACCTTTGAGGTGCTGCAGTGTGGAACTAGGTGGGAGCCGTCTGCGATGCTGGAAGTCACTTGTTGGTCCCCATGGAATCCTGTGTCAGAACTTCTGAGGCCTAGAATGGACAAGCTCACCTCTTTCAGAATGTGGCTTGTTTGGATTTCATCATTCCTGCCATGCATCAGTGACTAAGGAAAAGCAGGACTTTTTTCCTTTGGTGTCTTTTTACCATGGTGAGATTGGCAGTCCCTTGCTGTCATCCATGCCCTAACTGGTAGTGGAAGCCTAACAGTTCTCCTAGGTGTGAATTCAGAGTTTGTTTTGGGCCAGGTTATACAATACATGTACCCAGATTTTGGATCTCTAGTCATTTGAAGTCACATAGAAAACTTAAAAACCATTCAGAACAATCATAGGGTTTTCAAATAGCAGTTGGCTGTTCCCTCCTCCCTGATTCTGGAGGAGATGAGAATATCACTCATTGTTCATTGGTATGACAGTAGTAATAGAGGTGCAGATAACTGACCAAAAGTTTTTGAAAGAGGGGGAAGAGAAGACGGTAAACTAGAAAGTGATTTCTAAAGAAGTTCCTTGATGACGTTATACTGCAAATAACTCATTCTCTTAAAAATATGCTGGAACCCACTGTATTTTTCTTGAGACAGATCAGGTTCTCTGGAGCCTTACTATCTCTATAATTTTAACCTGAACCAACATAGAAGAAAGAAAATGTAGTTAACCAGAAGGAGAAAGGAGGACTGGAAGGTGCAGGTGGGAGGAGGGCTGAGGCCACCTCCAGGTAGTGAAGGTGGGCAGTAGGAGGGGGCGTCAGGCACTGCCACTGTCCAGGTGCTCATCTCTTGAATGCCCCAGAATGAGCTGCACAATGATTCCTCCATATTTTCTGTACTGTCCTTGTCACGTTATCTAATAACACATTGTTAGATAGTCATTCTGCAAATGGCATTTTCAAGTATTAAAAAGTACTCAATATGTTTTATATTGAATGTCATTTAATTTACTAGTTACTATTTTTAAAGAACTGTTCAAGTTCCTCCTGACAAACTTCTTTCATCTCAAAGGACAGTGAAGGTCAGTAGTGCCGAGCGTGGTGTCCTGGAGCAGCACTGCGCCATGTGCTCTTGTGATTACCGTCTCTGCAGCCCATTCCTAAGGAGGCCTCTGGCTACAGCAGACACGCTCACCCTGCTCTCTCAGCAGTTCGTGTGGTCGACTGACCTGTGAAATAGTCCATATTCATTGAATTATCATATGGAAATGTAATCAATAAAAAATTATAAATGATTATCTGTGGAAGAGGAGAATGACAGATACAGAAGCAAAGCTCTGATGATAACTCCTTTTGTAGATTTGACTTTGAAAAAACATGACTGTTTAACACAATTATTAGAAAACCAATTTAAATCAAAATAAAAAAGAAATCTCTTAGAGTCAAAAACAAAACATGTGGGCAGGGGTTACAGCTCAGAGGTACAGCGCTCACCTAGCATGCATGAGGCACTGGGTTCGATCCTCAGCACCACATTAAAAAAATAAAGATATTGTGTCCACCTGTAACTAAAAAAAGAAAGAAAGAAAAAAACACGTGACCTGGTTCATTGAGGTGAAAGCAGTGACTGTGCGACCTACAGAAGATGCCTAAGGTCTTAAAGACTGCAAAAGGATTAGTTACTTTTGCTAATCCACTAATAAGCAATAGGATATTGGTATTATTATTATAAAACTTCTAAAGGTATATTTACATAGTGTAGGGCAAGCCAGATATCTGATTGTTATTGTTATTAGCAACTAAGATTTTTAAAATAAAAATCAAAGTTTAAAGCAAAGTTAAAAAAAACTCTTGAGTTCTAATTTGAATTGGAAATATTACTATGAGCTCATGATGTATTTTCCATCTTTTGAAGAACACAGTTTTCCCTGCTATTCACTTAAAAGGCCTTTCTTTGATCACCAAAAAATTGATAAAGGAAAGTTAACAGAAGTAATAAAGAATGAATAATTAGGGGATCGGATTGTGGCTCAGCAGTGGAGCGCATGCCTAGCACCTTTGAGACCCAGGTTCGATCCTCAGCACCACATAAAAATAAAGGCATTGTGTTGTGTTCATCTACACCTAAAATATAAATATTAAAAAAAAAAAAGAATGGGGGCTGGGATTGTGGCTCAGCGGTAGAGCACTCGTCTAGCACGTGCAAGGCCCTGGGTTCGATCCTCAGCACCACATAAAAATAAATAAATAAAATAAAGGTATTATGTCCAACTACTTCTAAAAAATAAAATGCTAAAAAAAAGAATGAATAATTAAATAGAAGAGCACCATTTTGTAAATCCATACTAAAGTAAAAGACATAGACAACGACATTTGTGGCCTCCAACGTTGTGAACACTAGAAATAACTGGAAAACGTGAATCTAAATCTAAATCTGGTCAAGCCTCCAGACCTTATGGCCAGTGTGAAGTGGAGGCAGGAACAGGAACCTGTTAAGTGTCACTGCAGAGATGCAGTCAGCAGCACCCAGGTGTGGGACCCGTGATCCTCAGCACCCCGTGAAAAGAACTTTGCAAGGAATAAAAGGGGGGCGGGAAGAAGAGGCCTCCATGACAAACATAGGCCTGTCTTCCGCATCTTCTTTGCATCCTGGTTCAAAAGCCAGCTTGCCCTGAGCTGCCTGGAGCACCCACTGGAGGGTCACGCCTGTCAGAGTGATGGTCTTTTCTTCATGTGCGGTGGAGTGCAGTGGTATTGTCCTATTTTTCAAAGGGTCCTTATCTTTTAGGTACAGTTTCCAGGTGGATTGTGTGACAGGAGTGGAGAGTGTACATAGGAAATGTTGGCCTTAAGCTTCAGTTGGGAAGCTGGGCGCTGGTGCTAAGGAATCACAAGATTGATCTTGCTTGTGTTTGGTATTTCCTACATACAGTTTTCCCTGCTATTCACTTTTGCGAGTGTTTGGTATTTCCTACATTAAAATTTACCAATAAAATTTTGGAGAAAATCAAAAGTAAATATGTATAACTTCCAGTCACTATAATTCTTTTCAGGTGAAGCAGATCTCAATGACGCAATAACAGAAGCAGGAAAGACTTACGAGGAGATCGCCAGTCTTGTGGCAGAACAGGTACTGAATGATCACATGATCCCAGGGAGGAGTTTTTTGCTTTCTAATGCACAGATTTAAGACTTATTGTACGGCAAATCCAAATAGCCTTTTCTTTTCTGCTTTTAAGTGTCTTTGTTAACTGTAGGGGGATGGGGCTTCTGTTTGTTCTGCAATGCTGGGGCCAGAAATCCAGGGCCTTGCATGAGCTAGCCAAGTGTTTCCACTGAGCGACATCTCCAGCCCACTGACACAGTGTTTCTTAGGTTAAGCCAAAGTGGATAGACAAAATGTGTCATCCAAAAATCTAAAGGAAGTTGGGATCAGTGGTATATCATCTGTTTAGCATGTGTGAGGCCCTGGATTCTGTCCTGAGCACGCACACACACACAAAAAAAAATCTAAATGAATGCCTTCCAGTATTGATAGCTCTGAGCCGTGCTTGGCCT
This sequence comes from Urocitellus parryii, assembly GCF_045843805.1. Classification (NCBI taxonomy): domain Eukaryota; kingdom Metazoa; phylum Chordata; class Mammalia; order Rodentia; family Sciuridae; genus Urocitellus; species Urocitellus parryii. The sequence goes on along the minus strand of NC_135538.1, from coordinate 9,294,027 downwards.
TCGAAGGATGGTGGCATATGGGAGAGAGCACTGGCTCAGCGCTGCCAGGACTCTTACCTAGACTTGCTGTGTCTTGGTCTCCTCATGTGTTAAAGGGCCTTGGTAGTGCCTACCTTCTGTGGTTCTGAGGATTTCATAGCTAATATATTTCTTTTTAAATATTTTTTAGTTGTTGATGTACCTTTATTTTTTATTTATTTATATGTGGTGCTGAGGATCAAACCCAGTGCCTCATACATGCTAGGCAAGTGCTCTGCCCCTCAGCCACAGCCCCCGTTCCTCATAGCTAATATATCTTAAACAGCACTTGCCACAGTCCCCAATTTCCTTTTTCTTTTAACAGATAACAGTTTTTAAGGGGAATAATCATATAAATTGTTTCACATCTCTGATTTTTAAAAAAAATTCAGATGGCTCTTGAAATATACTTATGCCACATATACACACACGCACATACACACTGAAGCAGTCAGTCAGTAGCTCTTTTGCTAATACTCATAAAAATATCAAGTTTAAATTGTAAGTAACATAGCTATTAAAAATTACCATTAGGTCAACCATGGTGGTGCAGCACCTGCAATCCCAGCCACTTGGGGCCTGAGGTGGGAGGATGGTAAGTTCAAGGGCAGTCTGAGTAATTTAGCAAGGGAAAAAAGCGGAGCAGGGAGAAGAGCCTTAGATGACAAACAGGGCACCTGTCTTCCACGAGGGCCTTCTTTGCTTCCTGGTTCAAAAGCCAGCATGCTCTGAGCTGCCCAGGACCACCCCCTGGTGGGTCACACATGTCAGAGCAATTTTCTTTCTTAGGTGTGCAGTAGTATCCTTCCTTTCTTTTAAAGGATCCTTATCTTTAAAGTTGGTGGGTGAGCTGCTGGGTGAGCTAGGGGTGTAGCTCAGTGGCGGAGCACTTGGCTGGCATGCACAGGCCCTGGGTAGAATACTCAGTACGGGGGGAGTGGGGGAGTATATCTATACACTCATATATATGAATTAAAAAAATATAGAATCACTTAAAAATTGCCACTTAAGAAGATTACCAGTTTTTTAAATAATATTTGTATATTTTCTGCTAAAAAAATAAAGATATTAAACTATAGCAATTTATTTGTCTGCATATAAAACATACAGTTTTTTTGTTTTGCATTTTTCCCTCGGTACTGGGGATTGGACCCAGGGTACTTTACCACTGAGTCACATCTACAGTCTTTTTTATTTTTTTTATTTTGAAACGGGGTCTCACTAAGTTGCTTAGGGGCCTGCTAAGTTGCTGAGGTTGGCCTTGAATTTGCTGTCCTAGCAAGCCCCTGAGATTACAGGGTGCACCACCACACCTGGAAAAACAAACTATTAGCTAAGAATTTTTCCCTCATAGTGTTTTATTTTGGATCACCACAAAATATCTAATTTTACAAAGCAACCTAAAAATTGTATGCTGTTTTATCCTTTACTACATGTGAGTCAGAGTGCAGTAGTTTGGGGGATTATTTTCTTTTAGGAAAAGTGGTCTGAATGCCTCACGTGCAGTGACTTGGCTATGCGTGGAGGATCTGGTTGGCATGGTCCTCATATACTAGTTTCTTTTCCGTGATTTTTTTTTTAATTCCTCTGCCAGTAACAACCAGCCAATCTCTTGTTACAGCCAAAGAAAGATCTCCACTTCCTCATGGAATGTAATCACGAGTATAAAGGCTTCCTTGGCTGCTTCCCGGATATCATTGGTGCTCACAAGGTAACCTGGCCACACGCACAAAGGAGAGGGCTTCGGGGGCTTCGGGCAGACACACACAGCCTGGCAATGCCATCTGACAGGGTAGTCCTTATTAATAAGAAATGCTAATCCCATCATCAAGATTTCTAAACTTGTTAACGATTCCCAACTAGAACTAAAGGTATATTTGAAAGAAAAAAAAAAGATTTCTAAACTTAAAAATTGGATTGGGTGACCTCCCTTTTTCAAAATCCACGTTACCTCAGTCATGAGAATTTTACCAGCTATGGCATGTAGCATTCTGCTTTATGCTTTACCATTTAAATCTTGTGAAGGGGAAGCATGGGTTAATTGGCTTTTGTACAACTTCAGACAATTTAGTGTAAAACTGAGAACAATTTGCTTCTCATAGGAATTTGCCCTGGCAGGCTTGGAGTTCTAGGCATGGAGGCTGATTTGGGCAGTAGTATGGCATTTTCCCTCCCAGATAGCCATAAACAACAAGCAGGGCAGTGACACTGGAGTGAGAGACGTGTGGCAGCCTTTACAACTTCTACCATCTAAATATTAGTTTAAATTTATTCATTCCCCCTTAAAAAAATCAGAATAAAGCTAAGCTAAGCCTTGCAGTCAGCAGATGCAAGTGCCAGCTTATAAACCTTGTTTCATGGAAGAAGAGACAGACAAAGCCCCGTGTGCAGGTACTACACGGCAGCTCCCTCGGGCTTCCCAAAGCTGCTGGGAATGCCTGTTTTCCTGTTGTGCACTACTCTTGAAATGCCTGTGGCTTATAAATAATACAGAGATGGTGTGCTGTGTGGTTTTCTCTTTTGTTGTAGCATAAAAATGATAAATTTTAGCTTAGTTACATTTTTCAGGAATAGCAGTCTTTTCTCTTTCAGGGAAATTAAATTTAGATGCTTGCCTCTGTTCTTACTGGTGGATACATGTTCCCACTTGTGGCAAGTCACTTGCAGAATATGTTAACATTGTTGCATTTTTAAAAATATTTATTTGTGTATCTGTAGTTTTAGGTGGATACATTAGTTTGTTTTTATGTGGTACTGAGGATTGAACCCAGTGCCTCATGCGCGCTAGGGGAGCACTCTACCACTGAGCCACCACCCCAGCCCCAACATTGTTGCATTTTTTTAAACTAATGACTAACCCCTTTCAATTTGTCTTACCAATATCATTGCATTTTCTATTTCACAGGGAGCAATAGAAAAAGTGAAAGAAAGTGATAAGCTAGTTGCAACTAGTAAAATCACTCCACAGGACAAGCAGACCATGGTGAAGCGAGTCGGCACCATGTCTTATGCTTTGCAAGGTAAGGAGAAAGGTTATGAGTAGTTGGTGGAGGGCCATCCCGACAAAGTAGACATTCCCCTTGCTGGAGAGAACTCCAAATATAAATAGCAGTTAAATAAACAAGAGCCCCTTGCTTGCCAGATCCCATTGTTAAAGAAAAGCTGCGATATTTAATTTCTCACTAATGCCCCTCACAGTAGCTTGATTAAACCTACATGTTGTGTTACTTCTTACAGACACTGAAGGTTCTTTTTATAACCCTTAATATCATACTGCTCTATTAAATTCCAAAGCCTGGCATTTATTGGTGTATAACCTTTGCGACCCAGAACTGTGGAGGGCAGTGGGAATCCGGAGGAATCATCCTAGGCATAGTTTGGCTGGTAGTAAGTAGAAGATATTGGTTCACTTTTAGAGATGGGACCATGTGTGAACAGACAGGAGCAGCAATGGAGGCTCCTGTGTTTTGGTGCATGGTGGATGGTGGATGAGAGTGTCTGGATGGATGCGGAAGGGCGTTCGTGGTATTTAACACACAAATCAATGAAAACATCCATGTACTGGAAGGTGGTGTTTGCCTCTGACTGTGCAGCCGGTTTTTCTAGCCTCTGTGCAGGATGATGTGCCAGGAACTGCTCAGAAGCCAGCCAGATCAGGTCCAGGTTGATGATGAGTCATGACTGAGTGGAGAAACCAGGTGTAGTCATTTGAAATCTTGGGGGGGTGGAAACTAACAGCTGTCTTGGTTTGGGTTGTAGCTGAGATGAATCACTTCCACAGTAACCGGATCTATGATTACAACACCGTCATCCGCCTGTACCTGGAGCAACAAGTGCAGTTCTATGAAACAGTAAGTGGGACCCCTTTCAGTGCCTTTTGCACCCGTACCCTGAGAGGAGGGCTTGCAGGTAACTAACTTTGGCCCTATAAAGTCAATCTGTTTGTATTCTTTAATCCTAAGTAATAAACCAAAAGGGGTTAAGTTTTGAACAGGTTTTTTTTTTTTTAAACCTCTTTTAATTCCATCTGCCCTTTCCTCTTTGGGTAACATTGAGTTAAAAGGGGTTTCTTCTGAAGAAGAAGCACTGGGTGCTAGTTTTGAAGGCCCAAGAAGTCCTGACTGCACAGCTTCCCGAACCTCCTCCCAGCCTTTCTGTGCCTTTGTGCACAGGGACAGTGCTGAATGAGATGAGGTCACCCTGTTGCCAGAGACTTCATCCTCTCAGCTGGGAAATGAGACCAAAGGCAGCCTTTGTGTGTGACCCAGGTGTTCAGAGTGGACCAAAGGATTCTCTATAGGAAACCAAAAGAGCAAAACCTTAAATATTTTCATTTAGAAAATTACAATGAAAACGTAAACTCCCATGCTTCTGTAATGCTTTGGTTAGCAGAACATGGAAAAAAGCATTCTTTTCATGTAAATGGAGCTTTGACATCAGAAGACAAGTTCTGTAGTCATATTGACCGCTGGGCCCTGCCTCGTCTCTCTGCATTATGTGTGTTCAGGGACTCAGCTCACATCCAGTCATGTGTCACCTTTGTGCTCATACTGTCCAAAACGCCAGTCTCCCGTGGCAGGCTGTTGACACGGAGATGTGCGTCACTTGCTTCCTGCTTGTCTGTGGCATGTGTGGGAATAACTGGGGTGGGCGGTGTGCCTAGAGAGAGCTCGCCAGCGCCTCCTCCTCCCAGCAAGCTGGGCCTGTGATGGCGTCACACCTTCTCCTAACGGGGGCTGCAGGTCTTTGCCTCTGGCTCCTGTGAGAACACAGCCACACTGTCAGCAGCAGCCAGCCAGGGAGGAGCAGGGCTGAGATCAGTTGAAGGAGCCGGCAAGTTTGCGGTGTTTACTTGTGAGAGTTGTAACGGTAGTGTGCTGTGACATCATCATGGGGTAATATCTCGGAATTGCTTTGTTTTTTCACCAGATTGCAGAAAAGCTGAGGCAGGCCCTCAGCCGCTTTCCGGTTATGTAGAACAGAGCGGAACATGAAGAAAACTCCGAAGTGCTTCCTTCTGACTTGGGCAATGCAGTTCAAAGTTTATTTTTTTTCTCCATCATCAGAAAAAAAGAAAGAAAACCAAAAAGAAATAAGAGTTGGAAAAGGCTGTTTTCTCTATTAACCAGCCTGAATGCACTATTATTTAGGGTTGGTCTTCTTTTGTTTATTTCTACATTCATTATTTAAACCAATGGAAATTGTCTCTATTTTTGGAAAGAACTTAAATTTATTAGGATTTTTGAATGGAGAATTAGGGGCTCCCCACTGATATTTTACATATAATCGTAATTTATACATTACCCATGATCTTCCGGTTCTTACCCAATGTCAGATAATTAATTACTAATTGCTTTCTTAAAAATATGAAATATTCCAGAATAAAAAGACACATGTTTATATATTTTTATAACTCCTTGGTCTTCTGGAGTTCCTGTCTGTTCAGGAAGATCCACACACCCTTCACTGTGCCAGTGCTTCTGTCTCAGGAGGGAGAGAGCCCAGGGCTCTGGGCACCTTGCCCTGCATGTGCTGCAGGGGTCATCTCGTGTCCCCTTGGTGGGCACAGTGGGCACACAGCAAGTGCACCTGCCTGCTGCTCTTCCGTGGAAGACAGTGCTCCCTCTGTGCCCTGCTTCCTGATCCTGGGCAAGGCGTGTTTTTGCTAGAAAGAATACAGCAGAAAGGCTGAAAGACCTTTTAAAAAGGCTTTAACCCCGGGCTGGTGGCCGTTCTGACTCCTGTGCCCAGGAGCACTGGGGGAGAGCATCCTCCAGAGCTGCCACCCTTCCCATCCTGTCCCTCCACTCGCCATCAGAGGGAAGAAGTGCTGGGATGGCCTGAGGTGCCACGAGATTGCCATGTGGACAGGAGGCCAGTCCAGGTTCTCTGAAAAGATGGAAACCAGAATTTAGTGCCTGGCCCCTCCCCACCAAATGGGAGAGTTTGGGGACTGAGATGGACGGCAGCATGCCCAGTGTGCAGGAAGGTGCTGATGAGAAGCCCAAGCGATACCTGTCTTGACTGTCCAGCCTTCCTGGTCACTGATACTTCCATTAAGGGCACCAGGCAAAAAGGTCTCGACCTGCTGACGGCTGATTAGCACCCGCAGGCCGCCCGCTCTACTGTTGCCTTACCACCTCATCTGCCACCGTCCCTGCTCTGACCCAGTGATTACAGAAACGGAAAGTCAGCAGCAAAAACAGGAGAAACCAAAGCAGTAGATGAGGACAGTAGTCACCTGAGAACCTCCCGCTCTCCAACATCACAGGTCTGTCACTGTTTATAAGTAATTCTCCCCACCTGACTTTTCCCCTATAAAATCCCATAGAACAGTGTTTATGATACAGCCATTTAATATATGTACAAACTGTAAAGAATATGTATAAATATTTTACACAAATGTAAGCATGTAGAAGCCAACGTATAAATAAATTGTTTAAAAACTGTACAGTAAATTCTCAAAGCAAATTTTTTCAAAATACTCCTTGGTGTTTTAGTGAGTGGTTTGTTTGTTTGGGGGGGCGGGGGTTGTTCTTGGTTTTTGTTCTTATTCCAGCTGCCAAAAATGTTCCGGGTAATGAAGGCTCTCTCCAGGCATAATTTCCTGTGGCATGAATCACAAGTTTAGCCTTGGGTCTGTGATCGTCCCTGGCAGCATGGGGAGCTGTGGGACACAATGTCCTCCAGGTGTCCTGAGCTCATTGGTGTGAGAAAGGGGCCAAGAAAATGGAGACTTACCCAGGAAGATGGCAGTGGCATGGGGTGTTCCCAGAGTGACAGGAAATTCAAGCCCTCGAAAGCTGACACTTGGAAGGGTCTCCTTCACAGGGCAGAGTTTTAATGTCCTGGTGTGCGTTTTCTTCTCTTAGGGGATTCTTATTTGGTTTGATTTGTAATGACTTATCTTTAGTTTTCTTAGAACTACCATCATACAGTAACGACTTTCATATATCTTGACTGTGGACAGATAGATGAGCATTTGGTGAAAGTCTGGTCTGCATGTGGGGCAGGTGACAGTGGCCTTCCCAAAGTGGCCACCCAAAAAGGTCAGCCCACTGAGTGATGGGCCGGCGTCAAGGTTGGCATGGTCCACCTGCAGGCCCTGAGTAGGAGAAGGCCTTCCCCACGCAGGAGAGGGAACAACACAAACTGCACCTGTAGGCCCCGACCCTCCTGCCAGGCTCTTGTCCTCTGTGGGCAGAGTATTCCGTTTCTTCCCTGCGGGAACAGGGAGAGCATGGGGCTAGCAGGTCCTTGTGAGGCACATGCTGAGGCAGAATGAGCGCATACCAAGCTCATGGCAGGAAAGGTGCCATGCAGATCTGCCCAGCACGGGCCACAGTGCACCTTAGCTGTGGAAGGAGACCTTCCAGCCAAGGCCACTCACCGGCTGTGTGTGACCCCTTCCTCAATACAGCTAGTCCTCGTCTTCTTCAGAGGGATCATAGAACCCACCGAAAGGCAAGGAGTCTAAAATGGGAGAGTGTATTATGAAAGTAGACTAAAATCCCTTAAAAGGAAATGGGACACTTTGTGCTGGAATTTTTGATGACATTCCAGGTGAGGTAAGCCAGTTATGAAAGGACAGCTACTGTCCCATGCCACCTACCTAAGGTATGCAGAGTGGTCAGAGTCACAGGACAGGGAAGGTGGACACCCACTGGGGAGGGAGAAACTGGGAATCCCTGTTCCATGGTGCAGAGCTTGGGTTTGCTTTAAAATGCATAAAGTGGCCTCAGAACACTGATGTTAAAACTTACTCAGTTCCCTGTTGGGTGACACCTTTCTGAGAATCCTGTCAGATGCCCTAAATTGGCATGTCCTCCTGCTCTGGCAGGGACTGCCTGTCCTACTTCAGCCCTGTGTGGCTGTGCCCCCCCCCCCCGTCTCCTCACGTGGATACCTTCAGCTGGTCTCTCCAGGGGCCTCTGCAGTCTCGGGACACTGCCATGCTTGCTGACAGCCTGGCTCTCAGGCGCACATTCACACACCCCAGAGCCTTCACAAATGGACGGATTTCCTTTATAAAACAGGCCACGGGAGCCTGTTTGCTCCTTCTGCCATGTGAGGACCAGCAGGAGGTAGCCATCCATGAAGAACAGGCCTCACCGCACCTGGAATCCGCTGGTCCCTGGACCTTGGCTTCCCCGTCTTCAGCTCTGAGAGAGGTCGATGTTTGTTTAGAAGCCACCTGGTCATGGTGTTTTGTTATAGCAGCGTGAATGACCAAGACAGTCCCCTCTGTGTCTCTGTTTCTCCCGTATTCTGCCCTTCAAATTCTAGCCACATGGGACTCCCCACTGTGATGTGCAGTGAGACCCCCGAGCTCTGGAAGCCACATAGGAGTTCCAAATCCACCGCAGGGACCGCCTAGTTTGTTTCTCCTCCCGGTGATGAAAGTCCTGCGCTGCTTGTCCAGTGTCTGAAAGCACTTTGCACATATTGGGGTGGGTTTTTCTTTGAGGTGGGCTAGAGGGTAAACTGGCCTCTGCTACTCCATCGTGGCTGAAAGTGGAAACACTCGTTTATTTTCAAATTCCAAGGTGTTATTTCCCAGCATGCGTCAGTCTGTCCAGCAGATGTCCCCAGGGCCCACCCTGCATCACCACAAGACTTGATCTGGCCGAGGAAAGTCGTTGGGAGCCTGGGATAGCAGGTGCTGGCTCTCCAGCTCCACAGGGAGTGAGTGTCGGCATAAAAGGGCCGACAGCTGAAGCCACTGAGAGAGAAGGGGACTGGCATGAGCCAGGAACATGCTGCTCTGTGATGCGAGTTCGAGTTCATCCCCAGCAGGAGTAATCCCCTGCCAATCCTGACCAGGGGATCCCTGTTTTTTATTGAACCAGAGTGTCCTTGCATCCTGACCCTAAACGGATGTCTGAAAATGTATTGGCTTGAGGAAGCAGGGACCATGTTCCATGTGGGAAACTGGATCCTCCCGGACAGATGAGCAGAGCAGAAGAAGCAGAACAGCAACTGGGTGCAGGCACAGGCAGACCGTTCGTCTGTGTGAGACTGGATTAGTTCGACGGCCGTTCAAATGACTTCAGCTGGCTCCGTGGATGGTATGTAATTCAGAAGGGAGTATTCTTCCCTCCGCACATGTCTATACCCATGGTGGATTAGCACAAACGGTGGGCGTACCACTGCAGTGGAAGATGGACCCCTGGAGAACTAAAACGGGCCTTTGAGGAGCCATCAACACCTGATACTCTTCTGCAAAGAGTGAGCTCTGGCTTCCTAAAGTGGGGCACGTTTCTTTTAAGACCCACTTTTCAACCACCTTTAGACTTTTGACAGCAGCTTCTTCTAACTCACCTCTAACATGGAGCCCATAGAGCCTGGGGGACCAGAAGGGGAACCGGTAAGGACATAGAAGGTAGGCAAACCGGCCATGTGCACGGCGCACGTCTTCTCTGGGGAAAGGATTTGTTCCTGTCGTCAGATCCTTCAAAGCAGCGGTGCCTGGATAAAGGGTTGGAGCTACTGCGTTAAAAAGCCAGTTTCAGTGCCGCCAGACTGATCTGTCTCCAGCCACGTCTGGTTCTTTTTCCTGGAATGGCTTCCCCTTCTCTTGCCTCTTTCTGACGACACAGAACCTTGGAATGTAAAGGAGGAGGGAGGAGCAGTTCTCCATGGCAAGTCCCACTGGTGGCAGCTGAGGCCCTAGGTACCTCCGCTGGTCCACAGGGCGGGGAGGGGTCGACTCCCAGCAGAGGTTTAATGAGCACATCCGCCTATAAAGGCCAACTGAGGATGCTGCCGAGTGCCAAGCCACGTGCCTGTTCCCCTTTTGGCCAAGGGTCTCAAGGAAACCAGAGAGGTCAGGCCCCAAGAGATCAGAGGCAGGGAGTGTGGCCAGAGCCCCCTGGTGCTGCGGGAGGGTCCTCAGCTGTCAGAGCTGCAGAAATGGCTCCTGGCCTGGCACCCTGATTGCCCTGCAAAGGACACCAGTGACACGCAGGAACAATGGAGAATAAGTGCAGTTCAATAACAGTGTAATTCATTAAATTGTTATGAGTTTGGAGAACATGTAGCTGAGTTTCTAAGGCAGCACTAAGCCTTGCGCTGAAGGAACAAGAATAAGTATCAGATGCAGCTGTGTGAGGTCATCTCACCCAAACCTGCTTGTCCCCAACCCCTTTCTCTGTCCACCTGGACTATAGAGTGGAGAAATTGCCAGGGAGCTCAGGAGGCCACATAAAACACTCTGACCAATGAGTCTCAAGTAGAATCTGAGAGCTTTTGCCTTGTTCTTGAACGGGGGCAGATACAGCTAGCTAGAGTTTCTCCCTCCCTACCGTGAATGTCAGAGCAATGCCTCAGGCTGAAGCAGCTATTTTGTAATCATGAGGCAAGAAGCCAAGGTGCTAAAGATGATCAAAAGGAAGCAAGTGTTTGCCTGGTTCCACGGAGACACTGCTTCTGGAAGGCCTGCCTTGACGCTTCCTGTTTATTTAAGATGCTGATCGTTAAGTTTTCCAAAGTACACCTGATGTGCTGGCTAAAATCTTTTAGATTTATATACATGATAGGCTATTATATGTTGCAACTTAATTGATTTTGTCAAAAGGGAATCATCACTTTACAATTTCACTTTACTTTTCAAAACTATTTTGCTGCAGTAAAATTTAGGATTTTTTTTAATGCTATTTAACACTTTCAGACATACATAAAATAAGATGTAAAATGACTCGGTGCTCAGCCTCTGCTCCCCTCCTGGGATGGGAAGCTTGCACCCCCACAAGATGGCTCTGAGCTCAGCACACCTCCCTTTGCTGGAACAGTCTTCGGGAGGCTGCACCAACGCCCCTCTGTTCTGTAACTCTGCCACTCTGGTGGCCCCGTACACGCCTCTTGATAAAACACTTCTTGGTGTTTTCATGTATAACTCTTACAACCCGATCAGACAAGGGGTGTTCTGGAGAAGATCAAGGGCAGAAAAGAAAGGCAGGCTCCCCTGAGTGGCCCCTCTTGCCCCTCTGCAGGAACCCTCAGAAGGAGGGCTGCTGGGCAGCTGTGCCCTCCACACCCCTGCCCATCTGTTCACCCAGTTTCTGTGCCAGGCCCTGAGCCCCTGCCAGGCCTCCTCAGGTGACATTGAGGGAACAGCCAGATTCCAGTCTGGAAAACTCATGCTGCCCCAGAGGCTTCCCTGACTTGGACAATGGTCTACTAATGCACGCAGAGCTTGCTGTTCTTGGCCTGTGAAAGTCACACACAAACACACACCTGGGACAGGTGTGCTCGGGGCTGTTTTTCCAGCTGTGATGCATAGTTGGGCCAAGGCCCAGTGGCAGGTTGGCAGCCCATGAGGGATCTGCATCTTGGCCCCAAAAAGAATTAAGCTCCCCTGGTCCTCAGCGTCCGCAGGCACCCACACCACCCAGTCTCCATGCCAACACACCCAACCAACAGGTCTGTCGGCTTTCAGGAGCAGACCAAGAGGAAAAGGAGGCCCCTGGGGCGGAAGGAGGCCTGAGCCTGGGCTTGCTGGCCAGGCCACTGTCTGAGGGGGAGCCTAGGAAGGCCAGAGCCCTGGGCTGGGCTGGGGCCAGCTGGAGGGTTCTGCTGCCTGACAGGCCCTGGGACCCATGACCGTGATGAGGCCCTCAGCAGAGTCATGTGTGCTGGGTGTACGATTGGCCTGCACCCACAGGGGCTGCTTCAGAGGCCGTTTTCACAAAAAGTCGTGATGTCAGGAAACGAACTTCCAAACCGACCACTCCTAGCAACAGCTAGAGCTGAGACAGGTGATTCCAGGTTCACCCACCTGCCACGTGGCTCTTCCCAACGATGATGGGGTAAACATTACAAAGACACAGCTGTCTCTCTGACGATGGAACCCAGGGAGCCAAGCAGAGACAGGCTTCTCTCCTCCCACCTGGTAACTGTCCACTCAGTCTGACAGGTAAGCCCATGTGGCTTCTGAGGTCAACAGCTCCCACGACAGAGCTACTCTGTCTTCTGTCCTGCATGATCACTGCTTCATGCATCAGTGTTTGGATTCCAGCCTTTGAAATGAATGACCAGGGCATGGACCAGCCAAGTTGCTGCTTACCAGCTATCCATTTGAGAAGCTCAGTTTCTCTGGGCTCAGTGGCTTACATCTTATCCCCAGGAACTCAGGAGGCTGAGACAGGAGGATCGAACTTCAAGGCCAGCCTCAGCAACTTAGCCAGACCCTGTATCAAAAATGGGGTATAGCTCTGTGGTAGAGCACCCTGAATTCAATCCACAATACCACACACACACACACACACACACACACTGTATATATATATATATGCTGTAATATGCTGTATCCCAAGATCCAAGGTGGCAGAAGAGAGGAGGTTGCATTCCTGGCTGCTCTGTGGTGTGAAATCAAGAAAGCAGACGGGTAGCTTCTCCACAAGTAAGGTGCTGGAAACCCTCAGGGACACTATACATCCACAGGGTAGAAACTCTACAACCTCATGTTCATACTGTTAGATGGGTAGACACACAAACAGCATGACAAAGCAAGGGAACAAATCATGCCAAGCAAACCAAGAAACTCCAGAAACAATGAATTGACACCACAGTGAAGAAATGTCAGAGAAGGAGTTTAGAATGTACATAAACTGATCTGCAAAATAAAGGATGATGCAAGAGAGCAAATACAGATAGCAAAAAATCACTTCAATAAAGAGAGAATCTATTAAAAAACAGAAATTCTTTAAATGAAACAATAAAACAAATTATAAATTTCATAGAAAGCATCATCAACAGACTAGTCTACTTGGAAGACAGAACCTCAGGCAATGAAGACAAAATATATAATCTTGAAAATAGAGTTGACCCAGGAGAGAAGATGTTAAGAAACCATGAACAGAACTTCCAAGAACTATGGGCTAACATGAAAAGACCAAATTCAAGAATTATCAGAATAGATGAAGATGCAGAGATACAAACCAAAGGAATGCACAATCTTTTCAATGAAATAATATCAGAACGTTTCCCAAATGTAAAGAATGAAATGGAAAATCAAATACAAGAGGCTTACAGGACTCCAAATATGCAAAATTACAACCCCAGGGGTTGTGGCTCAGCGGTAGAGTGCTCACCTGGTGCGTGCAAGGCCCTGGGTTTGATTCTCAGCACCATATAAAAATAAATAAAAATAAAGGCATTGTGTGCAACTAAAAGAAATAAATATTTAAAAAAAAACAATAGACCCACATCAAGGCACATTATAATGAAAATGCCTGGCATACAGAATAAGGATAGAATTTTAAAGGCTGCAAGAGAAAAACATCAGATTATATATGGGGGGAACCAATACAGATCTCAACTGGTTTCTCAACCCAGGCCCTCAATGCTAGGAGGTCCTGGAATAATATATACCAAGCTCTGATAGAAAATAGATGCCAACCAAGAATCCTATGTCCAGCAAAATTAAGCTTCAGATGTGAAGATGAAATAAAAACCTTCCATGATAAACAAAAATTAAAAGAATTTGCAACCAGAAAGCCTGCACTATAGAATATTCTCAACAAAATATTTCATGAAGATGAAATGAAAAAAAAAAGTGAAAACCAAAAGTAAAGGGAAGAACTACACTAAAGGAATAGTCTGTCAAAGGAGAAACTAATTCAAATTAAACACTAGAAAGAAACCAAAATGACTGGGAACACAAATCATATCTCAATAATAACCTTGAATATTAATGGCCTAAACTCCTCAATCAAAAGACATAGACTGCCAGATTGGATAAAAAACAAGACCCAACAATATGCTGTCTCCAAGAGACTCGCCTCATAGCAAAGACATCCACAGACTGAAGGTGAAAGGGTGGAAAAAAACATTTCACTCACATGGACCACATAAATGAGCAGGGCTTCTATCCTCATATCAGATAAAGTGGACTTCAAGCCAAAGTTAATCAGAAGGGACAAAGAAGGCATTTCATACTGCTTAAAGGAATTGTACATCAACAAGACATAACAGTCATAAATATTTATGCCTGGAACAATGGAGCATCTATGTACATCAAACAAATCCTTCTCAACTTCAAGAATCAAATAGACCACAACAATAATACTGGGTTTGAACATTTTTATCCATATTAATAAATACAAATGTGAATATTTTGTAAAAATATACATAAAAATATTTAAGTGGATATGGATTTGTATATAGGTTTTTTTTGAGATGGATGTTTACAATTTTAGTAATGTATAGGATATAATTATATAATTGAATATATATGAAAATTTATGAGTAGGATTAGAGTATACACACACACATACACACATACACACAAATAAAATAAATTAATGATTTCCTAATAAACAGTTAAATTATGCCAAAAAACAGTTAAATTATGCCTATATATATATATATATATATGAAATATATAAACATATATGGAATATATGTGTGAAAATAAATGGATATTCAAAGTAATATTTATAATTTTTGTTTAAAAGGCTCATGATTATGGGTAGGATTAGGTTTCTTTCTTTTTTTTTTTTTTTAAAGAGAGAGTGAGAGAGGAGAGAGAGAGAGAGAGAGAGAATTTTTTTAATATTTATTTTTTAGTTCTCGGCGGACACAACATCTTTGTTGGTATGTGGTGCTGAGGATCCAACCCGGGCCGCACGCATGCCAGGCGAGCGCGCTACCGCTGAGCCACATCCCCAGCCCATGGATTAGGTTTCATTCTGAGTTATGGCTTTGGTTTAGGGGTTGGGTTACCTTTAGAACATATGTATCAATATATACGAATATAAATATGAATATAGAAGTAATATATATATACACTTTTATCTATGGATATTTTTACAGTAAGGAATATTGATATATTACATGTGAAATCTGGGCTATGCCTATGGAAATGAGTATATATATATATATATATATATATATATATATATATAAAATATGAGCTTTTATGTGAATTTATGAATCTATTTATTTATTTATTTAAATATACTTTTAGTCATAGATGGACACAATACCTTTATTTAATTTATTTCTTTTTATGTGGTGCTGAGGATCAAACCCAGTGCCTCACACATTTCAGGCAAGGGCTCTACCACTGAGCCACAAACCCAGCCCCTGAATTTAAATCCCCAAAACCTGAGCTAACCTCCATTTTACATTCATGTAAAATGTTATGCTTTATATAAAGAGAGGTCTCTCTGAAGTGTGTTGGTAGGTATAGGACTAATGTAGAAAAATATGGTTAGTTTGGGGATTGAACACTTTTATGTTTATATAGGAATACAAATAAAAATATATATGTAAAAATATACATGAAAATATTTAAATGGATATAGATTTGTATATAGTTATTTTTCTTTTGAGATGGATGTTTACAACTTGTTTTATACTTTATGTAACTGAATATATATGAAAATATATGAGCAGGAATTTGGTTGCCATTAGGGTATACTCATATATATATACATGAATGTATATAAACATATAGGAATATATATGGATATTCAAACTAAAAAATAAAATTGTTTCCTAATAAACAGTTAAATATTAAAAAAAAAAACAGGCCCATGAGTTTATTGAACACACCAGACCACTGAATGAAGCAATCCCCTCACCAGAGGACACCCTCACACTGGATATGGTAGCACTCATCACCTGGTCACTAGTCACAAGCCTTGCCCAGGAAAATCTCCACAGTGACAGATTTCCAAATCTGTGTCCTGGGGCTTCAGCAGAGCATGGTTTCTTCTGCCAGTGAAGACCAGGAATGACCCACTGTGACATCTCAAGCTGAGAACCCAAAGGAGCCTTCCAGCCAGACCCTGAACAAGTCCTCCAGCTGGTCCGTGATCTTATCTGACCGTCGGCAGAGTCTCTGCGTTCCCATGTGTCTCTGCATCTGCTTCGCCCTCCATTCAGTCTCTGAACCCCTGTGGCCACCCTTCTCACCGTTCTGTAACCTGTGCATACACATGATCATGTACAGTGCGATGTGTGACTTGGTATCATGGGTATCATGTTAAGATTGGAATAAAAGAACTTCTCACTGCCAAAATAAAGAAAGAAAAAAAAGAAAATTTATTGAACAGAAAGAGAGAGAGAGAGAGAGAGAGAGAGAGAGAGAGAGAGAGAGAGAGAGAAGTTGTTTCCCACTCAAAGAGATGCTCCAAGGAGGTGCTCCCGTCCCACTCACTTCACGCCACAGGACCCCCTGAACATCAGGTGCTGCCCAGTCCAGCCATGACCTCGACAAACAGGGCCAAGGACAGTGAGGACAGGCTGCAGCACACGTACGCAGGTCTGCTGTGTGTGAGGCTCTGTGCTGAGACTTTGCTGGATTTCAATGTGTTTGGTTCTCATGACACCTGGACTTGAAGACAAGGGGTCCGAGGTACCGAGAAGTTAGTAAACGACACGAGATCTCCCCGTGAGGAAGGGCAGGTCCAGGACCCCAGCCCGGCTGCCTGGCTGCAGAACCCGAGCTAACCTCCCCGGGATTCCGTCGGAAGGAAGGCGTCAAGTAAAACAGAGATGCGGGTCCCATGCCAAGAGTGGAACTGCCCTGGAGGAAGAGAAGGGACAGGGAGTATGTGCTCAGGTCCTTGGAGGGGTCACCTGCGGCCTGAAAGGTGAGAAGGCCTGAGCGGCAGACAGTTGCTGGGGACAGGCCTGGAGCACCCTAAGCTGGGCCGTGACAGTCTTGGGAGCCAAGCCAGGGCAGCGTGCCTGGAAGACAGGGGACCAGCGGGGGACAGCAGGGTACACAAGCCTGCTGGGACAGGGCCTGACCAGATGGCTGTTGGAAGTCACACGGGTGACATGACCTATTCCATGAGTGTACCGTGCAGAGAGAGGGAACAGCTGTGCCGGTAGCTCCCAGAGTTCAGGGGACAGCGTGGTCTCAGCGGTCAAGAGGAGAAAGTGCTGCTGCTGGGGCCGCCTGGTTTGGAATTGACAGCCATGCCCAAGTGACAGCTCTCCCCTGCTTCCAACACCCCTCAGCAGTGCTGAGACCACCCCCAGTCCTGCAGGCGGCTCTGTTTGGCCTCACGATCTTTGCAAAGGGCTTCAGTGAGAAGGGAGGGATTGCTTTTCTGGTGGCCGCTTCTAGAACACCTTCTCAACTGCAGGGAAGGAGCCAGGAGGGATGGAGAACTGGGGGCTGTGGGCAGCAGGGATGGAGGAAGGGACAGAGTCTTTGGGAGAAGCCAAGGGACAGATGGACGGGGTGGACGAAGGAGGCCTTTGGAGAAAGATGAGGGGTGACATCTCCTACAAGGGTTCCATGATGGGAAGATGAGGAGTTCTTGGTGGGCTCTATTCTCAGTTTGCAACTTGGTTGAATAAATGAGTTAGTAAAGTAATAAGTTAAAAATATTAAATTTTTTTACTTACATACAATCTTAATATCTAATGAAATATTTTTATTAAAAAGTATTTCAAGCCAGGTATGGAGGTGCATGCTTGTAATTCCAGCAACTCAGGAGGCTGAGGCAGGAGGATCACAAGTTTGAGGCCAGCCTGGGCAAGTTGGGCTACTGACGTAGCTCAGTGGTTAAGTGCCCCTGAGTTCAATTCCTTGTACAAAAAAAAAAAAAAAACAAACTGGCTGGAAATCTTGGAAAGCCAGACAGTGGTTATGCTAGAGACTCAATAAACATATTATTTGCTGATGGGTGGATTTATTATACCAGCTCATAAATTATTTTTCTGAACCTCAGAAAAGAACGCATGGTCTGATAGGAGGATGTCCCCTGGGCCAGCAATGTCCCCTAGAGAGCCAGCTGAGCATGCCCAAGGCCCTGGGTTTGAGCTCTAGCACCACAGAAATAAAGAAAAAGAAAAGGGTATTTTCTAATTAAAAACATTTTTATAGAAACTCATTTGGATGAAACTTTAGTCAGGTATAACAATTACTCATAACGAGCTGACATTTAATGAATCCCTTTAAGGAAAATACAAAGTTCCATGAAATTGAAACTGACCCAGAGCCTCCCGCGTGACTCAGGCCCTTCTTGAAGATCATGTCCAGCGTGTCTCAGGTGGCCGAAGGGGGGAACCTGGAGGACAGTCCAAGAACATCAGGTGACGACAGCAAGGGAGGAGTGGCCTGGGGACCCCTGCGGGGGTCTGGGAGAGCCTCAGGAGGGTGGTCCAGAAGCACTCGCCTGTTTTAGTAACCAGCAGCTGGTAACTAATCCCTGTGTATGCAGAGGCAAAGGAAACAGGCTGTAAGAAAATGAACTAAGAAAACGCCCCACTGTGCTCTGAAACTGTCCCCATGAGGGCCAGTCAGCCATGACCTCCTCACAAATAAAGCCTAAGGACATTTCCCAGTCCTCGTCCCTGGTGACCCCTCACAGCCTGAGCCATTACTGACCTCTGGCGGGAAACGCTTGCTTTGGTTGGGTTGAGGATGCTACTGGTAGTCCCCAGCCTCCTGTCTCTCCTTCTCAGTGACCTCGCTGGTGCCTCTGCTCCGCCTCAGGTCTCCAAGTCAGCACTCAGGTCTGGCCATCTCAGCTGTCTGACCGACACCAGGTCCTGGTGAACCCACTCAGGCTCCAAGCCCTTAAATGCCATCCACATGCCAATGTCAAGAAAAAGTAAGAGGAGGTCACACTTGTTCTACCCCAGCCGACTGCCAAAACCATATAACCAAAGCCTCAAGCATCCTGAAGATTCTCCCAGGCACCAGCCCTAATCTTAAAGGAGACATAAAATGCAAACACCGAGTTCCTGCCAGCATGAGTCAAGGAGATAAACCAACCAGCTGGAGACAAATCAGCGAAATAGCTCCTCCAAGTTAGAAAGAATGCAGGGCTTGGTGGCACACGCCCTAATCCCAGCAACTCAGGAGACTGAGGCCAGAGGGTCTCAAATCGGAGGTCAGCCTGGGCAACTTAGCTAGATCCTATCATACAACAAAAATAAAAAGGGCTGAGAGTATACTGGTAGAGCCTTGCCCAGCACGTTCGAGGCCTTGGGTTCAATCCCCAGGACACAGAATAAAGTCATAATAGAACGTGAATGTCACCCCTGTTGGGAAAAGTGTAAACAGCAGCCATACCCCAGAGAGAAACCCCAACATGGCGTCTAAGGACTTCTTCTTCCTACCTTCTTCTTCCCTGCAGTGGCGCGAAAAGTTCCCGCCCTTGTGAATTCTCCCGCCGGCGCTAAAATTTTGAACCCCGCTAAGCGGGAACCTTAGCCCCAATGAGAACTAATTCCTGGGCGCGGGAACTGATATCTGGAAGAACTTGCCAATAAATGGGTGTCCTGCCATTTATCTAAGCCCTACCATCTCCCCTTTAGTTCTATATAAGCACACAGCTTTTTGCAATAAAATTGGAATTCTCCCGGCGAGGTGTCTTTGCGTGGGGATTCCTTTCAACCCCAAGTCCCAGCCTTCCTCCTTTGTACTGCGTGGACTGTGCCGTCACTGTCGTGAAGGGGTGTCTTGTCACTTGGGTTGGTGGGCTTCCCATTTGCAAACTGCTCTCGGGTGTACACAAGAAACCTCTCAGCGTGTGTGTAAAGTTGGGTCTGACTGTGTTTTGGATGCTGGTGACCTCCCATTTACATCTGTCCAGACTTTGTCCTCGGACTCCAGACTTGCATCACCCACTGTCCACTCAATACCGCCGCTGGATATGACTGAGCCCCCCTCACCCACCCCACCCGGCCACCTGCCCCTGCCACAGTTGTCAATGGGGATGCTCTTCCTCCAGAGTCTCGACCAAAACTCTGAGCCATCCAAACTCCTGTCTTCCTCTCATCCCTCATCAGCCCTCACAGTCCTCCCTGGTCACCTGTCCTTCAGAGCCCAACCATTTCTCACACCCTACGACCATGGCCCCAGCCCCAGAAGCACCAGATCCCCCTGGGCCGCTGCAGTAGCCTCCTGCCCGGCCTCCCTCCCTCTGCCCAGCTCAGCAGCAGAACATGAATCTGAGCTGTCACTCCTTGGCCTGTCACTCAGCAAGAAAGCTAAGGTCATTGCAGTGGCCCACAGCACCTATGTCCTCCCCTCCAGCACCTCCCCTGGCTCCTGAGTCCTGGAACATGCCAGGCTGCTCCCTTACCAGGGTCTGCGGCCTGTTCCCTGCTCCCTGGATGTCCTTCCCTCAGAGGCCCATGTGGCTCGCCCCTCACTGGCTTTGGCTCTTAGGGGGAGCATCACTTCCCCCAGACTCCTTGGCCCCAGTGGAGAGCTGCAGTGCCCACACGCTCTCTGCCCACCTGGACCTCTTTGCTTGACTCCCTGTCTGCAGCAGGGATTTTGTCTGTTTCCTGCTGTGAACAGGCTAGAAGGATGCTCAGCACATGGTAGGTGCTCAGTAAATACCTAACCATCGGGCAGAGTAGGAGTCGCTCCAGGGGGCAGTGGAAAGGTGGACTTCTGGGTATCAACACTGTCTCAGGCACTGTCTTGGCACTAGGGACACACTGGGGACAAATAAGAAGCAATAGCAAAGGACCCTGTGCAGGATCTTCTACCGCAGCAGGAGAGACGATGACAAACAGGAGTGGGCAGCTCACGATGTCAGACATGGTAAGAGGTAAGGAGAGGAAGAGACGAGAATGTGGGGACTGCGAGTCCACTTGGGCAGCTGTCACCAAGTCCCACAGGTGGTGGAGGAAATCCAGGAAGCCCTCAGGATGCCAGAAGCTGAAAGTCCAAGATCGCCATGTGGTGGGCTGGCTTCGGCTGAGCTTCCCTGGTTTGCTGATGGCCCTCCCCCTGTGTCTTCACTGGTCTCCCCTCTGTGCACTTAAAAGTCTGCGTCCTCATCTGTACCGTAGGACCCCAGTCCTTTTGAGTTAGTCACCGCTAGATCCCCATCTCTAAATGCAGTCCCATTCTGAGGGCCTGAGGGTTAGGACTTCATCAAATGAGTTTCGGGGAGACCCAATTCAGCCCCACAAGGCAGGGGGGAGGTTTAGTAGGAGGGGGGTGCAGGGAGGAGAAGGCAGTTTTCTAACCAACCTGAGGGAGTGAAAGAAGCAGCTCGGGAAGCCACCTTCCCAGCTCCGTAGCCCGGGGCAGGAAGGTGCATGGCTCATGAGACACAAAGCAGCAGAGCCAGGGTGGTGACAGGCCAGGGTGGTGACAGGCCAGGTCTCGGTGGGCCAAGACTGAGTGAGCTCTGCAGGGGACAGGGCAGCGGGACCGGGATGCTGCCAGGGCAGTAGGAGGTAACTGGATCCACGCTCCAGATGGCAGTCAGGCGGGGGCAGTGGGTGGGGGGTGCAGGGCGCCCCACCCAGACCTCGCCTCTGAAGGGAGACCCGGTCCCTGGTGCTGGCAGTACTGCTCCTGGCTCCAGGCCTGCCTCGCCCTCGTCCCCCTCACAGGCATCGATGAGCGGAGGCACTCAGGACCTGTCTGAGAGGTCCCAGGGGACTGCCAGGGCCTGTGACAGTTGCACTTCTTCCTCTTCCTTCCCTCCCGCCTCTCCCACCTCCTGCAGGCGAACCCCCAGCTCGGAGTCTATGTCACAGGGAATCAAACCTAAAGTAACAGGCCACCATCAGCAGTCAGACCCCGGATGTGTTTTCAAGGTCAAGTCCACAGGACTGAGACCCTATCGTCATTTCGTGGAGCAACCAGAGACAGCTCCACGGCTCTGTCATCTGCTCAGGCCCAGGCACGGCCGAGCGTGTGACCTCTAGGGCCGCAGCCTCTTCTGCCCTCCCTGCTCCATGCCCAGATTTGCTTACTGGGAGTTTCTGTTTGTTTGTTTTTAAGCTTAATGAGTTTTATTAGGCATTTTTATTCCGTTCCCCATCCTACTTCAAATACGATTCGTGGGTTCAACCCCCAGCCCCCCAAATTATACTCAGATCTCTGCAGAAACTTAAAGTGACAACCACCCACACTGGGAGCTCCCGAGGGCTGGCCTGGGGCGAGCGGTGCTCCTCCTGCCCTTCCCCACCGTCCTGCCCCATCCTTCCCCTCCTTGTTTCTGTCTCCACCTTGGCCTCCGTCCTCCCTCCCTCTAAAGATCTGACTAGCGATGGGACACCTCCCACGCTGGCGCCTTCACCTGCCCTCCTCTGCTTCCTTCCAACAAGCCCAGGCCTGGCCTGTCACACCAGGTTGCTGCTGTCCCTCTGCCTTTGTGTTGTGCTGCCTCTGCCATCCAGACCTCCAGCTGGCACAGCGCAGTACTGCAGGTTCTGCCCTGGGCTCTGCAGTTGGCTGTTTGCTCAACCCTCGAATGAAACTGCAGGTGACTCAGGTCACTGGTACCTTCTCACCAAACCAAGGTTCTCTCCTGAGTCCTCACTCTCGGGGACTCTAAGGTTTTCAGCACAGAGCCCAGTGGAGCCCTCCGTCTGGGCACTCTTGGCTTCTCGGCTTCCTCAGGCTACTTCTTTCCCTCCCCCTGCTCCCGGGTGCAGACACCTGCCTCCTACTCCCCCGAAGAGAGCTGCCCTGTGCATTTTTGGTCCCTGGCATGCAGCTGGTCGACCTGCCCAAACCAGACCACAGGCCCAGCTCAACCCCGCCCCTGCCTGTGGTCAAGTCAGCCCTCTCCCCTGGTTCTCCTGAATTTGTGCTGCATCCTCAAAACGTTGGAGGCCTTCCTGACTCCTCATTGCCCTCCTGCCCTTTTGTGCAATTCCTTTCATTTCTTTAGAAGCTCTCAGGTCTTGGGCAGCGTGGCAGCCTAACAAATACCAGAGACCAGGTGCTCTGAACAGTGGCCCCTGCTCCCCCATGGTTCCGCAGGCTGGAAGCCCAAGGTCAAGATGGGGATTTGCCTTCTGGTGAGGGCACTCTCCTGGCTTCCAGACGTGGCCTTCTGGCTGTGTCCTCATGTGGCCTTTCCTTGTAAGGGTGTGGTACTGGGGACTGAACCCAGGGGTGTTTACCCACTGAGCCACATCCCCAGCCCTTTTAAAAATATTTTATTTAGAAGACAGGGTCTGAGTTGCTTAGGGCCTGGCAACTCAGTGGCTGAGGCTGGCTTTGAACTCATGATCCTCCTGCCTCAGCCTCCTGAGTTGCTGGGACTACAGATGTGTGCCACCAAGCAAGGCCAGGGTCTCTTTTTATAAGGTCAGTAAGCCTATCATTTCTATCATGTGGGATTCACTCTCAGATATCATCTATCTGACCCTAATTATCTCTCATAGGTCCCACCTCCAGGTAGCATCCTGTTGGGGGTTAAGATTTCAACATACCAGTTTGGGTGGGAATGACACTAACATTGAGTCCCTGACATCCCTTCTATTTCTGTTTGCTTTGGTCATTTGCTGGACTCCCTGGCTCCCAGCCCACACCATGACTGAGTTCAGTTTCCTGCTATGGCCTAGTCTGTGGCTGGGGGGGTTGGCTTTTCCTTCCTTCCCTCCCAACCCTCATCCTCCAGGCTCCCAATGCAGAAGGCCCACTTGTCCCCCCAGGTTGTACCCATGCTGTAGTGGCAAGCTGGCCTGTTCTCTGTGTCTCCAGTTGGTTACTTTCTCCATCGGCTATAGGAGCCATGTCCAGCTGGCCCAGAGTCTACAAGGCCGTGTGCATGTAGGAAGGGTGCTTCCTCTGCCACCAGAGCTGACGGCCCTGCCCCAGGCCAGAGAACAGACACTTGAAACCCAGTAAGCTCTTGACTCATCCACCTTGAGAGACAAGGGACAGCAACTCTACATCCTGAAGTCCAAGATGTGCATTTTAACATTGCCAAAATCAAGGTGGAGCTTACCATCCGTGGTGTTCCACTGAAGTGTGTGTGTGCGCATTTCCTTCAGTGGTACATAAAACAGTGTCTCATCTTACAGTTGATGGCGTCTTAGATTCTAGAAGCTATAAAGCTCAAGTACTGGTCTTGACTGTAGGAAAATTTCAAAAATATGTAAAGCATGCCACAGTGCAGAACGTTAGGTAGGAAAGAGGAGACAGAAAATAAACAGAACACTTGTTCCTCCCCAAGACCTTACTGTCTAGTTAGTGAAACAAGACTAAGAGAAAATCAATACAAAAATAGGTGCCAACACATAGGAGCAAGTGAGCACTGACGTGTCCGACGAGCATCTGAGTTATCTGGGATCAAGATCTCAGGAATATTTCCTGGAAGAAGTGAACTGTGGTTTAAAAGGGAAGGAAAAGTGGGCCAGTGGCTAAACTGCTTAATTTAACGGGCACATTGTTTTCATGAGGTAGTAAAATTTCATGAAAGGGAAAGAATTTGGAAGGATTATGAGCATCATATCTGGGATTTCCATGCATCATGGCTGAAGGCTCAAGATGACCAAAAGTTCTGTGTTCAAGTTTACTTTAATCCCTGAATCTTGGTGTGATGGGCTGTTCACTGAGCATTGAATATCTGGTTGTTTCCCGTCACAGCTGATGTCTGTAAGGATACCTCCATGTCCTTCTTGGCACTGAGGGATCTGCCCCTTCTGGCCCACAGTCTTGTCCTCAGTGCAGAGAGAGGAACTGGCTTGTGCTGGGATCCTGATGGAAACTCCGCTGTGGAGGCCTCTGGGCCCACGCCCAATACCCCAAGTGACCCCCAAGGTGATTCCAAGTCAGCCCAGTGTCCCCTCTCCCTCCTCTGCAGACTCATCCTGACTCACAGACCTCGGGCCCAGAATCCAGTGGCAAGAGGGGCACTGACTCAGGTCACCCAGCTGCCAAGCCACATAGGCCACATCAGATGCATGCTAAATGAAATCTGTGGGAGGGGCGCGATTTCCATCTGAAGGGCGAAGTAGAGGATGCTCCGACCAGCAATAGTGGGGCTGTGTTTGGGGTCACAGTACCAGTTCTCTCTAAGCCCACACTCTGATGATGCCTGGAGGTGGACCACACTGCCCTCACTCACAGAAGAGTAAAAGGCACCATCTAACTGTCCACTCTCCATGCTCCAGCCATTCATGCTCCAGGAATTTACTGTCCTCATGGTCACCTATTAAAGGGGCCAGTTATCACTGCCCCCTCCTCGGCAGGGAGACTGAGGCAGAGTCTAAGTGGCCCATCCAGGTTAGCAGAAGCAGAGCACACAAGGAGGCCCAGCGTCCCTGGGGCTGGGGTGGAGCGGGAGGGCCGCGGTGGTTTCCAGCCCCACAGGGCCCTCCAGGCCGGGGGCTGCCCATATAAGGCTGCAGCCGTCCAGCAAGGGTAGGGGCTCATTAAGGCCCCCAGCGGCCAGCGTCCTCCTCCGCGGCGAGGAATGTGTGGAATCTCCTCTCTAGCTGCCGCCCACCACATGGAGGACCTTCCCTCCACCCACACCCGCCGGGATTAGCCCCCAGTCCCGGTGCCCGCGGAGCGCACTCCCCGCCCACCCGGGCCTCGGGCGCGTCCTCGCCAGCGCGCGCGCAGCTGCCTCGCCGCTGGGGGGAGCGCGGCACCTCGGCGGAGCGGCCCGGGAGGCGGCGGCGCGCCCTCACCTGCCCCAGGCGCGGCTCAGCGGGGCGGCGGCGGCGGCGACGGAGGAGGCCGCGAGGCCGCCCGGGAGGAGGCCGGGGAGGAGCCTGGCGGGGCGGGAGGGCGGCGCAAAGTGAAACTCCTGGAAGTTGCGGGAGCGCGAGGAGCCGTCGCGGGCTGCGCGCCCTCGGGCCGGACGGGCCAGGCTCCCGCGCACAGCGCACCCGGTGCCCATGGCCCTGAGCAAAGGGCTGCGGCTGCTGGCGCGGCTGGAGGCCACGGGCGACAGCAGCGTGCTGCTGGAGGCGCGCGGCCGCGGCGACTGCCTGCTCTTCGAGGCCGGCACGGTGGCCACGCTGGGTGAGTGCCGCGCCCTCGCCCTGCCGCCCGCGGGCGGTGATGCCGGGAGGACGGGCGCCTGCCTGCGCCGGGACCTGGGGAGACCCGCGCCTCCCTGCCCCAAGGGGCCAGTCCTGGAAGGCGCAGGGACCGCCAGGGCTGGGGATCGGGCGGAGGCGGGTGGCTTTTAGGGAGGAAGGGGCGCAGGGGATGGCCGCGAGCACCCCTGGCTGAGCAAGGTGGCGCACGGCGGCCACCCGGGGTCTCTGTCTGCGCGCCCCGAGGGCTCTGTTCTTGGAGAGGCGGCTCTGACTTTTTACGCTTGGCGCTGAGTCAGAGCGCGTTGCAGATTCACGACGGTCTCAGGGGACTGACTTAGGAGCCGGCAGTCCTGGCCCAGCGCTGGGCCTGGCGCTCTTTCTTGTGCACCTGTTGATGAAACCAGTGATTGCCTTTAGGTTTGTGTTGGCTTGGCTCCACACCCAAAGGGGATGGGACCCAAGCTCCGAAACACAGACTCTGGGGAAACCACAGATGGCATCTTTGTCTTACGTTAATACTTGGTCGAGAGCGTCACTACTTTGGCATATAGGACTTTGGAAGCAAATATACTATCTGGTGAATTTACCTGTATGCTGGATGTTAGAAGATGCCAAGCCAGCATATTTCACCTCTGGGCTTAGAAACCTTTAAACTGGCATGATGCTGAGGATTTGGAGACATAATCTCATTTAATTTTCACAATTTTACAAAACCATTTTTGTCATTCGCATATTACAGACAAGCAAACTGAGGCCTGAAGATGCTAAGACACTTATTTGCTCAGGGTGACACAGCCCACCTGACTTGTGTGTGGCCATTTTGATAGTGACATAAAATTCATGGCTTCCTGATCCCTGGTTTTGTGGCCAGCACTCAGGAAGAAGGTTCTAGGTGGCACCAAAGCCAGTGACATCAGGTGGGGTTGTTGGGTTTGTCATCATAAACCCCGGAGAGAGGTTTGCAAGAGCAGGTGTCCAGCTGCACCATCTTCCTGTGTTCTTAGCTCACCAACTGCAGAATCACTTGTTCACTTGTACTTAAGATGTTCAGCAAATACAACTGCCACTCAAGCAGTGCTTCATAAATGTCTCCAATTGTGTGTGTGTGTGTGTGTGTGTGTGTTTTATGGTGGTGCTGGGGATTGAACCCAGGGCCTCATGCACGTGCTCTCCCACGGAGGTACATCCCAGCCCTCTGGGCTTGTTTTTACATTTATATGCATCAACTCCAGTTAGGACACAGGACTGTGTGCATATATATGTGTGTGTGTGTCTCCGCAGCACCATTTCTTCTATTTCTGTTTCCTGGATCATTTAACATATAATTATCTGGATTGCTTTCAGTCACTTGATTACTGAAACAGTGTCTCCAGTATTCTTTGCATCAAAGTGTGTAGCAAATCATGGATTAAATTGTTATCAGATTATTCCATTTTGGGCTCTGTCCTGAAAAGTCCAAGTTTGGTTTGGTCATTTGTTATGGCCTTGAAAGAAAACCACAGAAATTTCCATTCCATTTTAGTTGTCTACTTCATACCACATTTATCAAAACTGAGAGATTAATTTCATGACACAAAACTACCATTTCATCAAAAAGATTAAAATATCCTTTGGTTGGATTCCAGTGACATAAGGCAAGGTTCATACACATTTAAGGGTTCCTTTGAAGCCACTTGGAACAAAAAAAATACTTTTTCTAAAGTGAAGGTTTTTAAATGATTAATGAAGGCGGCAGAGTGCGTGTCTTCCAGTGGAAATGGGCTGTGGGCTGAGGTGCCTTTCCCTGGCATTGGTGATGCAGCGCCCTGGGTTTATAGTAGAGGTGATGAAAGCAGTTGGCATGTCCTTAGCTCATGTGCAGTCCACACTTGTCTCTTAACCTATCATTTGTTTTTTGGTAGACCGCAGGCTAAATACTTATGCTTTTAAAGATTGTTTTTTTTTTTAATTAAATGAAATGAAACTATTTTTAAAAAGCAGCTGTACCTTTTATGGTATTCCTTGTCCAGAGGCTTCTGAGGGAGTGTTCAGTGACTAGAAGTTGTTTCAAACTTTGAAGACACCCTGAGTGCACACATTGGATACATGGACGCCTTGAAATTCCCCTCTGTGCTCCAGGGCTGGCCAGCTGAGTTGCTGTGCTTTGCTGTTCTCAGGGAGGTGAAAGGCGCTCCCCCTGCTCCCAGGAAGGTTGCATCTCTCCTTTTGCAGGGACAGTGCACTTGTCCTTTCCCTGAGAGTATGGGGTGGGGACATCTTCCTTTTCTCTTTGGTTGTGGTTTTTCTCTGATGGATGTCCCCAGTGAGTAACAGGAGCCTAGGACACTAGAGGTATGGGCTGTTGCCATGTGGGTCATGGTGTTCCTGGCTCCCGAGTGGCTCCAAAGCCTGCCCAGCCCTGTGTCAGGTGCACACTACTGCTTTGACTGGGGTCAACAGGTGATGAGGTGGCTTGGCTCTCCCACCATGAGCACGGGTTGCCAGCACCTTCCTGCACATTTCACCCCAAAGATTCTAGTTTGAGGAACGTCTGTCACTGGAAGGGCTCAGCGGTTCCTTAGTGTTTTGGGTCTTTATTGGTGTTCACAGGAAAAGCTGATGATGCATGATTGGTTGGCAGTTGGACTTCTCCCTCTTGCCTGCTCTAGCCTGTCCTCACCTGTTCCCACCTGTCCTCCTATTCTTCCAGTGAACTTGGCAGATGTTCTCCGTACAAGGCCACCTAACCTGCTAATGAAAAGACTGTTTAAGGAATAGTTCCAAATTCATGTTTCCAGAAGAATTAAGCTGAGAATCTTTTAAATGGATCAGTGGGAGCAGGAATTCCAGAGACAGAAAAACTAAAGGTATGGGCACCAGTTTAAAAGGTTTTCACCAAGTGGATGTGGTGGTGCTCACATGTAATCTCAGCAACTTCAGAGGCTTAGGCAGGCGAATACTGAATTCAAGTCCGGCCTGAACAACCAAGTGAGACCCTGTCTCAAAATAAAAATGGAAAGGGCTGGGGATGGGGCTCAGTGTTAGAGTGCCCCTGGGTTCTGTTCCCCGTACTGCCGTCTTCTATGTAGATGACAATCCAGCGTCCATTGCCCCCATCCAGAATCAGCATCCAGATGTTCTCTTGTTCACACATCCACACAAGAAGCACTGGTCTTTTGCGGCTGTCTCTTTTAGACTTTGGATGGACCAGATGGAGGGAAGCGTGCTGGTTGTTGATGGAGTTCACCTGCTTTCAGAGTGAGCGTCAATGCTCCAAAGTTCAGTGTTCTCCAAACAGCCAGCAGGTCCCCATGTTTACACGTGGGTTTATGCCTGTACCTGCCCCCCCCCCCCCCCCCCCCCCCGCCTTGTTACTGTTGAGTGTGAGCAGCAGGAGGGAGAATGGGGAAGGAGGCTTGGGAGACTTCATTAGTGCATGTCCCTGCCTTTCTTTGAGCAACTGCTCTTCGCAGTTTTCACAGAGGCCACAGTCACGCTTGGCTGGAGAGGGTGAGGTGGCTGAAGAGCCCACCCAGAAGCCTTGGTGTGGACTGTTGCCTTGGTCACTTGCGTGGGCTTCATGGCTGGAATTATTTGGTCAGTGACTTGAAGCCTGACTGGTTAAGAGCATTGGAGAGAACCTGAGAGGTGGCCAATCTGGGAATGCTCCTGGACAGAGGTGGGTGCCCAGGTCGGGGGTGGGGGGCTGGGCTCCTGCCTTGGTCCGGTTGGCCTCAGAACTCCTGTGGCCCCTTTCCTGGCTGTAGGTCTTGTCAACACAATGATGTTCACAGAGATGCAGAGCAGTTGATGTGTCCTCTCCCTGTGGTCTTTTTTTAAACTTTGTCCTTTTGATTGTGACTTCTGATTTCAGATCTTGCCAGGCTCTTGTTTTGGCTGCTTGTCCCAAAAACTTTGTTTTTAACTTTTAATTATGAGAATGTTTAAACATACACAAAAGTACAGTCAATCTCCATGGATCGATCGACCGACACACACACACACACACACTCTCTCTCTCTCTCTCTCTCTGTTGACAGTTACCCATATGGTGTCAGATTTCTTCTGCTTGTCTCTGTATTTTTTTTTAAACCTTTATTCTATTTCTTCATTTGTATGTGGTGCTGAGGATCGAACCCAGGGCCTCACATGTGCTAGGCAAGTGCTCTACTGCTGAGCTACAGCCCCAGCTGCTGTATTATATTTTTAGTCGTAGATGGACACAGTTTCTTTGTTTTATTTATTTATTTTTATGAGGTGCTCCAGCAAGTGCTCAACCACTGAGCTACAATCCCAGCCCTTGTCCCTATATTTTTAATGAAAAAAAAAATGAATCTCCTAAAATTTAGTTTTCTCAATGCCAGGCAAGATTTTGATTTATTTGGACTGGCTCTCTCTTTTTTTTTTTTTTTTAACTTGCATTTATATATGTAAGTTCAAATTTTATTTTATTGTTATTTGGCAAATTCTATTTATGGGGTTCAAAGTGATGTGGACATGTGTATGATGAAATTAAGCTGATTACCATATCCACCACCTCAATACCTGTTCTGTGTGAGACCATTTAAAATCAACTCTTAGTGATTTTGAACTATCCCCATAGGCTATCATTACCATAGTCACCAGGGTACATAAGTTCACAGTTTACTTGATGGATGTCATTGTGACCAACAGCAGAAATGGTGGTGTGAACGGATTCTGAGGTTCTGTACAAGATACATGTTTCAAAGCACAGTGGCCACAGGGTGGAAGAGCCACAGGGTGGAAGAAGAGGGCACTCCGGAGGGCAGCAGTAGTGGGCACAGGAGGAGAAGGTCTGGGCTCTCCAGTGGCACCACCCCTGGCCCTTGCACAAGAGAGGACAGAGGGGCCCTGGCCACCTGACCTTTGTGCTTGTCCTTCTGGGCCACATCCTGCTACTCAGTACCCTGGAGTTTGCTATGCAGATGGCCCAACCTGCTTCCTTAGCCTGCTTCCTGCTTCAGGGGCAAAGGGCTCCTCCCAGGGGTGTCCACCCCAGGCCTGAAGGTTTGGGACCCTAGGGCGAGGGATAAAAACTGGACCCAGGCGAGACACAGCAGCATATGCCTGTCATCCCAGTGGCTTAGGAGTTGGAGGCAGGAGGACACAAGTTCAAAGCCAGCTCAGCAACATAGCAAGGCCCTAAGCAACTTAGCAAGATCCTGGTTCAAAATTTTTAAAAAAGCCAGGGACGGTGCTGGGGATGTGGCTCAGTGGTTAAGTGCCTCTGGATTCAATCCCCAGTGCAAAAAAAAAAAAAAAAAAGAACTAGAGCCAGGCTGGTTGGGTGTCCACCCGTGAGCACAAAGAGGGGTATGAAGCCCGTTGGGGAAGACAGTGGAGGAGAAGGGGCCAGGCTGGGATGGGGACCTGACCTTCCAGTTCATCCTGGGAGTGTGCTTCTCAAGGTAGGAGGGGAGAATGTATTTTATTTAACAGTTTGCTAGCTTCATTGAAAGCATGCAGGGTGCCAAGCACCACTGGTACTGTGCCCCAGACCCTGCAGATATTCTGTGGGCCTGCTCTGGGCACCTGCATGAGTCTGGGGCTCACTTCTGGAATAATCCTTGGGTGCTTAGTTTCTGTGGCCTTGCTGCTTGCTTGAGGACAGGAACTAGTTTCTGTTTTCACTTGAATTGTCTTTCAACCCCTGGACGCACTGACTTAGCACTTCCAGGCCGGGCTGTGTGCCTGCTGGGAGGCAAAATCAGATCCAGCTGGGAGGACGTCTGCTCCTGACCAAGCTGAATGCTTGAAAAACCAAGTCCCCCAGCTGCTTGCCCTCCCTGCTCCCCAGGCCAGCGGACCCAGGGCTGAGTGGGGGCAGATGGGGTCCACCTCTAACAGGAAACAGCCAGGTGAGGGCTGCCTGCCTTCCAGGCCCCCTGGAGGGGGCTCTCCAGCACTTGCAAGTAAATGGCGGTCATTCTTTCTCAAGGAAAATTACACAAGTGAATGAAAACCTCTCCAAGTGCGTGTCCTTGGTCCTGAGTTCCAGCTGCAGAAACTCATCTCAGGAATAGTCACAGATCTCAGCCCATCTCGCTCAAGGATGTTTATCTCTCGGTGTTTTGCATGTTTTACTGGTTAAACAAACTCTGGTTCAACTTGGCAGTAGCTCCTATTTGATTACCATACACCAGGTGCTGCTCCAGGTAGTTTACACATACTGATTTGTGTGATCCTTACGAGGAGGCAGGGGCTAATGACCTCCATTTTACACTTGGAGAAACTGAGGCACAGAAAGGCATAAGAATTTGCCAGAGCTTCCGCCTCAACTTTGTGGCAGAGTCATGATTTGAAGAAGGTCTGAAGGCTCCAGTGAATAGTGTGTTCAGTAAATTCTCTTCCCTGAGCTGGGGCTGGGGCTCAGCAGTGGAGCACTCGCCTAGCATGTGCGAGGCCCTGGGTTCGATCCTCAGCACCACATAAAGATAAATAAATAAAATAAAGGTATTGTATCTACAACTAAGAAATAAATGTTTTTAAAAAATTCTCTTTGTTAGTGAAAACGATAAATACATTGGTGTGTGGAAAAGACTCAGCCTGTTCCACAGTCCTGGGCTTTAGGTCTTTTTTTTTTTTTTTTAGTTGTAGATGGACACAATACCTTTATTTTATTTATTTATTCTTATGAGGTGCTGAGGATCGAACCCAGTACTTCACGTGTGCTAGGCAAGCGCTCTGCCACTGAGCTTCAACCCCAGCCCCTTCTCTTGGGTCTTGAACTCTGGTGCAGTCAGGGAAGACAGGCTCGCAGGTGACTGTGGTGCACCAGGGCGGTCCCTCCAGTTGTGGCAGGGTTTCATCTGACACAGGCCTTCATAGAGGAGGCTCTTACTTGGGGATCCCATCACCCACTTTCTGAGGGTGGGGTGTGCAGCTTGACCAAGGGCAGGCTCGATGTTTGAGAAGAGGCAGGCTTCAAGCCTGTGCTCCAAGAGGGAGACCTGGGTCCCCAAGTTGGTCCCCTTCTTCCATGTGGATGTCCCAGCGCCTGGCACAGAGCCCCATGCGGCCTCAGGGTGCTGAAGAACGAGCCCGATCCCCCAGTGCAGAGGAAGAGGACCCCAGGCTCCAGGGGAACATTCAGAACATGAGGAGTGTCCGATAGGTGCAGTGTTGAGCTGGGTGGTCCCTGAGGGCTCCTGGGTTTTGAGATGGGAGAAGTCCCTAAGCAAGGTGCCAGACGCTGTAGGAGCAGACCTACCTGCCCCTGTTGGCTGTTCTGGGCAGGAATTGCTCTGCCAGGTGAGTGGACATGCTTTGCACAGAGGTGGTGCTGAGCAGGTGCCAGCACCTCTCCAAGGGCCCGCACAGGAAGGCTGTGCGCACCTGGCTGGTCCTGTGGGCCACAGCCATCTGCACTGTGGCATTAAGAGACTGGCAGGATGCCACTTGCTGGTAAAGCTTCCTGGTTCAGAAAATGCCTCAGAACCGGAGGATTCCTTTGATGAGTATCCGCCCTGGAGGGCAGCATGTTCCCGGTGGAACCGATGACCCAGATTGCAAGAGCAGATTCTAAGTACACAAGTGGAAGTTTGAGCTGAATCTTAAGGCAGTTTTGGGGGATATGGGGCTCCTGGTGAGGTGTGAGATGTCATGGGAACTGGCACTTCGTTCTCTTTCTGGGTCTGTTCCCAGTCTGCCTGGCACCCCCAGGCTGATGGCCATCCGTCCTGCTTTCCTGGAACCCCTCCTAGTGTGATGGCGAGCCTCTGCGCTGTGTCCCTGAGTCCCTGGAGTGCATCTGTGAAGCCACGCACACCCTGGGAACAGTGCCCCTTCCTTCCCCTCCGCCCTTGGCTGGCCATGGGCCCCCCGTATGGAACTTTGGTCCCATGCACTCTGCCTGCTTCAGCTCCACAGGCTGTCCGAGGGCCTGGGGTGGGATGGGGAGAGGGTGCCGATCCTGGTGATGCTGAGGTCCAGTGGAGGCCCGGGCTGGCGGCTGGAAGGTGAGCCTGCAGTCCTGGTTTTTCCTGCCCAGCTGGCCTTTCGTGAACACAGAGGCAGGCAGCGGTGTTGTGACCACTTGGCATTGACTGGTGGAAGCCATCTTATTCAGAAGAAATAAACGCTTCCTTCCTGTCTTCGGAGCTGACCTTAGAATGCCCAGTGGATCGCACCCCCGAGCCCCTGTCTCCTCCTCCGCCTGTTGGCAGCTGATGGCAGGGAACAAAGGTGGCTGCTCCATCTGTAGGTGAAGCTGACACGGGTGAGCAGCCCTGGGCTCTGGGGACCGTCTCTGGGCTGCTCTGCCATCCTGGTCCCAGCCTCTCTCCAGCTGTAGGGTCACCAACCTTTTCTTCCCTAGAGGAAGCCTGTGCCTGGCCCAAAGCAAATACTGGAGCTGTGGGTCTTTCAAAGAGAGACTGCTGCCTGCTTCACCCTCTGGCCTACAAACATTTCCTCCAGTGGTGACTGTTGTGACCACAGTGACCAGGTGAGGGACAACTCAGCCTTCAGAGGTTTGACTTGGAATCCTTCTCTCCTCCTTGTCAATCAACAAGCACTGCTTGGAAAACTGACCATCTGTCTACACTGTTGAGGGCCACAGCCGAGTCGGATGACGCATGGCATTTTTGCCAGAAGTAGTGGTTGATAGGTGACTTGAGTTCCGCTTGAGCTCTCGCGGGGATTCCCGGAGAGTTCCCATTGGTTGGGGAAGTGCCGGAGGAGGGATATTTCCGGTTGCTGGTTCCTGGAGGAGCCGCGAGGTGTTCGGGGGAGTTCCCGGGAGCGTGTGTGGAGTGTGCTGGTGGAGTTCAGAAATAAAGTTTGTTCCTGCTTCAGTGGCTCGTGATTTGTGCCCAGCCAGACTGCGGCACTACACCACCTGGAGGTCTAGTTAAAATGCAAGCCGTGCCTCAGTTGCTTGGGGTGCAGTTTGCTGGGCTGCAGTCCATACTTCTTGAAAGCCCCTGGGTGATGCTGTTCCATGGACCACATGTAGCTAAGGTTCATCAGCGGCTTAGGAGAGATCTGAACTGCTTATGCTGTCCCCCTTGGGAGGGACAACCAAGCCTTCCAGACCTTGGAATCTTTATCTGAAAATAAGTGAATTTCAATTGATACTGCCTTTCCTGTTCTTGAGATTACATGTACCTTTTTTTTGGTAGTGCTGGGGTTGAACCCAGGGCCTCATGCATGTGAGGCAAGAGCCTTACCACTGAGCCACATCCCCAGACCTCCAGTGTGTGTTTAAAAAGAGCTGGGTGTGATGGCGCATATCTGTAAGGTCAGGAGGCTGAGGCAGGAGGATCACGAGTTCAAAGTCAGCCTCAGCAACTTAGCAGGGCCCTAAGCAACTCAGTGAGACCCTGTCTCTAAATAAAATCTAAAAAGGGTTAGGGATGTGGCTGAGTGGTGAAGTGCCCCTGGATTCAATCCCCATTACAGAGAGAGAGAGAGAAGAGAAAGAGAGAGAGAGAGAGAGAGAGAGAGAGAGAGAGGGGGAGGGGAGGGGAGGGGAGGGGAGGGGAGGGGAGAGAAGAAGAAGAAGGAGGAAGAGGAGGAGGGCAGGAGGGGAGGGGAGGGAGGAGAGAGGGGAGAGGGGAGGGGAGGGGAGAGAGGAGACAGGGGGCGGGGCTTAATCACCAAGGATATGCACATCACTACTTCACTCACCTACAAGTTTAAACTACAAAGAAATTTAGGAGAAGTTTAGGAGAAGTGATGTGGCAAGGTTCCTTATAAGAAAGTCAGAGCTCAGCCTTGAAATCTCGTGCTCTGTGATTTCCTTGATCTCTACTTATGGATTAATGAAAATACATGAGATTCTCTCAGATTCTGCCAGGTCCCTATCACTTGCAAAAACTTATAAAAGCAATGGCACTTTCAGCTTAAATAGAGCACCAAGTAAAGTGTTCACTAGTGTATTACAAACTGTGCTAACTTCAGGCAGACTATCAAGAGCCCAAGTTTCATTACTGTACAGCTAAAAAAATAACTGGAGGGCTCGGGTTGTATGCAAGCCGTGCCTCAGTTGCTTGAGGTGGATTTGGGGGGCTGCAGTCCATACTTCTTGAAAGCCCCTGGGTAGAGCACTTGCCTAGCATGTGCAAGGCTCTGGGTTCGATTCTGAGCACCACATATAAATAAATGAAAAAAATAAAGATCCACCTAAAAAAATAAAATAACTGGGCTGCCGTTTGGCTAGGGAGGGGGCAGTTCGTGTACCCGGGAATGTGTGATCTTTTTTCCGTCTGTTGTAACTTGGCCTCACCAGAAGTCTTGCCAGTGGCTGACAAAGTGTTGGACACGTTAAGAGAAGAGGGTCTCTGCGGCTCCTGCTACAGGACTCGATGGAACCCAGTGGCATGCTGCTGGCAGAGATGAGCTGCTGGCAGCAGGACATGTGCTCTGGGCGCAGGACAGTGACGTTGCTCTCAGTGTCGAGGGTGTGGATAAAGAAAGGAATATTAGAAAGTCAGGGCTGCGGTGACTGGCTGCCACTGGGCCCTAGCCAGGCCCTTGTAATGGTCCATGGGGCCGGGTTGGTGGCTGGCCTGTGCCTCTCCTGTCCCTGGGACCACCAGGAGGGCAGGGGACCAGGTCTCAATCACATCTGGGAGGTAATTGGGGGCCAGGGTGGAGGTGTAAGAAAGAATTCCATGTTGGAATGCGTCTCCGGCCAGCAGAATCTTATGTTTCAGAGGGCCACCTGCTTCATCCAGACCGACCATGGAAACAGTCCCTTTGAATGAGGACTGAAAGATTTTATCTGGTTCTATAAGTTGATTTTAACCCTGAAGCAATAGAACTTAACTTTTTTTTTCCCCCTTCTATTTTAGTTTTGCTGTTTACTGACAGGTAAGAAGTATGATTTTGAATAGGTTGTTAAAAAGGCACTGGGTTCGATTCTGGGGGTACCCCAGAGTCTCTGTGGTAACACAGAAGTCTTGGCCTCCTAAAAGGTCCCCTGGGGTCCAGGACAGGGGCTCCTCCTCCCTCTCCCTGCCCACTTTTCCAAGCTGCCAGTTTGTGTCCAGATCTGCCCTGGGGCCCTTTCCTAACTCATCAAGGCTCCCTGCTGGCTGCAGGCTGCCCTGGGGAGACCCTGGTAAAAGCTCCCTGACTTGTGTGGTGGAGATGAGATTTCCGATTGTGGTTTTTTTTTTTTTTGTGGCATGCTGGGGATGGAACCCAGGCCTTGAGCACGCTAGACAAGTAGAAAAAACTTAAAAGACCTTTGTCTTGTCAGCTTAAGGATAAAAAATAACACATTGAACCAAAAGAGTCATTGTTCTAATTTCATGAATGTCTGGAGTCTTACAGAATACAATGACTATTCTCCACCTAATTTTTTAAAACAATATTTCTTTCCATTGGATATAAAATATAATTAATGATTTTAAGTGGTGTTGAGGATCTGTAGCAGTGCCTCACACAGGTGAGACAAGTGCTTTTAAATTGAGATACACATGCAGCCCATTCAAGAAAATGTGTCCCCAACTCTGTGATGAACTATTTTGTCCACTATGGAGGTGTGTTTGTAGCTTATCTCTAAAACATGGGATCAGAATCGTAAGACCAGATATATGAAATGGGGAAACAGAATGAAATTCTGCTGTGCATACAAAGTCTCCTGGCCTTCTGGGCTTGACTTGCTAACACCTTCCCTTGTAGGTTTCTGGTTCACTTGGCTGTCAGGAAAATTTGGTTACTGAGAGCATATTGGAATGTTACCTTCTGAGACAAATAGGTTCAGAAGCAAGACTTGATGGGGTCCCATGGCAAAGGTCCTTTGGGGGACCCCCCAGCCGCGGGCCTTCCTAGAGGGCTGCCATCTTGGCTCCTGTCTTTCCCCTCCTGTGCCCTGGAAGCCTTTGGGTGTGGATGATAAGAGAGCTGGGTCTGGGATTAATTTGGTGTCCTCCAGATGGACTCAGGGCAAGTAGGTGATATCAGAGTGGAGAATGTGGTGACCCCAGGGCTATGAGATTAGCTGGATGGTGGTTCATTCTCACAGTGAGTTCATAAATGGGCTGCTTTTCAGTGTCGCCAAATCAGTGGCCTTCCCATACACCAGCATTCACCAGTTAGAGGGCGCAGTGGGGGAAAAGGTCCCCTCTCCACAGTTTCTGGGAGTAAATGAAATATGTGAGGCCGAGAAGAAGAAGGCTGTGCAACTTGACGGACGCTAGGATCCATGGAAGGGACCCCATGTTCTTGGGGTGGGACCACCAGCACTGTGAAGAGGCCCGTTCCATTTCATCCATAGACACAGGTCCCTGAGCAAACTCCAGCCGAGTTCCAGCAGAGGGCTTATGCTAAGGGTAACAGGCTGGTTTTAAAGTGTCTGCAACTCCTGCACCTGAAAATTCTGACCCTCCCCTCCCATTTGGGTTCTTGGACACCCCAACCAGCAGATGCATGACCTGAATCGTA
Organism: Urocitellus parryii; assembly: GCF_045843805.1. Lineage (NCBI taxonomy): Eukaryota > Metazoa > Chordata > Mammalia > Rodentia > Sciuridae > Urocitellus > Urocitellus parryii. Next base: position 9,255,885 of record NC_135538.1, on the reverse strand, counting down.
CTGGTTCTTCTCTGTTCTTAAACCCCAGCAGGTCCAGCCACTCTGCAGCCACCTCCAGAGCCGCAGTCTGGCAGGGCACAATTCAGCAGCCACTTGTCAAAAGAAACGAACTTTATTTTTAGAACACACACACCACACCACACAGCTCCTCAGGAAAACCCTCAGAGCCCAACTGCCACCACCGGCTTCCCACAAGCCTCTCCACCTCCCCCACTCCTCCTGCTCTTGAGGCCGATTGACTGGGTCGCATGGGCGGAGCCAAAGAAGTCCCCGATGAGCAGCTCCGTGGTCTGAAAGGGCGGGGAAACAGCCCAATGAGCATCACCGCAGAGGAGCCAATCAGCTAGATGTTGCTGCGGCTGCTGTGAGCCAATCATCAGCTGGCAGCTGGAAGTTTGCTGGGGCCCCTTCGGCTGTGGCTCTCAACAAAAATATTAGAAGACAGTATCTTACAGGTTTATGGTGTGGAAAGACTTTCTAAGGAAAGCATAAAACTCAAGCCATCAAGGCAAGAAAAAGTACAGATTTCAGACTTTGTTTTTTTAAATGGGCATCAAACCCAGGGCATTCTGCCACTGAGCTATACCCCCAGCTCTTTTTTATTTTGAGATAGTGTCTTGCTAGGTTGCTGGGGCTGGCCTCCAACTTGCTGTCCTCCTGCTTCAGCCTCCCAACTTTTGGATTACATGCATACATCACCACACCCAGCTTAAGAAATCTTTTTTATTGAGCTATAACATGCAATAGAAAATGGTCACTCTGAGGGCACAGTCCATGAATTTTCACCAAGTAAGCCCACCCACATATCCAGAGGGGGAGTCTGGAGATGGAGTGTCCAGCACCCTGGGGCTCCTGCTGCCCCTTGCATGGGTCACTCTGATGGATTGAATTACATAAAAATTGCAAACTCTAGTGTATCACACACACTCCAAGTGTCATTAGAAGGCAAGCAGCAGTCTGGAAGGAAACTGCGTTCAACCCTTTATGACATATAAAAGCTAAAGACTGATAATCATAGCATATAAAAGAGCCCTGGAGATCACCAAGGACAAACAGTGAGCACAGAGGCTGGCAGGGGGATAATACTCGATTCTCAGAAGGGAAAGCACAGTACTCAGAACAATGGGGCTGGCGCTGCCAGCTCTGCCAGCTCTGCCCGCAGCAGCGTGTGATCAGGGTGGGTGAGGGCTGAGTCTCCCTTCTGCGCTCCCCCCGTGAGCCAGGCACGACCGTGGTGCAGCAGAGGGCACAGGTGGATCCCACACTAGGTCAGGCACCCGTCCTCCTGGGCCACAGCTGGTCCTCACAGCTGCCCGGCTCCTCCTGCCCCCACCCTGGGATGTTGGTCCTCTGGTGCAGGCTTCCAGATAGGCCCAGACTGGACTTGCCCTCCAGGGGGCCCAGCTGCTTGGGTTCCAGCCGAGGCCTTGAGAGACACAGTCAGGGCAGGACTCGGTGCTAGGGACACAGCCACAGCCTGGGACAGGCCTGAAGTGGCCAGAGGCAGCGAGGACCCCACAGGGTGGGGTGACTTGGCAAGGCTTCCTGTCCCAGAGGGCCAGGGTTAGGAGGACAAAGCCAGCCCCATGAAAGTAGGGGACAGGCAGGAGGCTGGCAGCTCGTTCTGTAAAGTCCAGACCCCACCCTCAAGGGGGTCCCTGGAGACAGGATTTCATGGGCAGAAGACACTGTGTCCACCTTGCAAAACATCCCCCGGCAGCTCCCGAGGTCCCGCAGTAAGACAGTTGCTCCGCAGTGTTGCTCAAGACCCGTGGCCTTTTGTTCATGGAACCTGTGGCCACATCTTGGGGTACACCAGTGTCCCAGGGGATGCAGATTGGGAATCTGCTGGGACGTGGTTAAGGCCCAGAGCCTCCCTTGGGAGGCGCCAAATCCAGGAAGAAAGCCTTGGTCCTGGGAAGTGAGGGGCAGTTTCAGAATGGTCCAGTGGTGGACACTAGGGTCATCTGAGAAGGCCTCCTCTGCCCTGTTGTGGAAGGGAGCGTGGTGTTCTTTTCCGATGTCAGCCAGGTCCCTGTGAATGTGTCGACCAGGGTAGAGGAGGAGGAGGAGTGGTGAACAGCCGTGGCCCCGCGCGGCCTGTCCCTAGTCTTCCCCAGGGGCCTCCGTCTGTCCCATGCTGTCCGGGAGACCCCGCTGCAGCTCTGGCGGGTGGTACTGGGAGTGCACCTGGCTCCCTCCCCAGACAACCACAAATAAAGACATCGGAGAGGCCTGAACAATGGGTGATGACCTGTTCTCTGGATTCCGGGTCAAACTGTGGCTAGGAGCCGGCCTCTGGTTGGCTGGCCTTTCCCTCAGCTGCCCCCCCACGTCCTGTCACCTCTCCTTGGAACTCTTCCCTCCTGCGCATTCCTCCCCCAGCCTGCCTCCAACGGAGGCTGCTCTGCCCTCTGTCTGCAGGGTGGGTCTCCTTGGCCTACCTCGCTGCCTCCGCCCCTTCCCTGGAGAGCCTCCTGCCCTCTCTGTCCCTATCCAGGTGAGGCCATGCCCACAGGAGGCTCCACCTCCTCTGCTGGCCTCACCCTCTGGCCTCCTCACAGCCATGTCTGCTCCCTTCCCCGGGGACCTGGCCCTCCCAGGTTGGAACCGGCCCTGAGGGCTGAGTTTCAAGGCCTGCCCCCTGCCTCCTTCAGCCCCTCCCGTCAGGACCCCAGCAGGGCCTTGTGCTGACCTAAGCCTGTGTCCTCTCCCTCCTCCCCCCGGGCTGTGGTGACTCTCACACTCTCTGCTCCTTTTACCGCCTGCCTCCTTCCCTCCTCCTGCACTTGAGTGGCTCAGCTGGCCAGAGAGGAGCAGGACAGTGCTGACTGAGTGCTGTTGGGTGATCTCAGGCCTTTTGCTGGTCAGAGTCTCCTCCTGGCTCTGGAGTGACCACTCCACCCACTTCAGTCCCTCTCACCTGGGACTTTGCTTCCTACTTCCCTGAGAAAATGAAAGTCACTGAGAGGGAACTTCCCCTAGTTGCTGCTCTGAGCTGTGGGCACCACTGTCTCTGACATGTCCCTGTCCTGTCCGCCCGTCCAGTCCCCCTTGCCTTTTAACCCCTTGCTGCACAGTGCCCCCTTTCTTCCCCCCCTGGCCCACGTCCACCATGACCAGCAGCCTGGCATATCATCCTGAGGGACCTGACCTGACCCTGGCCCCTCCTCATTGCCCTGTCCCTCACGCCAGGGGCTGTCCACACGGGCTGCGTCCACTTTCCTCCTCCGTGCTCCTCTGAAGCAGCTCGGGCCAGCTCCAGTCCTCGCCTCTCCCCTGAACTTGGCATCCTGGCCCAGGGCCCTCACCTGCAGAGTCCCCTGCCAGCCGCCCGCAGGCCTCCACCGCTTCCTCCCCGGTTGGTTGGCTTCTGCCGTGCTCTGTTCAGGCCCCAGGCCTTCCTCAGGCCCGTGTCCCCTGCAGTCTGGGGGTGCCTGGCACCGCGGGCCTGGAGAGGCCTGGTGAGTGTGGAGCTCAAGTCAGGAGGCTGTGGCTGTCCTCCTCCTGGAGTCCCCAGCTCCCGCCTCCCTCCCGCCTCCTGTCCACAGGAGCTGTGTGTGGCCCAGTGCAGGGTGTCAGGGTGTGGGGGTGCACACGTGTGTGGAAATAGGGAGGAGGTGGGAGGGGCCACGGGGGGACCACTTGAGCAAGGAAGAGGTTGGGGGAACTCAGGAACTGGTGGGCTGGTTCCCGCAGAGAGGAGTGATGGAGGACCAAGAGCAGCTGGGCCACCTCCAGCGCCCGCCTGGGCCGGAACCGGCTTTAGGGTTAGATGCAACATGGCACCAAGGGCCTGTCCCCTCCTGTTCCCCACTGGGTCGGAGAAGCGTGTGCTGCTCAGCCTGTGAGCGTCCCAGTGAGCGGATGTGGCTGCCAGACGCATGGCCAGCATTGTGCCAGGTTTTTAAAGGTGACGATTTGCTTTCCTGGATTCTTTTTTAAGGAGAAAAGACTCAACTTGAAAGACTCCGGGGCCAGATCTGTGCCCAAGCTCTCAGGTCCCAGGAGCCTGCCTCCCCCTCGGGCCTGGTCCCCTCAGCCATGCTGACAGCTCAGCCAGGGGTGTGGGGAGTGGGGGAGGCCCCTGCCCAGGAGAGTTTTCCATTCGTCCGGCTGCAGGAGGCTGGGCTTCCCTCCTGTTTTCCCTGGCTGCGCAGGGACATCAGCATGGCATTGGGGGGGGGGGGGACAGTGCCTTTGCTGACCTAATGCTTGTTAAAAGTTTGAGCCCCAGGGCTCCTGGTGGCCTGGACTTTTTGGTGAGGGGGAGATGCAGTCAAGCTCTCAAAGGCTGACCAGCTGGCCAGCTGGCTTTGTCTCTGGCTGGGCTTCTGTTTCCAACAGATGTTTTTTTTGGTTTGCGTTTGCTTAGCAACCCTCCTGCTCTGCGGAGCTGCCTGGGCTCCAGCTGACAACCCTGGAAGGCTCAGCCACAGCCAGGCTGCACTGAGCCAGACCCACTCAGAAGGAGACTCTGATCTTGACCTGGATCCATCTCGAGACCCTGAAACACAGGATGGTTTATTTAATGTCACATCCAAGAATGGGGCCACAAGTGGTACCTCCACTTGGGGGGCTGCAGTGCTCAGTTGACCTACTTAAAATTGTTCTGACTCGTGGGCAGGGCAGGGCTTTTCCGGCATTTCCTTATGGCCTATCATTGTGGAAAATCCTGTTAAAGAGGAATGTGTGGCTGCCTGACTCTGGAGCTGCACCGGGTCTGCTGATCCACAGATGCTCTTGGCTGGGCCTTCAGCAGAGCAGACCCTGGCCATAGCCCCTGGAAACGGCTGCTCCCACTGACGCAGCCCCCACCTAGGGTGGCCTGATCCCATGCTCTGTCTGGGGACCCGAATAGTGGCCACACTGTTCTGCTTGGGGGCGAGTCTCTAATGCCCCAAACTGCTCAGGTGGCCTCTTTCTCCTCCACCCAGAGGGTGACCTGAGGGCAGGGAGCCTCCACTTCTCCTCCAGGCTCCTGGAGGCCCACCCCGGTCTTTCTTTGAGGTTCACCTGCGGTTCCTCCCCGTCCACACTCGGCTCTTGCCAATGCCGACTGGTTCTAGCATAAGCCACGTTGTTGAGGGATGAGGAACTTTCCTCAGGTTACCAGGGAAACGACTAAAGGTCTCTCCACAGTCAGATTCACCTGCACAGAGGGACACCAGCTCTGTCACCCTGGGCCCCAGCCCACTGTGACATCAGAGACCACTTCTCAGCCACCGTCAGCTTCCCCTGCCCTCCTTTCTCTGTCGTGTTCTCGAATCACATCCTGTTCTTGGTACCTTGGGTCCCCACATGGGTGGCCCTCGTGAAGACAAGGACATCTCCTCCACCTAGTGTGTCCCTCCCTAGCCCAGCGTGCCCTAGTCCCACCACCATCTGTGCCAGACGCCCCACTCCATTCCCCTCCCACGTCTTGCCGCCCAGCCCTCCTGTTCCCTGGGCCCTTCCGTCTGGTGGGGTCTCCACCTGCAGCCTGTCACCTTTCATGCCCGCTCTGCCCTCTGCCTGCCTCCTCTTCACAGGACAGAGAGCACCCACCTCCTCCCCCTGCCCCTCGCTGGCTCCCACCCCCTTGGCCGAACCAACTCATTCTGGCCCCATCTCTGTGGCTGGAAGTTCCAGGGTCCCTGTGTCACCTCCGCATGCTCAGCTCACCCTCCCTCCCTCCCCGAGGACAGTCCACCCCCCTCCCCCGCCCTGCCTTCACTCCTGCAGATGGCCTTGTTCTCCTCACACTGGGAACATCGAAGCCCTCAGGGAGAGTGCCGGCCAGTCTCTGTGCACCCATCTGTCCCCACGTGCTGTCCCTGCCCTCCTGTTCACACGCTGGACTTCGGTGGCTGGGGCTGGCCCCGCCTGTGCCCGGATCCTGCTGGCCTAGCCCGGGCGAGCGTCTCTGGGACCTAGCTTGGTGGCCATGCCCCATCATGGAGGAATCTTTTGCCCGACTTCCCTCAGCAGCCCGGCATTTCTCTGCCCAGCCCCACGTGTGGCCGCGTGCCCCCAGAGTTCCCCGGGGAGTGGACTCCTCGCAGCCTGTTTGCTCCCACTGCTCCGTTAGGTCCTGCTCCTGTCTGGTCACCAGTGTCCCTGGAAGCGACTCCTTCTCAGTTCGCACGCTGTGGACGGCTCAGAAGCCTCTGCCCTCCCAGCCGCTTGGGCTTCCTGCAGGTCCTTCTCCCCCAGCCTCTAGGGCCCTGCACCTCTGGAATTTCTTAAATGTTTTTTGGCCACTTCTCATTGTCCCCAACACGCTGTGCCCAGAAGCCAGCCCTGGCTCCCTCCACTCCCATGACATAGACGCCTCTTGCTGGCTGAGGCCCAGCTGGGCTCCCGCTGGCACGGCCCTGTGTCCTGTGGCCACTTGGCGGCGCTTCTGGCCTGGCCAACGCCAGGAGCCGCCCTCAGGCTCCGGTGCTTTGTCCCTAGGAGCCGGGTTAGGTCCTCCGGACGCTTCATGCCGCTGAGGAGTCACGGGGGTCTCTTTGCTTCTCTTTTTGTGGTGCTGGGCTTTGCGCCCAGGGACTCGCACAGGCGAGGCAGCGCCGTACCCGAGCTGCATCCCCCGAGGTCCCCGAGGTGTGATCATGGTGTGGGTGGCGTCACTCTCCGTGCTTCTTCTGGTGTGTGTGCAGACGCAGCGACGTGGGGACCTGGGGGGCAGGTCAGGGTTGACAGGCGGAGCCGGTGATTCATGGTGACGTGGGTACCTAGGGCCCGATGTCCTGCTCAAATTCCCACGGGAGGCCAGCACAGTGCCCTGAATCTGCTTGCTTCTCAGCACTTCCTGGGCATCTGCCCCTGTCTGGGCAGTGACCGGGTCCTTTCTTCCTCGGCCATCCCAGTTTCTCCAGTGGGTCTCCCAGCGTTTCTTCTTGTCCCCCTAGCGTCTGTTCTCAGTGGCAGCCAGAGCAGACCTCACAGCCCTGCAGTGACTCTCCTCACTCAGATGAGACCCAGCGTCTCCTCACCACCGACCAGGCTCTGCGCTCTGCGTCCTCTGTGACCTTTCAGTCACGCTGACCTACTTTCTCCAACTTGGGCACTTCAGTAGTGCTCCTGCCTCTGGACATTGGCACGAGCTCCTGCTCCCACTATCTCCTCGGCCATCCCTCTCACTTCTTTCAAGTCTGCAGTCAAATGTCGCCATTGTAGTGAGACTTTCTCAGATCAAACTATGTAAAATCTATTCCCAAACCACTATTCATACTCCTGCTTCTCACTAACTGGTTCTCTTTGTCTGGAGTCATTGTTCCTGTCATTGGTATTGATCTTATCTGTCTACCTTGGCTCTGCCCCTGCCTCTGCTCCTGCACAGGTTCAGCCTCCCACCCCCCCAGGGCTGCCCTCAGCTGCCATTGCTCATCCTTCCTCACTGTGTCCCTTCCTGGCCCCCATCAGATGCCTGCCTCGGCTCCCCTCTGGCTGGTTGCCTGGTTCTCAGTGGGGTCCTGGGGCTGGTTGCCTGGTTCTCAGTGGGGTCCTGGGGCCTAGAACATGCCAGCCACAGTCTGTGGCACTGAGATGGGGGTTCCCCGAGGCATGGTGAGCCCTGGCAAGCAGCAGACAGGGAGGGGCTGCGGGGGTGAAGGGTGCTCATGGCCCCGCGGAGGACAGGAAGGTCCTCCTGCGGGAAAACCTACAGGAAGTGTGCAGGCAGGCAGCTTCCGCCTATTCCGAGGCCTTCGGTAGGGGGCAGAAGTTGCCGGTGGCGGCCAAACGCAGCCTGCAGAGGTGTGCGGCCGCCCACAAGGAGCTTAAAATAAGCCGAGATGGGTGGCCAACACAGAAACACCAGGAGCGTCCTGTTTCTCTTGCAAAACCGCAGCCCTGCAGGCCCCGGGCTCGCACAGCTGTCCACCTGCGCAGGGGTGTGTCCTGCCCCTCCGATGGCTCCTTAGGCCTTGCCCTCTTGGTGCTTGGACACATGTTTAGTGGCCTCTAGGCTGGCGAGCAAGGGCACCCCTGCTTCCTTCAGACCCACCTGGGAAAGTACAGAGGCTGGGGCCAGCAGGGGGTGGTTCTGGGCCGGCGTGGGGAGGTGAGGCTCAGGGATGCCACCCTGGGCAGGGGGGGTCACCAGGGGGGCTGCAGCCTGGGGGCGGGGTGCATGTTAAGGCCAGAGGTTCCAGGCCTGGGAAGGAAAAGGAGCCTGGAGAGATGGCCACGGGAGTGCAGCCTCGGGAAGGACGGCTCTCCCAGTAAGGTTGCCAGGTGTCGGGGTCTGGGTTGTGCCCCCCAAAACAATGCACTGACCTCCTAGGCTGCGGGACCTCCTAGGCCTCAGGACCTCACAACGAAACTTATTTGGAAATAGGGTCTCTGTAGCCCGGTCATTGAGATGAGGTCACACTGGAGAAGGGTGGGCCCATAGCACAGGGACACATGGAGAGAGGACACTGATGACAAAAGCAGACTGCAGTGATGTGCCACAAGCCAACAGTCCCCAAGGAAAACCAGACACCAGAGTCTAGAAGACACCAGGAAGGACCCCCCCCCCCATGTCTCCAGGCCTGGGAGGAGGCATTTGTGATGCTGGTTTCTGCCCCAGGGTAGCAGTGTGGTGATGGCAGGGAGCAGTACTTCTCCCCCATTGTCAGACCCAGAGGTGGGTGGCTAAGTCTGTGGAGAAGGTATTTCTATGAGGGAGGCAGTAATCTGCAGGAGGCCAGCCTCACCAACTTAGTGAGACCCTGTCTCAAAATGGAAAATAAAGGGCTGGGGTGTAGTCCAGTGGGAAAGTGGCCCTGGGCTCGATTCCTGGTACCAAGCAGAAAAAAAAAATTGTTTATTCAGGAGTGGGAAGAAGGGCCCTGTTGGGTATTGCTTGTTTGTTTGTTTTTAAATATGGGGGCATGAAGGCTTTTTGACCTCTGTGTTTAACTTTGCCTTTGGCAGAGGCCATGTGATCTGTGATCCCACAGGGCCGGGGATCCCTTTCCCACCCCTGAGGGTGCACATGACCACCTCACTTTGTTTAGCACTTCCTGTGTTATTTGCTCAGGTTTGTTTGCGCTGTGGAATGAATGCACAAAGGTTTCTTTGTTTTGTGGTTAACAGGGTGAGAACCAGATAACACTGAGGCTGAGAGGGCTGTGTGCAAGAGCTGGGGTTGGAATGATGCTTCTGGGGTCAGAGTTGTTTTATTGCATTTGTTAGCTCTCTGCGGAGATGAAAAGGAGAACTGCTGTTTGCTCTGCTGGCCCTGCCTGCACCTCCAGAAGCGCAGGGCACTGGACAAGCCTGCTGCCTCACAGTGGGCTCCTTACTGCCTGCAGCAGACCTTCATTGTGGGCCTGGGAACGATCCTGAGAAGAAGGATGCTTCCTCCTCCTCACTCCTCCTCTGTGGACAGAGAGCAGGAGACCCAGGCCCCAGAAGACCACATCCTAGTCCCCGCCCAAGCCGGGATGTGATCCTGGACCATCTGGACGGGGGCAGTGTGTTCACAAGGGTCCTTCAGTGATGGAGGTGGAGGCGGGAGGCGGACAGAATGAGATGTGAAGATGGAAACAGGTCAGTGCCTCGATGGCTGAACTGGAAGAGGGAGGACTGGCCAAGCCAAGGACTGCAGGCAGCCCCCAAAGCTGGAGAAGGCACCAAGCCGCCTGCACCCTCCAGGTGGAGCCCAGGCCCACTCATACCTGGCTCAGTGACTCCCTTTCACAGCCCAGACCTGAGAATCTAAGGTCAGCCATCTGCTGTTCCAAGCCAAGTGTAGTTTTGTTACAGCTGCAACAGGAGACTAATAAATCATTCTCCCACCTCCCCCAGGTGCCCTAGGATTTCTTCTTTTAGTACTGGGTTTGGACCCAGGGGTGCTCCGCCACTGAGTTGCATTCCCAGCTCTTTTTATTTTTTCATTTTGAGACAGGGTCTTGATCAGTTGCCCAGGCTGGCCTTGGACTTGTGATCCTCCTGCCTCAGCCTCCCAACTCACTGGGATCACACTGCCATGCCCAGCCGACCTAGGTTTTTGAGGCAGGTTGATGGCACAACTGGATCTGTGTCTTCCCAGTCCTCTTCTAAGGGACCCTGAGACCCCCATTTCATAGGTGCTGTATTTGCTGTAAGTACCCCCACTGTGTGCCAGCAAAGTCTGCTCAGCTGTGAGCATCGGGGGCTTTCAGCAGCTGGTAGAGATCTGTGATCTTATTAATTATGCTTAGGTTACTACACCTGCAGTCTCAAAAAAAAAAAAAAAAAAGTCAAGTGTTGGGGGAAACCAATTCATTAAGCTGGTTCTTGGCTTTTTCAAGGTCAGTCATCACTTTAGATTCTAGCCTCATAAAAATACATTTCAAAATCTGCACACAGAACGAGCTAGACATGGGTTTCCTGGGTGCATATATGAGACACCACCAGTGTACCTCTGTATCATGTATAACCACAAGAACCGGGAGTTGTACTCCATGTGTGCATAATATGTCAAATACACTCTACTGTCATGTATGTCTACAAAGAACAAATAAAATGAAAGAATTTTCACATAAAAAATCTGCATGCAATTTTGGAGATTATATAGACTCTCCCAAAGCTGTCCCTGAAGCTCTTGTGGCTGCTGGGGAACTTCTGGTGTTCCGGTAGCTCTCCGGAGGTGAATGGCTGCTTCCTTAGCAAGTCTCCCAACGTCTTTGCAGAGCCCTGGAACCGTGTTCAGGGGACCCTCGTGACTTGCACATTCCATATTTGTAAACTCACATACTCTCAAAAACTTGTTCGTAACCCCAAGATCAAGACTCGTGGGGTTTGTGTGATCGTGTGGACGTGAGCGGGGTGACAGTTTGGGGCACCTGATACACGTGTTCCTGGCAGAGGTGGAGCATGTCCTGTCTCATGCAAGTGCCCTTTTTGAGACTCAGTCAGTGCCACCTCTTGTACATTTTTTATGTTTTTGTTGGTGATTTCACCGTTTAGTATTTCTAAGTGCCAAGGGGCTGGGATATGCCCTACTGAGAAGATATTTTTTTGTTTTGTTTTGTTTTTGATTGAACTCAAGGGCACTCTAACACTGAGCCACATCCCCAGCCCTATTTTGTATTTTTTATTTAGAGACAGGGTCTCACTGAGTTGTGTAAAACTTCATTTTTGCTGAGGCTGGCTTTGAACTTGTGATCTTCCTGCCTCAGCCTCCTGAGCTACTAGGATTACTGCTTTCTGTCTCTATAAACCTGCTTCTTCTGGACATTTCATCTAAACATGGAATATTTAGAGGTCATTCATGACTGGCTTCTTTCACGTGGTGCGAGCTCCTCAGGATTCATGTGTGTTGATATTTGGTTTGATGCACCTGAGGTCTGTTCTGAGAAGTGGTCCTCGGGCCCCTACCGTTGGCATGAAGTCGAGTCTGTGGCCTCCTGTGAAGGCCAGCACTCCCTGCTTCTAAGGGGCTTCCCTCGTCATTTTCTTTCCTCTTCCGCTTTCAGACTTGGCTGTGCCTTCGCGTGGGCACTGACAGTGCCAACCACCTGCGGGAAAGGCCACAGCTGGCTGTGACTCACTGGCCCCCATCCTGGGTCATCCTGGGGTGCCCCAGCTCCTCTGCTCAGACGGCTCTGGGAGGAAGCAGTGCCCCTGGGAAGTCCCAGATGAGGCCCCCACGCTGGCACTCAGGAAGGAGAGACCTCAGGAGCAGTCCCAGAGTCTCACTCATTACTGAGAGGACGGAGTGGATGCGGGGGGCGGGGGGTGGCAGGCCAGGCCCAGGGCACCTGCTCCCAGCTGCAAGCGCCTGGCCCCCCGGAAAGCTCCAGAGAGCCAGCCTTTCCTGGGAAAGTGTCCGTCCTGGCCGCTCAGCGCTCCGCGGCGGCTGGGGGCCCAGCCATTGTCTGCCTGCTCCTTGTCGCGTGGGTGGGAGCAGCTTGGCAAGCGCAGTGTGAATGAAGGGGCGTGAGCAGGAGCCGCTCGCTGATGTCTGCTCTCCTGTGCTTCCCCCCAGCTCCGGAGGAGAAGGAAGTCATTAAAGGACAGTATGGCAAGCTCACGGACGCGTACGGCTGCCTGGGGGAGCTCAGGGTGAAATCTGGTGAGTGTCCCTCGGCCACAGCACCGTCGGGCCTCCACGCGGGGGCACGGTGGCTCTTGCCTTCTTGGGGAGGCAGCGGGGTTGGGCATTCGGTTTGATCACTCGAGGTGACAGTAGCCCAGCCGGTACCTGCCTGGGCGGAGGATGGGGCGCCCAGCCCTGGTACCGGGAAGGCGCCCCTCCACTGTCCTCCCCAGGACCTAAGTTTTTCCCAAAGGTGGCCAGGGCTGGTGCTGCAGGGGTCATGGGTCTGCCTCTGGCTGGGCCCAGGTGGGTGGACGAGGACCGGCGAGCAGGCAGATGCCCGAGACTCTGCATGGCCGGGCTCCCTGGGTGTATGGAGGCAGGAGGGGCTGGACTGGGGGTTGGTGGCCAGGAGAGAGGGGACGCTGAGACCTGCAGCCCCAGGCTGAGAGTGGGAGTGGTTGTGGGGAGAGGAAAGGAGACTGCACTTGAACATGGCAGCTTGGCCTGGCCAGAGGGAGGAGAGCTGGGGGCGGCAGTGGGCACCCTTGCTTGGGTGAGACTCGGGGCTCAGCCCTTCTGCGTCTCCTCTGCAGCCTCCGGCCCTGGGGCCCCTGGGAGTCTGCAGCCCCCCTTTCCTTCCTCCTCCCTCTGCCCATGCACTTGGTGTCCTTCCCACCCTGGGTCATCAGCGACCTGGCCGTGGACATTCCAGCAGCCTCTGGGCCAAGCCTCCTGCTTGGCAGAAATGACCATGGCCGTGGCTTGTCCAGCCTCGGGCCTCGGCTGTTTTGGAACCGGTATGTGAACCTTGTCTGCATCACGCACAGCCTCTGTCGTTAAAGACCCAGGGCTTTTAAAGCTGAAAACAGGGTGCCTGTGGCCCCCCCTTTTCTGGCTCCTTCCTGCCGTGGGGTGTTCCTCTCTGTGCTGTGAGGATCACATCGCCATTTTCAAGTAGGAGCCCCCGGGGAAGCAGTCAGGAGTCACGTGACAAACTGCCCTTGGTAAGGGCTGCTTTGTGCCAGAGGCCAGGTGAACCCAGGTGGTCCTGAAGATAGGCCGGTGTGAGGACGTGTCTCTGTCCCCGTGGACAGGGAAGGGAACAGGCGCAGAAGGTTGAGCCACCTACCTAGAGGGAGCAGCTCGCCGGGCTGCAGCCCCCCCAGCTGCCTCCAGCCTTCTGCATGGGAGCCCGCAGCCTCCGAGGCTCGGGTGCCTGTTTCTCTCTGCGGTGACGAGGCCCTGGCCCTCCACAGTGGTGCTGGGGGGACCACGACCCTGACGGGTGCTTTCCTGCCCTGGGCGGAGGAGGCCGGCCTGGTTACCCTCCCACTCTGCACCTGCAGAAAGGGAAGCCCTGGAAACCTGTGCTGTCCTTATGTAGTCAAGACACCTTTCTTCTCAGGGCCACTTCTAGGTGCCCAGGATAGCTCCCCGTCATCTGGCAGTTGGCACCCCCTTTTTTTCCCATGAATGATTCCTTTTGCATCTGACTTGGACTTGCACTCAGGGAAGTGGGGTGACTGGCTCAAGTTCACACCATCCTCAACCCCTGGCCTGGGTCTTAAACTCGTGCCTTGTGCACCAGGGGTGTCCCCACCACCAAGCTGTCTGCATTTCTGGAAGGAGCAGGTGGCAGGACATCCAAGGAGGACAGGAAGCATAGGGCCTTTCTCTCCAGGGAATGGCCAGCTTCCTCCCTGTGGTCCAGGTCCACTGTTGGGAATCGGTCCAAAGGAGAAGGGTGGCAGCTCCAGTCCCCAAGAAGTCCCGTAAGAGTCAGCCAGGGCGTCTGTGGGTCCCCAGGGGCCGCCGCAGGGACTTCTGGGGTGTGGAGTGTAGAGGGAGGTGACGGACTCCCAGCTGCCAGCCAGGCCCTTGTCCCTTCCCCAGTGGTGTCCCCAGGAGCGAGTGGACACAGCCTGTAGGCAAGCCAGGGCGGATCAGCCAAGCTGCGCATGCCCACCTGGGTGAGGCCATCAGATCCCAGCCCCATATCTTTGTCTGAGACAGGGCCCCCATGGTGGCCAGGATGGCCTTCGCTCCCCCCAGGCACTCCCCGCCCCATCTCCGAGTCCCCAGGCCTGTAGTGCTCACCGCACCGGCTGCCAGCCCTGCCCTGTGCTGGGCTCCTCCGGCTGCTGGCGAGTGGTGAAGACGAGAGGCTGTGGGAAGGCCAGGATCCTTTGGCCCGCTTTCTGCACACTGCAGAGTGTTCTTGGGACCCCTGAGAAGCCCCCTGCCCCGGGAAGGCTGGAGGAAAACCCACTGTGCTGGACTGGGGTCTGGCTTGGCCTTGATGTTCTGTTTCACTCATGGAGTGCGTAGGGCCTCATGGAGTGAAAGTCCAACTTTTGGTGACCACCGAGGTGACATCAGGAGAGGCTTCCCTGTGGACCCTGAGGCTGAGGTCTTCTGAACAAAAGAAAGAGGCTTCCTCCCTGAAATGACAGCAAAAAAGAGCCGTCTCATGATCAGCCGGGGTATTAGGCTACCGGATAGATATACTACAAAGCATAGAAATTAAGTACAGCAGAACGAAGAATTTATCCCAGCGATTTTAGGGATTTAATTCCTCTTTAACCCAAGCCCTCAAGATCTTCCTATTTCACAGTTCAAGAGACTCTTGTTCAATTCCCAGTCTGTAATGAATTGTGTCTCCTGGACTGTGCAGTGCACAACCTGTGAATCTGTACGTAACAGCCCTATGAATTCTCCACCAGACAGCCCTCCTGCCTTCCAGGCCCAGCTTTACAGCTGGCTTTCTGCATTCATTTAATTTCCCTGGGGCTGTTTCCCCATCTGTAAAACCAGGGAGACTCCTCTCTATCCTACACAGTTCTTAAGAGCTCTTCATGAGAGAATGAACATGGAAGTCTTGAAAACTATGGGATGTTCTTTAAACACTGAGGCTGGCCATCGAAGTTTGTGAAGGGGCCTGGGACCATGGCTGTCCTAAGGCTGATGGGAGAAGCCGGTGCCCCCTGCGTCCTGAGAAGCTCTGCTGTTTCCTTCCTGGGTCTCTAGGAGGTCTGGAGGGGAGGCCTCCTTGGGTTGTCACCTGTAGGCTGCTGACAACTGATTTCCAAGTCTAGTCTCTTCAGACTGAAGCTTCTCAGGAGAGGGAGGTTTGGGCCTTGGGTCTTTTGAGATTCGGGTTTTGCAGCGTTCTGAAATGGACGGCCTCTGTGACTTAGAATGATTGATTTCAATATTGTGCTCAGTGGTGGCTGGTAAATACTCAGCTCCAGATGGCAGGGGAGCACGCTGGAGAGCAGGGTTTGCCAACCTCCGTGGTGACTGCGCTGGCCATGGCCGACTTCAGGCTCCCCCCGTAGAGGTGGAAACATGAGCCGCTGGTCAGTGGACGCGGCTCCTGCAAAGTGCTGTGGGTGCCCCTTTGCACTCCTCAGAGGCAAGGGGGGGAGGGGCTGGAGACCCATGTAGACCCTGAGCCGTTAGATCAGCGCAGCTCAGGCCCCATCTGGGCGAAGGTCCTTGCTGCACTGGTGGAGAGAGCCTGGACGTCCAAGTCCTCAGAGGCCCCAGTGTGTGGCCTGGGGAGGCAGAGGACAGGGAGGGGTTGGTGTGAATGTGGCCAGGGAACTCAGTCTGGGCCTGCGTGAGGAAGGCCAGCGAGGGGGACCAGGAGGCTAGGGCTGTCCTGATAGCAGGGCGTATGTCTGCACAGGCCCCATCTTCATCCCGTGTCTGGTGACAGGTGGCCACCAGTGGTTGACACGTAGACCCTGGTACCGCAGGGTCTGGGAAGTTGGGCAGTTTCGAATTTGGAGCTGGTTTTGAAGGCAGTCCTGTTAAGGGATGGCGTCTCTAAGCTGACGTTGTGGTTTCGGGGTTTTTGGTCCTGGGGATTAAACGAGGGTGCTTCACCACTGAGCTACATCCATAGTCCTTTTTATTTTTTATTTGGAGGCAGGATCTTGCTGGTTGCCCAGGCTGGCCTTGAACTTGAGATCCTCCTGGCTCAGCCGCGGGATGACTGGCGGGCACCAGGGCCCCCAGCTGGGTTGTTTTAAGCTCTTATTGTGGTAACACCTATGTGCCGTGCAGCTTGCCGCCCATCATGCAGGTGTGCAGTTGGGTGGCCCTGGCCCGCGCCCTGCTGTGCGTCGGCCACCCCGTCTCTCCAGGACTCGTGGGGTCTTCCCACCAGATCCTTTGCCCCCACAAGTGACATGGAGAGGTCGTTGCCCCGGTCCCTCCAGCTCTGCTGCTGCAGGCGGTGGGCCAACACGGGCCTCTGCCCTCCTGTGGGCGGATGTCCCCGTCCTTCTGGCCCGTCGCCCACTCTCATCTTTCCCTCGCCTCACGCTGGCTCCCGTGTGGTCTTTCTTTGGCCTGAGCCCAGGGACTGGAGTGTTCAGCCTGGAAGGGACACAGAGGCCACATGATGCACCCTTCCTGAGGCCCACACAGGGCAGGAGACTGGCCCCACAGGGCCCTGGAGGGGCAGAGCCGGAGCCTGGTCTCCTGAGTTTGAGTCTTCCCTTGCTACAAGATCCTTGCTGCTGTGAGCCACTGTCTCAGCCTCCGCTGGCACTTCTGCGACCTCCTCAGGCCTAGTGTGCTTCCGGGTTGTCAGAAAACTGACCCTGTCTCACAGAAGCACAGCCCAGATCCTGGGCCAGGGTGACCCTGAGGAGGGACCTCACACCAGAGGCGGGTCAGTCCCCAGGGACACCTCTGTGGGGGTCACTGGCCAACGCTGCACTGACAGGTGGGAGGGGCAGTGCCTCCCATCTGTGCTGGGCTTGAACCCAGACATTTCCTTAAAATCTGTGATACATGGAGCACAGACAAGGGCTGTCAAACGAGATTGGGAAGGACAGCTGGGCACATGGCACACGCCTGTCATCCCAGTGGCTTGGGAGTCGGAGGCAGGAAGATCGTGAGTTCACAGCCAGCCTCAGCAACTTAGCAAGGCCCTAAGCAACTTAGCAAGACCCTGTCTTCAAATAAGAAATAAAAAGGGCTGGGGATGTGGCTCAGGGGTTAAGCGGCCCTGGGTTCAAAATATAATAAATAAATATACATATATATAGGGAAGGACAGAGTGGAAGACAAAGGAAGCCACGTGTGCCGGGTGGAGCCTCCTGGAAGGGTCCAGGGAGCCTTCTGGAGAGGCCCAGAGGCCCAGGTCCGGGTCCCTGCGCAGCCACACACACCGTTCAAGGTGCACAGACGCAGGGGCTCTGAGCAAGACAATTCCCAGATCCTTGACTCTTCCCTGTAACTGCTTTGTGTAAGAACGTGCCCACATGGAGGGCAGGTCTCAAGTCCTCACTGCCCGCACCCCCCCACAGTCATCTTTCCTTCATGGTAGGGAGAAAGGCACCTTCCTGGGTGTGGCCCAGAGGGACGAGCCCTGGGATGCCACCCAGAAGGACAATGGAGAACTTCACTGTCAACAGTGTTGAGGTAAAGCTTGGCTTGCAAGTCGGGGGATGGCCACGGGATGGCTTCCCACAACGGTGAAGGAGGACTTGGGGGCTGTGGCTGACAGCTATCAACAGTGTTGGTCATTTTGTTGATAGGACCCTGTCGTGTTGTTTTTTTAGTCCTGACTTAGGAGGACTCTGAATTGAGTGGCACTTCTATAATGAGGTTCTTTCTGTTCCCATCTATGAACACAAACAAATGTGCGTCATGTTTACAGCTACAAAGAGAAAAGCAGAATTAGAAGTGGTGCAGAATCTGCTTTCATTGCCTCAAGAAATAATGTGTGCCCGTTGCATTGAGATGCCTTCCTAACACGGTTTTACTTTTTTGTTACATAATTATTTGACCCAATTTTTTATTGACACTGTACTGTTTACGTTGTTGAACTACTTGGGCACTAAACGTAACCCCAATGATGAGCCAGAAAACGCTCTTCTAAACACTGAGTGTAGGAACAGAATCCTGCATGGCGCGATGGTGTGACCCATGGAAACACAGAAGCACAAAAAAGAAATAAAACAGAGAAGCGCAGCTGTGCTGTGGTAGGCTGAAACTCCATGGGGCGGGCTGGAAATGTGGCTCGACATTCCACCTGTTCGGGAAGAGCTTGTCCACGTGTTCCTTAAATAATAGGTGGTGACAGGTGTCCAGTCTCTGGATTCCCCGGGACACTGCTCAAGAGAGCCGTGGGGCTTTCGTCATTGTCCCTGTCAATATGCAGACGACGCTGGGAATCTTCATGCTAAACAGAAGGTGACTTGTGCTGTCAGCTGGTTCACTGGTCAGGCCTCCATGGCCAAGGTCCCTAGAGGGAGTCGAGCTGTGGAGGCTCAAGCCCAGGGTCAAGGTGTGGAGTCTGTGGTGAGGAGCTGGTTCAAGATGGCGCCATTTCTGTGTTATGGGTGGGGACAGGGAGCTCCTTGGAGCTCCTTAATGAGGGCACTGACCCTTGTAGAGGGCTCTGCTGCTGTGACGTCTCCCAGAGGTGTCACGGCCTCATCCCACCACCTTGTATTTCAGTATGGGGACATCAGGGTGACACAGGCAGTTTACAGGGGGCCCGCTGGTGGCCACATTTCTCCAAGAGTATAGCCACAGATACCACTGGACTCCAGGGCCAGACAGCACCTGGGCCTAAGCTGACCATACCTTTGCATCGAGGTTCCTATGTAGACCAGTGTATTTGGGCTGCATTCCAGCAGCTCTGGGGACAGTCACTCGTATGTGAAATGGTGATGGTGGCCCTGAAAGAGCATTGGGAGGACGATTGGTGCTGATACCTGCAGAGAGGGAAGGGACTCTGCTCTGGAGCCAGGCTGGGCTGGAGCAACTTGCCCCAGAGGTGCAGCCAGAAAGTGGGTTTGGAACCCTGTCACGTGGATAGGTCACTTAACTTCCCGGTGTCTCCATTTCCCTCTCTGTGATGATGTACCCCTGCTGGGTCAATGTGCAGGAAGAACTAGTGCTTGGTGCTTGGTGCTTGTTGGTGCTGCCCTGTTCACCAGCGGTGGCTCTCACCCACTGTTCCCCTCGAGCCCCTCACCCAGGACTCAGGAGCCGAATTCTCTGGTGGCATTCTTCTTAAGAGCCCTCCCGAGCCTCCCCCAGGCCACCGGCCTGCCAGGAGCTGCTGGCTGCCTCCGCAGCAGCCTGGGACTTGTGCCAGGGACTCAGCCCCCACGCAGAGGCTGCCGAGGGCGTGGGCTGGAAATCCACTTCCTGTCTCGGAGGGTGGGATGGAAGGCAGAATTTTCCATGCCTCTTCCTGAGCCACTCCTCAGCTAGACCACAGAGGCTTCCTTGGCCAGATCAGGAGACTCTGTAGCCGAGCTGTGGGACTTCGTCCTTAGGGCTGAGACCTGAGGATGTCAGTCCCACCTAAAGGCCCCCTGTCCTGTTGAGACACACAGACACTCGCAGCACCCCACACCCCGCCCGTCACTGTCCACAGAATAACGTCCCTGGTGCTCCGGATGTTCCCCAGTGGATGGCTGGTGGTGGGAGTGGGAGTGGTCAGAGGGGCCGGTGACCTGCCTGTGGGTGCCCCTACCCCTGTGGTGCACGGGGACCTGCTCACCAGTGAACACTGTTGGGGCCAGCATGGTTCCCACGCCATGAGCTGCAACATCAGGGTCCATCTTCTAGATAGTGGCCACTGGCCATGGGGAAGAGGTCTTGCTGGTAGGGATTCCTGAGAGCTCAGGGGGGTGGGAAGGGTCCTTTGGGTCAAAGGTTTTCTCCTGGGCTCTGTCCTTTGATGGGGGCAGTGTTCCACTGTCCCTGGGGCACAGCATTGCCACCCGTCCCCGATTTGCACAGGATGTAGGGAGGCAGCTGAGGGGTCGGGGCATGGAACAGTGGCCGGCCCCGAGAGGGCGCGTGGTGTGGGAGGCAGGGCAGGAATCTCCTAGGAATGTTCGCCTGGCACCTGTGTGCTGGGAGTCACCAGTGCCACAGAGCCCTACCCAGAGGAACCCCTCGGCTGAGAGACTCAGGCGGGACCAGGCCATCAGCTCTGGGTGCCTAGTGCTGACGGGGAGCTGCTGGCCCATGGAGGGACCCTACCCTGTCTTGGGGGGCCCGGTGTACTTCCTGGAGACGGAGGAGGAGTCGGCCTGGTGAGGGCAGAGGGCAGAAGCACATGGGAGGCCTGTGCTGAGATTGAGCCCTGCTGGGGGGGCAGAGGGTCTGGGAGGTGAGCGGGAGGGCGGTCTTGCTGGGTGGGCGGCCGTGGGACGTCTGGGCAAAGCACAGGTGGATCAGGTGTGCACGTTGGAGAGCAGCAGGCCTGGGTGTGTCCACCCACCTGTGGGGCAGGACAGGAGGAGGCAGGGGCAGAACAAGGGCACCTCAGGAAGGGCTTCCATGTCAGTCCTGGCTGAGAGTGGGAGCCATGGGGGGGCTCGTGTCTGCCATCGGACAGGGTTGAGACAGCTGCGAGGGACTGACGGGCTAGGTCCAAGTCGAGGCAGTGGCCAGGGGTGTGGGGAGGGGCTTGGAGGGCTGCAGGTCAGACCTGGCAGAGGACTGGGGTCTGGAAGGCTCTAGGAACAGAACCACCCGGAGGGTCTGTTCAAGCAGGGCCTCCACGCCTCCAAGGCGCTCACTGCCAGGTTCCCTGTGCTGCTGGGCGGGGATGCGCAGGCTTGGGGACAGCTCTAGGAGCGCCCTGGGACGGTGAGTGCTCGATGGGCCCTTCAGCTCTCCTGCCTGACTTGCCTTCCAGGTGGCGCTTCCCTGAGCTTCCTGGTGCTGGTGACGGGCTGCACGTCGGTGGGCAGAGTTCCAGATGCAGAAATCTTCAAAATCACCGCCACGGATTTTTACCCTCTCCAGGAGGAGGCCAAGGAGGAGGAGCGGCTGCTGGCCTTGAGGAAGATCCTCAGCTCGGGGGTGTTCTACTTCGCCTGGCCCAACGATGGCTCCCGCTTTGACCTGACTGTGCGGGCGCAGAAGCAGGGTGACGACAGTTCTGAGTGGGGGAGCCCCTTCTTCTGGTGAGGGGGCTCTGCCTGGCACCTGAGTCCTGGAGCCCACCTGGCACCGGCCCTAGGATTTGGGGGTCACTTCTGGAGGTTGAGGGTTGAGCTCCATGCCCACTCTGCCCAGCGAGGAGCAGAGTAAACTGAATCCCGCCTGCCCGGCCCGCTTGGGGAATGGGTTCAGGTGGCCCTGGGTAGACACGAACTCGGAATCCTCTTGCTCTCTGAAGTAGGGTCTGTGACCCCATTTACAGAGAGGGAGACTGAGGTGTGAACCAGCGGGCAGGGGGGTTTGCTAAACTTCACACACCTGGTGAGTGGCAGAGCCAGGGTTCGAACCCAGGCATTCTGGCTCTAACCCCAAACTGGTCATCACAAAGCCAAACCAGCTCTGACCAACGGGGAAACCCAGCATCTTGCCCAAGGAGCCTTGCAGGGATGTAACCAAGCAGGGTGGGCTGGGTTTCTGTCGGGGGGATCATTTGGCATCTACTCTGTGCACAGTTAAGCCTCCTGACCCCAGGGTCACAACCCTGCCACGTCCTGCAGAGAAGCCAAGGGGCAGTGACTGCGTAGGGCTTGGGCCCTTGCTGATGCGCTTCCCTGGGCTTCCCTGAGATGGGCGAGAGGCAGGGCAGAGCACAGGTGGGGGGTGGGTGTTGTGCTGCAGTCTGTTCCCAGGCAGCTGGTCTGTGTGAAGTGTGGGGATCCCAGCACCCCCCATGGGGCTTTTCCCAGCCCTGGGACAGGGCTGATGAGGCCGTTCCCTCTCCCTGGGCCTCCCCCCTTGGCCCACACAGGGCCATCAGCCTCGGCTCCCCACTCATGAATTCTTACCTTCTGCTGAGAAAAGGGCCTTCGCTGTGTCCCTGTGTCCTCCCACTGCGCCTGCCCCACATGCTGCTTGGTTCTCTGCTAGAGTGGAGTTTTACTTCTCTGCTGTGGGGCTCACACTTCAAGCACTTGTGAATCTCCTGCCGGTCTTGTTAAGGTACAGATTCTGGTGCACAGGTCTGCACTGGGTCTGAGATTCCTCCCACATTTCCAGCCAGCTGCCCACCGTGGTCTGCAGACCACAGGCCCAGCAGCAGGCTCAGGGATCAGCGTTGCTGTGAGTGGTTGGCTCCATTTTGCGGGGACAGCATGTGTCCCTCAGGCAGCCGAGCTGCAGGCTGTACATGATGAGGCTTTGAAGACTGTCAGGAGCAGAGCAGGACTCCTTGGAGCCCGTAGGAGAACTCTGGGTTGTCTTGCCCTAGCACTTATTTAAATGCCAGCTCTGGGGCTGGAGATATGAGGGACACAACACCACTCAGATAAAGAGGAGACAGGTGAAGTTGAGCAGAGAGAGATCTTGGGGAGGGGAGGTTCCCGGGGTGCCCTTTTTTGAAGTGGACTCATACTAGATCTGCAGTTGGTGAGGAGGAGGCCACTGTGCAGGGCGCCTGGTGCCGCTGGTGCCCACTCTGGGACCTGGTATGGGAGTTTAGGGAGGGGCCCACAAACTGCTCGTACTGAGTCACTGGCAGAGTGACCACAGGCCGGTCACCTCTCCCTGCCTTGCTATGGTGCAGCCTCTGAAGCTTTGCTTCCCCACAGTTACGTCCTGGCAGGAGGCACAGAGCTGTTTCCCTTACGGAGGTGGCCCTCCTCCTCCTGGATTTGAGCTCCCCCCACCCCCCCCCCCAGAGGGCCAGGCAGCATCTCTAGAAACAGATTATTCCAAGTCATGCATTTGCCAAGAGCCTCCCCCCCTGCCCCCGTGACTGGCCGGCTCTGAAATCCAGAGCCTGCTTCTGCCGCCACAGTGGTTTATCATCTGAAATTTAGCAAGTGACTCAGAAGAGGGAGGCCTCTTTCCGTACAGTCCCACTCTGTGGTCACTGGTTTTCATGCAGAGGAGCTCAGTGGGGGCAGAAGCAGGCCAGGCTCCCTTCAGGGTGAAAGTGACCGTGGTCACAGTTGAGGAAGTGGGCCCTTCGAGGAGGGGCCTTCCAGAAGCCTCCCGAGATCCGCCGCAGCTCACAGCCCGGATTCCCAACAGTGAGGACGCTGTGCTGTTTTGAGGAAGGCTCCAGGGCAGGAATCAGGTTGCCTTTTTTAAACAAGTAGGGCATTGTGACCTCGATTTACTCCAGACCCGTCAGAGGGAGTCCCCTGGGGACAGGCCTCCCAACTGCACTGCCAGGTCTCCTGGGTGTAGGGGAGCCAGGTGGCCAGGGGAGGGGAGGGCATGTGTCCCTATGTAGGTGCGGGGCCTTCCCCAAGAGGGGCTGTAGGAACCCCCGGCCACCCACTGCTCCATGACCTCGGGCAAGTGCTTCACTTCTCGTGCCTCAGTTTCGTTATCTGTAAAAGGGGTTTCTGACAACACCTCTCACGTGGGGTCATTTCAAGGCTGTGGTGCCTTAGCCCATCCCAGAGCATGCGCCTGGCTTCATCACCCGGACTCCAGAGCCCAGAAGAATCCTCCCAGTGTGGGGAGAACCTTGTGAAGTTTATTTTCACCATTTTTCACTTCATATGCCCACGGTAGTTCCTGTGCCTGTGTGTATAACATCTAGATCAGCGTGCATGAATTCATGACTATTTTTATCATTTGTCATTACCATAATTATGATTTAATCCAAACGTAAGATTAAATTCTTTGCTGATGAGCTTCTATTCAAAACATGTGGTGGCCGCGATGGACACTGAGGCCCCTGTGAAGTCCCTGCATGGTGCCCGACTGGCTCACACCCAGCTCCGCTGCCCTTTGCTGACACTGTCCACGCAGTGGTCCCTTTGGGAGAGGGCTTCTTGCTTCTTTCTCCTGTGTGTGACACAGTGGGCCTCCGTCTGGGGTCTTTCTGAGCTCCCTGGGTCTGTACACCCCCAGTTCACACGGGCACAGAGCGCACTCGCCTCCTCCTGAGCCGGAAGCCAGGCCCCAGGGGTGCATCACCACACCTGCTTTGGGTGCCATGCTTGCTGGAGGCTGCCGGGTGACCAGAATTGGTGTGGGGCTGTGTTTTGCAGGAACCAGCTATTGCACGTGCCCCTGAGGCAGCACCAGGTGAGCTGCTGTGACTGGCTCCTGAAGGTCATCTGTGGGGTGGTGGCCATCCGCACAGTGTATGCGTCACACAAGCAGGCCAAGGCCTGCCTCATCTCCCGCATCAGCTGCGAGCGTGCCGGCGCTCGCTTCCACACTCGAGGCGTGAACGACGATGGCCACGTGTCCAACTTCGTGGAGACAGAGCAGGTCAGTGCCAGGGGCCCGCCCGTGACACCAGGTGGTTCAGAGTCACACAGCTCATGCAAACATGTTTCTACTGGGGATAGAAGCAGTCCGGATGCAGTTGAGCTGGTTCTGATCATGGCTTCTCTCTGCATCTGTGACACTGGAACTCTGCATGGAAATGTAGCCTCTGGTTTGCATGGTCTGTCTCTTCCTCTTGGTTCACATCTCCTGCTGGGGAAATGTTGCCTTAGGAAAACCTCCTGTGGTCTCCCCTTTCTCCTTCTGCAGGCTAGTAGACTTGGCCCTAGACTCAGTTGGGGGCTTTGCTCTGGTTATTTCCTGCAGTGTGCCCAGTGACTTAGATGTGGCTCTTGCTGTCCCAGTTACTTGCTAGGGTTCAGGAGCAGGCACCCTGCCCCATGTCTCCTGAGTCCTGCGCATGGGGCCTTAGAGATAGGACCAGCAGGCTCCTCCAGCCCCCTGCTGTGTTGTTATTAACGCAGCACCACAGCCTGGGTTAAATTATGAAGAGGCTTATTTTGGCTCACAGTCCAAGGTCGAGGGGCCACATCTGACGATGGCCTTGCTGGCAGTCTCAGGGTGTGGGGTGTCACACGGGAGCGCTAGCCAAGCTGGCTATGAGCAAACCACTCTCAGACACCCCCCTCCTTGCCAAGGGCAGAGCCCAATCACCTCTTCAAGATCCCAGTGGTCCCACCCCTAATGCTTCATCATGGCCATAGTTTCACCTGCGTTTCAGAGGGGACGCACCCTAGCACGCCCATTGCTATTTAAATTGCCTTCCTGCTTGGGGCTGGGGGTGGTCTTCCCAGTTTCTGCTTTTCATCCCTTGACTCCTTTGGGTCAGACAGGGCTGGTGCCTCCTTGAAGTCCCCAGCAGACCTTGCTCCCAGGGGCAGCTGTCATGGTGGGGCAGCCGGGCTCCACCATCTGCTGTCCACCCAGAGATGTGGGCAGCTGCAGGCGCCAGCCCTCACCCACCGAGAGGGTATAACTTCACCCCGAGGTGACTTCATTTTCACCAGACTTGGAACCAGACATGAGGGCTGTGGCCTTGTTTTGTTTTTTTGTTGTTGTGTGTGCATTTCTTCCCAGATGGACCCCCTGGGAAGGAGGAGCCCAGGCTGGCTCAGGCCTTCAGAGACCCCATGCATTCTGGCCACTATGATGCTGGGGAAGAAGGTGACCCTCTGGGGAGGGCCATGTCACTCAGAGCTGTGTCCAGGTGGTCCTCAAAGCAATGTGGAAACAAACCCTGGGCCCTTGGGCAGAGTCTGGGAGTGAGCCACCTGGGCTCAGGGCTCCCCTCCTAGGCATGTGGGGTCATGGGATGCATCAGGAACAAGACCAAGGTGCTGCCACCCTCCCAGGGTGCTTCCCAGCTTCGGCTCAGCTGCTTTCCTCCTGCCTGGCTCTCTGGCCACCTGCTGCTGAAGGTACTTCTAATGCATCAGGAGATGGGAGCTGGGTGAGAGGGGGTGCAGCCCGGCCTGCTGTCTTTGCTGAGCTCAGGGAGCTGTCAGCCCTGCGAAGGGTGGGCTGCATGTAAGCACAGAGGAACCTGCCTTGTAGCCTGGTAGCGGTTTGCCCATTCAGGACCGAGATGGTCTGATCGGAGCCAGGTGGGTCTACTCCCTCGAGTCTGTGGAGCAGGACCCTGGGCCCCCAGGTGGGTGGTGTTAAGGGCAGAGCGTCCTCAAGTAGGTGTCCCATGGCCTTGCTCTTGGTGAAAGAGCAGCTTGCAGGGCTCTGAGGCATTTTCCAAAGCGTTTGGGTTCGATTCAGCAGGTGGCTGGCTTCTTCCTCTCTGCCTGAAGTAAGTGGCAGACTTTGCATCTGGTCACCTTGTCCCAGGGGGAAGGAGGCTGGTGGGGGCAGTATAGCCCTGGGGGTGTTGCCACAGACCTCTGCTGGCCAGGGATCCTGCTGGGGTCTGGAGTCTTCAGACCTGAGCCATCCCCTAGGGAAGTGGAGGCCTCACTGGTGAACAATCAGGGGACCACACAAAGAGCCAGGGGCACCGTGGAGACTCGGGGAGGCCAATTGGCTTTCGTGAATTCATGCTCTGGAGGCCCAAGCCGGGCTGCTCTACT
Organism: Urocitellus parryii; assembly: GCF_045843805.1. Lineage (NCBI taxonomy): Eukaryota > Metazoa > Chordata > Mammalia > Rodentia > Sciuridae > Urocitellus > Urocitellus parryii. The sequence goes on along the minus strand of NC_135538.1, from coordinate 9,229,605 downwards.
TTTATCTTTAGCAGTCTTCCTCCTCCTGAGCTGGCAGGGTGTGCTCACGTTCCGTGTGTGTGTGTGTGTGTGTGTGTGTGTGTGTGTGTGTGTGTGTGTATGTGTGTTGTGTGTGTGTTGTGTGTATATTGGTGTGGTGTGCACACATGCTGTGTGCTCGTGTGAGTGGCATCTCGGGCTCCCTGGGCGGAAGTCCTGAGCCTTTCAGTTCTGCCATGAGTCATGCGGTGGACGCTTCACCCGTGACTCACTGTGCAGAACAACAACCCCAAAAGTCCCCCATTCTGTCAAAAAAAAAAGACATTTGACTATGGAAGATAAGTGCAGCACGTGATGTGGGGGTGGGTACCACTGGGTGTGCTCCCAGAGGGCAGGAGCCGGTGGGCAGAGGATCTGGTTTGGAAACTCCGGATTGGAGTCTAGCAGGAGACTTCCAGATGAAACTGGTTACAGAGTTGCCTGTTCTATGTTACAACCCCTTTTAAAAATAGCCCTTTGGTTTCTGCTCCCACCACCTCTGACACTGGCAGCTCAGGGTGCCCTCTGGGCTCCCCAGTCCAGGAGCCACACTCCTGCTGGCCTCCCACGGCCCTGGGGTTCCCGCCGTCCTGGAAGGGCTTCTGTTTGCCTTCTGGGGCCTGGGGGCTCCTCCTGGTCTCCCTCCAGCCTTGTCTGTCCTGGGACTCCCTCTTCTCCACTGAATGCAAGTGCCTTAGAGCATCACTGGTGCTGAGGGCCAGGTGTGGACCCAGGGCAGTGCGGGGACAGACATGGATGGTTCTCCCAGGGAGGAAGGAGCAGACAACATGACCTTCCTGCCGGTGTTCAGAAGCTGGTTCTGGGCAAGTGCAGCTCAGGAGGACCCAGCACTCCTGGCACGTGGTCATCAGAGTGAAGGAGGAGAGTCCCTTAACTCGGTCAGATTCTGGGCTTGTTAACGGTCCATTTTAGAAAGTGGCCCAGCTGGTTTCTCTCTGAGGAATCTGAACCTGTGTGGTTCCCAGTGCTGGTCAGTTGATGTCCTTAATCTCAAGGTAGCTTTCAGGGCTGCGGTCATTTGAACAGCCTGCTATTCTGTCCTGTTTTTCTTAGAATACCGGAGGGTCACAACAGACAGCACATTCTGAACCCAGTGCTTCGCTTCTTCTGAGACGAAGACTAGAATTACAGTTCGCAGCCTAGATACCCGGCTCGTGTCATTCCTGTGGTCCAGGGGACTGCGGGTCTCATGTCACGCTCTCCCCTGCGGAATTACTAATGCATGTGTGATCTGAGCGAGCTCTAACCTGCGTGGAAAGCTACCCTGTAAGGGAGCAGGTTGGTTAGCAATGGAAAGGACTCTCAGCGGCGCCCAGGCTGGCCTCGCCAGGCCAGGGTAGGGTTGCACAGATAAAGGCCAGGCATCTGATAACCACGGCAGCCTTCCCCTGGGTGCTCAGGACTGTACCTTTTGTCCTTCAGACTCCTTGTGCTCCAGTAACTCTGGAGGCCCGCAGGCACATGCTGAATAACAGGGCTGGGGGTGATGTTTTTTAAAGCCTGAGTGTCATTTGCTTCTATGCAGGGAGGGGCTGTACACTGGAAGCTCATGGACACCGTGTTGCTTTTGCTGATTGAGTAGTGTATTCAAGAACTTGGTGGCATAGGGCCAGATGCAAGTTCAAGTCCAGTCTTGCCTTACATTGTGAAGCACTAGACTGACAGGTGCAGTCAATTAGGTCCTTTGACTATATTGCTTGTTCATTTTATTTCATTTAATCCTTTCCCAGTAGCTCTCTGCTCTTTAGCTATTGGACAGGTAAAAATAGAGGCTCCGAGGAAGGTCTTAGTTAAACCCCAGGCACATCTGCTTCTATTCCTAAATAGAGGTGGGTAGGTGCTGGGCTTTTTAGGGATGTGGGTAAGTTTGCATCCTAGAAGGGTGAATTCCCACCAGGTCTGGGGGACCTCCAGCCCTCTCCAGACCCCTCCTCGGATGCTGGCCAGCAACTGGTGTGCCCTGTGGATCACCATGCTGGGTAAGAGAGCAGAGGGCGCCGCAGTCCACTGTCTGCCCTTCACGGCTGGTGTCGGGTCGCAGGCACCAGATCCTGTTACTGGCCCAGGACATTTGGTTTCATTGAAGAATACCTTTCCCTCTGTTTCCTTCTGCTGCAGACGATTTACATGGATGATGGAGTGTCGTCCTTTGTCCAGATCAGAGGCTCGGTTCCACTGTTTTGGGAGCAGCCAGGGCTCCAGGTAGGTAATATAAACAAAAACATGTCCACTCTGTTACAGTTCCTCAGCCCTTCCCTTTGATAACTGTGGTGTATTTCTTTAAATGTTTCTCTCTTGTGCTGTAGTTTCTGGTCTTTCCTCAGCCCATCTGTACTGAGGTGAGGTGTGTGTGTGTGTGTGTGTGTGTGTGTGTGTGTGTGTGGTGTGTGTATGTGCTGTTTTGCAATTTCTGGATCTACAAACATGCATGGCATTTGCTATTGACCCGGGTGCAGAGCACAGACCCTGCTGGGGTGCCACGGAGCGTGCCTGGGAGGGTGGCCTTAGAGGGGACCCTAAGTTTGGTGTGCTGAGAATGACTTTGAGAGCAGCAGCTCTACAGAGGCCTTAGAGGGTCAGGGGGCCCTTTGTGGTGGTGTCGTGTGTCTGGCACTCACGGTGCCTGCGTGCCACGTGCAGATTGCACAGAGCTTTCTTGTGGTTGCTAAAAATACCCTGGAGCATCCAAAGCAGGGTGTTGGTCGGTGCCAGAAGGATTTGGCCTCTGTGTCCTGGGAAGAGTTCAAGGGCTGCGGACTCCGTCCAAGAGCACACTTGTCAATGGACGCTGGGCTGCTCCCTCAGCAGACAGGTCAGGGCAGAGCCGGCTGGAGATTCCTCACGCTGACCCCGTCTTCTCCCCTGCCCTGAAGGAACATGGGAGCCTTCGGAAAGCCCATCTCCTGGGGCCTTTGTCATCTCCCGCTCTTCTTACCGAGGGCTCTCGTGTGACTGCATCTGAGTCCGCAACCAGCAGCGGCTGAAGAGGCCCCAGGTGCTGTGTGCCAGGTCGTTAGGGGTGTTTGACACAGTGGGGCTCAGACTCCCTGGTCTTGAGTCCAGCTTCTTAGCCCAGCCTGGACTTGGCCCAGTGCTGCTGGTAGGTGAGCCTCTTGTCCCCAAGTTGCTGCCTTGATGGTGCTGGCATGTCAGCTAACTGCCATGTCAACTCTGAGAGTGAGGCAGATAGTTGAGCATCCCATTTGGTCTCTGGGTTCTGTGGGGGGAAGGTTTTATGGACAACGTCTTTAGCTAGACGACCCAGGTGCAGGGGTACGGCTGGTGGCCTTGAGAGGTAACTTAGGCAAGTGCACCGGAGCTGGATTGTGACAAGGACAGTTCCCCCAGAGCACCTCCAGAGCAGTCTGGTTTTTGGAAACGGCTTTAGTGTGGTACAACTTCCTCACTGTCAACTCCACCCGTTTAAAACGCACGACTTGGCAGTGTATTTACAGGGTTGTGTAACGAGTGCCACAATCTAATTTTAGAACGTTCCCATCGCTGCTAGAAAACCTCGTGTCTGTCTTCCCAGCTCTGCCTCAGGCCTGGGCCGCTCCTGTTCTCCTCTCTGTCCCTACAGTAGAGTTCCCAGGCCATTGAAGGGGAACGCAGGCCATTCCTATCACAGCTGATTGAGGCTGGATTGTCTTTAAATTTGGAGTTTTCCTTTGGAAACATCTTGTTCTGTTTTTAAGAGGATGACTATCATGGATCACATGAGTGTAGTACAGAGAGGAATCAGGAGACCATGTTATATTTCATGGGCAGTTTGTAAGAAATCCCCAAATTGAGGGGACTGTCATGACAGTCTTGAGTTTTGGAAGGAGCCTTTGGAATTATCTGTCTTGCCCTCACACCAAACTCGAGGGACCTTCTCCAGTTGGCCGTGCTCTGGGCTACCCCTGGGGATGGCTCTGATTGACTGTGACTTCCTCCTTGGACTGTGCCTCTGTCTGTCTGTCTGTCTCCCCAGGGTGTTCAGGGACAGGAGTAGGCCTGACTCTTCCTCCCGTGGCTCACCTGCTGTCCGGAGGGGGAGCCTCGTGGTCGTCCCTCTGCCATTTTGTCTCCTCCAAGGCCTTCCAACTCCTTGGCCATCTTTGGTTCCATTTCTAGGACTCTTGGAGTTTTCTGGTTTCCCTCGTTTGAAAAACAAAACCAGGCCTGTCAGTCCCTTCTTTGGTTTTGGTCTCCAGCTTGGCCATGGTGGTGATACTGCAGGTGCCGCCTGACTCCGTCGTGGACCCAGTGCCTCAGTCTGATGTGAGCCGGGCCGAGGGACTTGGGCGCTTTCTGGCGGCTCTGTCCTTCTTAGATTGCTAACAACTTGAGCTTCACTGACGCCTCCGTGGTGTCTTCAAACGCAGTTCTCAAGTCTTTAGAGCTCGCTAATCTTATTAGGGATTTGTTGACCTTTGGGCCCCAGGCCTGTGCTTCTCCTCTGAAGTATCATCCACCACTGAAGAGAGATGCAGCCATCTTCAGAGGGCACCAGGAGGGCAGCCTTCCATGGTGGACTGTGGTCTCCCAGGCTGGACATCAAAGCAGGCTTCCGGGTCCGTTCTGGCTATTTTCCTCCGTTTTGGGCTTTTCCCCTTCTTTCATTACTTAGGATGAAACATTCAAGGACTTGGGGGTAGCGGGCTCTCCATTCCAAGTTGCAGACCAGTACCTTCCTGAGGGCCACTCTGGGAAGGCCATCCCTGCCAGGGTGGGGAGGACAGAGGGGCCTGTGGGTGATGATTTGTGCGTGTATTCACAGGCGTGAGGCCTTCAGAACACACTCTGGCTCTCGAGTCTCTCTCGGTACCTTTAACAGTTTTGTCTTTATAACGTAAACAGGTTGTACAGTTTATAAGTGAAATTTTACCTTAAAAATTCATGGCCTCCCCACTTTGATGTTATATAGAGTTGGGTTCTGGGTCAAATTCTGCCACCCCACTTAGTACCATATACTTTTGAGAAGTTCTTATGTTTATGAAACCTTAGTTTAATCTTCTGTAAATGGGGTTAGTAATAGCAACCTCAGGGTTACAGAAAGGATCGAAGATCATAATACATATTAGAATTTAGCACAGGATCTGCACCAAGAACGCTCAAAATGGTGGCTGTATTAATAATAGAAAGACATGATAACATCTGGGACGAGCTGCGGAGAGAGAAATGCGGTTCTGTGTCCTGAGACACAGCACAAAGACCGTTTCCTGGACTGTCTTTCTGACAGGAAGTCAGCTACCCCTGGCCGAGCTGTTGATCATCCTGGGGACTTGGGACAGCATCTTGCAGGTTCATGTGGCATCGGGATCAGAGCCTCTGCCTTGGGGCAGGGACATGACAGTGTTCTGTAAATAGAGCTATGAGAGAAGGCTCTGGGCAGGCGGCCCAGGTTGAGGGGCTGGGGCTGGGGTGCAGCTGCCCGGGAGCCCCGAAGCATCCTTCTGGATGCGTGTCTGGACTGACTGGGGTGGTGGGGGAGGCAACCCTGGCAGGGGGAATAGCAGGTGCGTGTTTGTAACCTCAGGGTCATGGCGGCGTATCCAGCAGCAGCCCGAGTTCAATGCTTGGGCTCCTGGGCGAGAGGTGGGATGGGAGAGGAGGGCAGGAACCAGGTTAAGCCGCTGTGCATGTTGGAACTCCCCCAGGGTGGGACCCAACTGTGCTGTACATCAGGATCACCTGGGGCCTGGAGTGTCGCTCGGTGAGACCCTAAGTTCCATCCCCAGCACCAAAATAAATTTCTTAAAAAATGAAGTAATAAGCTGAAGAATCGCCTGGGAGCTTTAAGCCTCCTGACTCTCGTGCCAAAGCCACATGGATCAGCTGTGTGGCGTGGAGACAGCCGAGCTTTCTGAAGCCCCCTAGGGCACTGCAGTGGGTCAGTGTGGGGCCCTCTGGGTATGCAGATAAGCCAGTGTTCTTGGGTGGGGTGCAGGGAACAGTGACCGAAGGCTGGTCTGGTAGGGCTGCGTGGCCGTGGGAGCCCCACCACCACTGTGCAACCCAGGCTGCTGCACTGAGGGTCAGCAGGGGGCTGTGGTTAGCCAGAAGTCTCCGTAGTTCAGGCTGGAGAGGGGACTGAGGGAAGGACCCCAAGTGGGAGAGGCTGCAGGTGAACCCTGCCCTCAGGCTCCAGGTGAGAATGGTGAGTCCCGGGAGCCTGGGGATCCTGATTATGATTTCAGTCCCTTTCGAGTGTTGCCAGGTTCTCTGGAGACTTGGACTGTTCGAGTGGCCAACCCCCTCAACACCATGTGTGGTCTCCAGGATGGAAGAAACGACTTTAGGCACCAGACGGGGGCAACTGACCCTTTAGCAGGGGGCGGGGGCAATGGTGGGGGGGCAAAGTAGAGGGAGGGAAGCTAATAAAGCAGGGGACCCGGCTCCAGCGTCCATGGCCAAGGGAGGCTTCACTCCGCCCCAGCTGCAGCTCCTTCCTGAGCTCTGACACGTGCGGCCTCAGGAGTAGGTGACACCAGAGGAGGGCAGTGAGGGTCAGCGCAGGAGTGGGCCAGCGGTGGGGGAAGCGCTGGCAGGGCCCAGCAAGCTAGACTTTGGAGAAGGAGATGATTTCCTGAGAAAATGGGGGCTCCAGTTCCCCTCCATTGCCACCCCAGGCCCCTAGCCACTTTAGAGGCAGAGGGGCCCAGGGCCATCCTGGCCGAGAGGACACTGAGGCCCCTGTGGTTCTGTACTGAAGTCCAACGCCCTGCTCTGGGGACTTCAGTCCCCAGGTCTGCTGCTTCCTCGCTGTCCCTTTCCTACCCCTCACGGGCATTTACAACCCAAGCCAAAGGGGAAGGGAGCAGACAGGGAGCGAGTCAAAACCAGCGTTGCGCACACACTGGAGCAGGTGCGCGGAGTCATGGCCTCCAGGGCCCGTGGAGGCTCCCTCTGGGCCCGCCCATGAGACTTGGTTCAGCACACTGGGCTGGGCCCGAGAGTCGCCCAGGGACCACACTGTGAGACCCACTGGTACAGCCTTGGAGGTCTTTCCCCGACTCCTCCGTGTTCCCAGGCAGGCTTGTCGTGTGCAGAGGTGGGACAGGAGCCTTTCCCATGACAGTCATGCCCGTGGAAAGAGACAAGCCAGAGGCCTGGGAGACCCAGGCTTTGGCCTCCGTCCTGCTGTTGGCTGCTTAGTCCCATCTGCTTCCCACTGACCCCCACTGATGTTGAGGGGACCACAGACGGCAAGCTGTCTCATCTCGCCTTGTGTGCTGCTGCTTCTCGGCCCCTGAGGGCAAATCTCAACCAAAGTAGCCTTTGTTATTCAGGCATGTCGGGAACTTTTTGGTGTCTCTGGGTCTTTCCATGGTGACCCTTGCTGGGTGGTAATCATCAGGGCACGAGACTCTGCCTCCCCTTCCTGTCGGCACCCAGTACCTCAGCGGTGGGCTGAGCACGTGGTCTTCGTGCCGAGGTCGCAGAGCCTGGAGACCCCGCTGCCGGGTGGGGGTGTTTGCTGTTGGCTCCACCTTTTTAAAAGAAGAGCCTTGGCTGATGGAGGGAGAGACCGTGGGCCTGTCCGGCCCTACAGCTAGTCACGACTGAAGGCCAGGCCCCGCCTGTTCTCGTCTCCCCAGGCTCCCCCGGGGGTGGCTCTGCAAAGAGTGGGCTCCTCGCTGCCCCGTCGGCCCAGAGAGCGAGAGGCGCGGTGGGTAGGGGGCCTTCTCGGTCCTGCAGGGCCTGCGCGGTTTTCGAGTCAAGTGTAGGACCTTCCCTCAGCCGGGCATTGGTGGCGACTGGGGAAAGGAGGGCAGGGGAGACTTGGCAGCAAGATGAAGGCATTTGGGCTGAGCCCTCCTCAGGAGCCCTGTTCGTGCACAGTGGAGGGGCCTCATCGTGTGGACACATTCCCCCGTGACCAGGGTCTTGGGAGCGCAGGGCGTTGGATTTGTTGAATCATTTGTATAGACGGCCTTCTCCCGGGTCTCGGAGGATGCTTTCCTCAAACATGAGGCGAGGTGGGTGCATGGTCCGAGGTGTTCAGAGCTGTGCATGAATGCACGGTGGTGCTGGCCAGTGGCCATGCCTGGCCGGATGGACACCACTCTTCTTACCGCTGTAGAGATGAGCAAAACTGAATGGTGTTTTTCTCAAAACTTGAAATAATTTCAGACCTACAGAAAAATTGTAAGAACAGAAGAGGGCTCCTCTGTGTCCTTCACCTAGAGGCACTCAGTTGTCACCTGTGGTCACACACGTGGTTTTACCATTTATTTTCCGAACCATTTGAGAGTGGGCAGCATCGTCGGGCACCCTCCAACTCTGCCTCCTTACCTATAATATTTCAGGATGTTTTTCCTAGAGAAGTTACACTCTGATGTCACCAGAGCATAAATGTACATTGGAGAAATTCAGCATTGGCACAGTTCTTTAATCAGATCTGTAGTCGGTTTCCAAATTGATTAGTTGTCTCAGTAATGTCCTCTTAGTACCTTGTCTCCTTTAGTCTGGGGTCACATCCTGTTTTAGTTGTCACACATCTTTTTACCCTGATGGATTTCTTGGTCTTTTTGTCTTTCCTGACATTGACACGTTCTTGAATGAAGGCCGCCTTTTTCTTTATTTTGAGGGTCTCTCACTGGGGGGGGTTTCCTGGTGTTTCCGGGTATGGATCCTTGGCCAGAATACTACCTATGTGACACTGTCTTTTTAGGCACATGGTGTCCATCATTCCCCTGTTAGTGATGTTAATTTTGGTCACCAGTCAAGGTGCTTTTCAGTTTTGCCACTTAGAATTAATGTTTTCCCTTTCAATATAAACAATCTCTGGTAGACACTTTGAGATCATACAAGTATCTTGCTCTTTATCACATTTAAGACTTATCAGTGGATGACCTTGGCTGTTCTTTACTACTGATGGTTGTAGAATGATGATTTTCTACTACTCCCTCTACATTTACAATTGATATTCTATAAGGAAGAGCCTTCCCTTCTTCCCTATTTACCTACTCACCCATCCATCCACCCACCTATCTATTCATCTACCTATCTGAGAATCCATCCATCCCCCTGCCTATCCATGAGCTCATCCATTAGTCCACATGTGCATGATCTCAGCCATCTGCCTACCTACCTACCTACCCACCCACCTCCACACCTGTCCATCTGTCTACCTACACATGAACTTGTCCATCCACAAATCCATGAATCCATCCATCTCTCCATAACTATTGTCAATATAGATCCATGGATTTCTCTACTTTATTCCTTAGTTTATAATCCACTACTGTCCTTATATAGTTTGATGCTCAGGTTGTCCCAGATTTTGCCAATGACACCCCTTCAAGCGTTCTAGTAACAGTATGTATTTTAAATTCGTTTTTTAAAGTGAGTATTAAGGAGGTAGTTGCAAATATTAAAATGAAATCAGATAATGAGTGTAACCCAGATTTTTTTTTAATATTTATCTTTTAGTTGCAGTTGGACACAATACCTTTATTTTATGTATTTATTTTTATGTGGTGCTGAGGATCAAACCCAGGGCCTCACATGTGCTAGGTGAGTGCTTACCACTGAGCCACAACCCCAGCCCTAGTATAGCCCCGATTTTACCAGGAATTTGAGGTCCTTGAAAAAGAGAGGAAGCTGAAACTTAGTTTCTCTGGCTTGAGAGTTTGGGGATCTGACATTTGCTTCATAATTTTATCCTAGAATTTCTTTTGTCCATTGGAAGAATCCCACCTGGCAGATTCATGCTGTAGGCAGGACTGGGCAGAAGCAGATCTGTACTCGAGGCTCATGGACCTGAGTTGGGAGCATGGTTAGCAGTGTCTGGTGATCAGGGCCTCTGAGCTGGGAGTGGGCCCCAAGGTGGCTGAGTGGCTGCCATATTGCCTGGCTGACGGTGAAAAGTGGGGAAACCATTGCCTCCTCGAGTCACAAAGCAGAGGAATCACCACTGTTCTCTCTCCTCGCTGCAGGTGGGCTCCCACCATCTGAGGCTCCACAGAGGCCTGGAGGCCAACGCCCCTGCTTTCGACAGGTAGGCATCTTTGAATGCCATCCGAGGCCTGGCATTCTCCATTCAGGCAGGGGGACAGGGGGCAGCAGGGAGGGGTACCCCAGACCCTGAGTCTAAATCTGCCTTTTTACTTTTGTCCTTTTGCAAGAAAGGAGGTTACAAAATGGGTTTTCACATGCTCTTGGATTTCCCTGAAGATGAGTTTGTGACTTTTTTAAAATCATAACAGTTTCTTCTTGCAATGAACTTTCATGCATCTCCCCTGATTAATAAGGGATGGTCTAAATTATAGGATATAATGGTATTTGGAAATGAGGTGACATGCGTGTGAGGCCACCTTGAGGGCAGGGCTGCTATGGCCCCCAAAGCGCAGTGAGGTGTCCCTGGACTGATGTGCCAACTCCTCTCCAGGACACTGCTACTCTTTGTTATTCCACAGATTTATGCAGAGCCAATTCCTTCTTCCGCCTCCCTTCCCACGGAAGGGCTTTACCTACAGGACACGTGTTCCTTAGCAGTGCTCCATGGCTGCACTCTGGGTTTGTCCTGCTGTCACTGACCGCTCTCTGGCTGCATCTGTGTGTCCGAGGAGAGGGTTTTTGGAGCAAGCCTTCCACCGCTCCTGTTTGAGCAGGAGCTTGTCATCTGGGCATGGTGCCAAGGGCCACGGGGCGCTGACCTTTCATGAGGACAGTGTCTGCGTTGCCTTTGCAGACAGTGAAGCTCTCCCCTGTCCGCCCTCTTGCTTGGTTGTGGCTGCCATGTCTGGAATCTCCCTGTGACACTGGGGTGTGTCTGACAGTTGTTTCCACCCTGAAGAGGAGGGTGCTTAATCCTCAGTGTCCCAAAAAACTCCAGGCTCCCCTCTCCTTTCCCCTCACAGGAACAGATGGGCAGAGAGAGTGGAGAAAAGCCCCAATACCCAAAACAGCTAGGGCCGGGAGCACCTCTTCATGCCACTGACCTCGGAGTGGGGGCCAGACTCTCCCTGACCCCCGAGTCCGTGGAAGACACCTTTTATCAACAACTGTAATATCGTCTTATTTTCAGATTGAACGGGAGGAAGGAAAAGCCGACTTCCACAGACTGAGCACTGTCCTTGTCACTCGCTCTCCTCTCAGGCCTTTCTCCCTGCACCGGTTGTGCAGATGGAGGGCGGATAATGCCATCCAGGAAGGTGGGGGTGTGACAGGATATAGAAGGAGTAGCAAGTAAGAGTTTCTCTTCCCACCCTGGAATTTGGAACCAGTTGGGAAGTAGGCACAGATGGAGACGAGGCCGCAGCCTGACTTCTCATCAGCTACGTGTAGGGTGTGGCTGTGGAGGGCTTCCTCCTGTCACCCAGGGACCAACCCTCAGAGCTGGCAGCTCAGCCTGTCTTGCCAGAGGCAGAGCCCTCACGTGTCAGACCTCTGGACAGGATCCACCTTCTCTGGGCAGATCCCTGAGCGGGTGAGCCACATGCTCCCATTTCCTCCTGCCCCATCCCCGGGGCTGTCAGGAGCAGGACTCCCAGGGAGTTCCTCCAAGCAGAGACTGGAACCCAGGAGGGATGCATCCTTAACTCGGCAAGTTAGAGACAAATCCAAACCTCAAGATCCTCTTCAAAACGCATATTCTTTTTACTCCAACTTGTTGTCCCTCAAAGTTTACAAGGGAATACTTTTTCTTTGAGCTAAAAATGGTTCTTTTGTGATCTTTTTTTGTTTAAGTTCTGTTTATAAAAGAAACATGCCATTGTAGACATTGGGGGAAAGAGAAAAATGTTTAAAGAAAAAAAAATTTAAATCATATAACACTCCACCCCTTTAACATAATGGTGTATTTCTTCTGGTTTTTTTTTCCCTTTCTATATTTAGGCATAAAGATCTCATTTTTTAAAAATATTGTTTAATTGTTGATGGACTTTTATTTTTTTAATTTATTTATATGTGGTGCTAAGAATCAAACACATTCTAGGTATGTGCTCTACCACTGAGCTACACCCCCAGCCCAAGACCTCACTATTAAGTTACAATTTTATGTCTAATTTTTACATTGCATCCTTTCCCTATATCTTTAAAAAAAAAAGCACTTAAGCATTTCTAACATTAAGCATTTCTAACATGGATGGAGTTTACTTTTGTCTATTTTTTTTTTTTTAGTTGTTGATAGGCCTTTACCTTTTATGTATTTATACGCGGTGCTGAGACTCAAACCCAGTGCCTCACACATGCCAGGCAAACGCGCTACCACCAAGCCCCAGTCCCAGTTACTTTTTTTTTAATATTTACTTTTTGCTTGTAGTTGGACACAATTTTATTTATTTATTTTTTTATATGGTGCTGAGGCTCAAACCCAGGGCCTCGCACGTGCTAGGCAAGCGCTCTACCACTGAGTCACAACACCAGCCCTGCAGTTACTTTTAACAAGTTGGCAAGAAAGGATAATATTGGAGTCTCTCCCTAATATTTCAACATGCACATTTAAAAATAGCCTCTGATGCGGGAATATTTTTCTAGAGGCTGCAAGACTTCTTGTACCTTCTTGTTTTGGTTCAACATAATGAAATGCAGAACTGAGGAGACCTAAATACTGCTGTTGAGGGCTCACTGGCCAGGGTGTGTAGTCTTAAGGATCAGTGCCAGGTAAAATAGGTTAATTTCAGAGCTGAGCGTAGTGGTACACGCTGTAATCCCAGCTACTGGAGAGGCTGGAACTGAAGGATTGCTGGTTTGAGGCCAGTCTAGGCAATACAGTATGGCCCCACTTTTTTTTTTTCAATCTATACATATTGTATTCACTAGACCATGGCTGTGGGTTGGCTGTGGACAGAATGGTGATGGTTTATAGAGAGGCCCACCTGGCCGCCTTGTAGAAGCCTGAGGTGCTGTGTGCCATTCCTGGCCCGAAACTTCCATGCAGACAGGCACTGACAGACCTGTTTCCATGGATGGAGTTTCAAATAAACAGAGAGGGTGGCTGGGAGGGTGTGATTTTTCTCTACCCCCAGGGTCGTTTTTCCACACTCTGGGTCAGTGGCATGACTGGTTCTGGACCTCTGACCCTGAGAGAGTGCTGTTCCTTCTAGTCTATCGCCTTAACCACTCAGCCACGGCTATGTAAAGGAAAACTTTCTCTTTTTTTTGGTGGTGCTGGGGATTGAACCCAGGGACTTGTGCATGCTAGGCAAACGCTCTACCAACTGAGCCCTATCCCCAGCCCCAAGTGCTGTCCCTTCTGCACCCCTTCCTTGAGGTGCAAGATGAGCCAGTCTGGACCGGGGTGTCACAGCATCACCACCCACCTGCTCTCTTACAGGCACATGGTACTTCTGAAGGAGCAGTACGGGAAGCAGGTGGTCGTGAACCTGCTGGGGAGCAGAGGCGGAGAGGAGGTGCTCAACAGGGCCTTTAAGGTAACACCTGCCACTGACTTTTCCTCACCTGGGTCGGGAGACAGGCGGGGCCTGTCAGGTGACAGAGCCCTGAGGCACAGAGGCATCTCCAGGGCTTCCAGGAGGGCTCCTGTGGGCCCTGAGCCCTATGGATGGCATCCTTAGATTTCTCCACAACACCAAGCAGGGCAGTCCTGGCTGCCTTGGGCTCTCCATGCATTAAGTCTAATTTTTTCGAGCTGGGGGTTGAGAGAATTTGCTTAAAGTCAAAACAAATCTCCATTTCCCCGAGCTCCCCAAAGCTGCTTTCCCTGATGCCTTCTGCTCTCTCTTGAAGGGTCGCTCTTTAGTGCAGGCAGGGTGAAGGGAGCTCAGTGGCTGAATGGCACCTCCTGAGGCTTTCCCATCAACCCCAATCCCTTTCCCTTTTCTGCCTTGAGCTCTGAAGGAAGGATGTCCTCAGCGCTCCCCCAGCAACTAGTGGCCTCACCTGCTCTTCAGAGCCCAGCTGGGTTCCAAGCAGGATGCCGCCCTCTGCTGGCCAGGTGGCCCTCACGTCTCTCCCTTTCATTTGGGCTGCGGTAGAAGGTGGGTGCCGCCTCTCGCAGGCTCTTTCCACTTTCTGGTGCCTGGATCAGGGGAGGGCAGATCCTGGATTGAGTGAGGAAGTGGTAGTAGGAGGTGACTCCACCCGGGTCTCCCTGTGAGCTTGCAGTCAACCATGGAAGACTCCAGAATGAGCTATGGTGGCCTCCTCGTTCCTGGCCCAGACTCCCATGGCCCCTGCTTAGTGGAGAAAGACTCTGCTGTTTGAAGGTCAAGGAGGTCCCTGAGAGAGCTTACAGGCGTCTCAGCAGGGATGACAATGACCTCTGCGGCCTCCTCGGGCACTTTGACCCATGACTGGAGGAAGCCACATGGAGCTGGAGTGCTCATGTCCCTCTATAGAGGAAAAACCCCATGCTTGGAGCAGGGACTTCCTGGTTGCCAGTTTCATCTGGCCAGACCTGCTTTTCCTGTTTGGATTGTTGCTATGAGCAACAGGCTCAAGAAATCTCTCCCCACCCACCCACTTGGCAGCATTGCTGGCTGCTTATTTTAAGAAAAGGCAGGGGGCAAGGAAAACAAACCCCAATCCCTTTCCCTTTTCTGCCTTGAGCTATGAAGAAAGGATGTCCTCAGTGCTCCCCCAACAACTAGTGGCCATGGCCCTGACACTGAGGCCAAGGCCTATTTTGTAAACCAGAGGGCAGGAGATGGCCCAGGTCAGGAGGGCAGGTCCCTCGGCCTGCAGGAAAAGGCAGCACTCCAGCTGGAGACCTGGGTCGTGGCCCTAGGGAGTCCCTCAACCAGACTGAGCCATGGCTCAGGCAGGCAGCCAGGACTCAGTGGTTATCAGTCAACAGCTGGACAAGAAGCTGGCTCTGGAAGGTAAAGCCCTAAGCTACCAAACAGCACACTGTTCGTTCCACAGATTTTCTTCCAAGTCACACTTCCTGGATGATGGCACCATGTACTGATTTACATTCTGGCTAGTTGAAGTGACCCAAAGTCCTTCTGGTCCTTCAAAGTCCTCAGGACCCCTGGCTGGGCAGACACTGGTCTGATCTGATCTGAAGCCACACAGTGCAGGTGCAGTGAGGCCCAGAGGTGGGTGGCCTGGGAAGGCAGCCACCCTGGGGTGAGGAGTTCCCTGGCCAGGGAAGCCTTGGGAAGGAAGGCCTCTGCGAGCAGCCCAGGCTGTGCTTCACCCTTGGGCCTCCGCTTCACCCCGTTGCTGGCATGTGCCTGGGCCAGGTGGGTTCCTGACCACTCATCTGCTTCATCCGAAGGTTTCACAGGTCTGTGTCCTGCTGGCCACCTCAGCCTGGAGACTGCAGAGCCTCCCCACTGGGGCTGGTTGGTCCCTGTCAGGATGGGGCTGGTTACCAGGGCAACGGGGACTGGATTATGAGCTCCACAGCCTACTACTTGCTACTCTTCCTGAGGGCCAGCGCACTTGGGCCCCCTGAAGAACAGAGCAACCCTTCCCTCACCTGTGCCCTCCAAGAGCCCTGCAGGAGTGGGATGTCCCCAGGGAGCCACCCCTGCTCCCGCCTCGTTTGCTCAAGGGGGAACTTCTGCCCTGGTGCAGGCAAGCTGTTCTTTGGAGTTTCTGTCTCCCAGGGCTTTTGACTGTGCTTCCCTTTGGGGGTCAGGCTGAGCAACCCCTCGGTCTTCCACAAGCCTCCGTGCCAGCCCGTGCCTCTAGAAGGGTGACTGGTTGGCCACATGTGGGCTGCGAGAGGAAGGCGGCTGCCCCTGCTCCGTCTCCTCACTGCCCTCCCTTTCCTTTTCAGAAGTTGCTCTGGGCCTCTTGCCATGCTGGTGACACGCCTATGATCAATTTTGACTTCCATCAGTTTGCCAAAGGCGGGAAGCTAGAGAAATTGGAGAACCTGTTGAGGCCTCAGTTAAAGCTACATTGGGATGACTTTGATGTGTTCACCAAGGGCGAGAATGTAAGTCCACGGTGAGTCTCGCCTGCCAGCATCGCCTTCTGCCGGGTGAGGAGTCCACTGTGGCTCTCGGGAGGTGCCCTCTCCCTGGGGTGTTTCCTTCTCTCAAAGCTTGACTAGTTTCCTGGGTCGTGAGCTCCATGATGTGGGGCATCGTGGGCTCCAGTCTTCTTCCTGCGTTCAGAGACCCGCTAAGGAGTTCGGGGAGTAGATGGTAAACCACGGTTTCTAGAAAAAGAAACATTCTAAGGACTATCTATATAAAATGTTGGGCTCAGATGACCATGTGACTTACCCCACCATGACAAGTACTTGTGAGAGCAAGGGGGAACTGTCACCACTCTAAATGGACAGCTTGGTTTAAACCATGATGTCCAAGGCCACTGAGCTATGGGTCACCCTATTCAGAGCTGAGAGAAAAAGGAAGTCTGGTTTCTTCACATCACATAAATTGATCCTCATTATTTGCAGATCACATATTTGAGAATTCCCTTACTAATTCCCTTGCTAAAAACTTATTTGTGACCCAAGAATTTTACTCATGGCGTTTTGTGATCCTTGGCAGACGTGCAAAGCAAGTGAAAATTTGTCATCCAACATGCATGTTCTCAGTGAGGTCAAAGGAGGCGGGGCTCTGACTTCTTGCTCCGCCCTTAGGCCATAAAAGGGTCCTTTCCACTCCTTAATGCCATGTTTTTCATATTTTCTTGCCTTTTGCTGGTGATTTCACTGTTTAATGTGGCCCCCAGGGATGGTACTGAAGCATTTCTAAGCACAAGAAGGCAGTGATGTGCCTTCCAGAGAGAATGCATGTTAGACGAGCTTCTTCAGCTATGGGTTATAGGCACTAGGCCGTGAGACTGGTGTTAACAAAGCAGCGACTTACAGACTTGAATTATGTGGGGTTGGGTCCTGATAACCTAGAACTTACATTTGAACATAATATGTCAAAAATATCAAGTCAATGCTGCATTTAATACTCCAATTAACCCATCATAAAAATCATTTGGGACATGCTGAGTCAGAGGCTATCTGTATAAATTTCAATAAGGTGCTTTAAACAAACACATAAAAAAGGTCGTGTGTTGATGAGTTGATGACATGTGGCCAGAGGCTTGCAGAAACCTAATTGCACTTCTCCAAGAGCCATGTTTAAATCAGTACTTGCTAATTTTACATTCATGCAATCTAATAGTTATCCACAGCAACTTATATCATCGCTGTGCATAGCAAGAACTGGGTGTACTTAGGATGATTCAGGGATATGGGCTGCAGAGAGTGTGTCCTGGGGTCTGTTTGCCATCTCTCAGTATGGGGGTCCCTTAGAACCCATACTTGGGGGTGCTAGTGGTTCAGTGAGGGGTCCTCTCCTAGAACAGGTTTCCTTGGAAGTGGTAGACTTGCCACAGTGCTGTGGCTGTTACACATCTCATGACCGTTCTCATCTCTTCCTGTTGTCCTCAGTTTTCAGAAAGGCACTTTGCGGATGAACTGTCTTGACTGCCTGGACCGAACCAACACCGTGCAGAGCTTCATCGCACTTGAGGTGAGTTTTGGGCCATCTGTGTCATGTCCTGTGCCTTCAGTGGGGCAGGCTGGGCCTTCAGCTGCAAGATGGGGGTGATACCACTGGTGACTTTCCAACAATGGGGTTCTCTGGTTCTCTGTTGGCTGCTTGCCTGTGCCACTCTGTGCCTTCTTATGTCATGGTCTCTACCCCACCCCCGGTGCCTGGGACGGAACCCATGTGTGCTAGGCAAACATTCCACCACTGAGCCCTACCCCCAGCCCAACAGGCACACTTCTTCATACATTTTCCAGATACATTCCAGACATGGTTGTCCAAAGGCTCCAGACACCCTGGGGAAGTAGTAGTTCTTGATCATGACTATCACGAAGACACCACTGGGCCAGGGCACTGTGAGGCTGGATCTGAGGCCTGGGGAGGGACACAGCTGTCTGCATGGTCCCAGCTGGCTGGCTAACCTCTCTCAGCTATGTCCTGGGAGGAAAGAGGTGGAGTCCATGCCACCTGTGACTACTACTGCAATCTGTCCAGCCCTCCGGCAGTGGTGGTGGGTGTTTATGTATCTGGGGGTCAGGAGAGATTGGGTGGATCATCTGAATAAAGTTGGAGTTGGGGTGGGGAGCCATATTCTCTGCAGCGAGAGCTTCTTATTCTCTGGAGGGCCCAGAACATCTGCAGTCTGTTGAATAAGGAGCTCACAGGGAAGAGTGTGGGGTGGTCCCTCTAGATAGTCAGTGATGACTGTCCTTTGTTTCTTCCCCAGGTCCTTCATCTGCAGCTCGAGAGCCTAGGGCTGAATTCAAAACCCATTGTTGACCGCTTTGTGGAGTCCTTTAAAGCCATGTGGTCTCTGAATGGGCACAGCCTGAGCAAGGTGTTCACGGGCAGTAGGGCCCTGGAAGGGAAGGCCAAGGTAGGAGCCAGCCAGGTGGAGAGGGAGGGGAACCTCGTGGACCCCTCTCACACTTGTGTTTTGGCTCGCGCAGGTGGGGAAGCTGAAAGATGGGGCCCGGTCTGTGTCTCGCACCATCCAGTCCAACTTTTTTGATGGGGTGAAGCAGGAGGCCATCAAGCTGCTGCTGGTTGGAGATGTCTACCATGAGGAATCAACAGACAAAGGAAGGATGCTCCTGGACAACACGGCCCTTCTGGGTAATGAGTTCTCACTCTGCCTGCATAGGGGTGTCCATGGCCCTTACGCTGCGTCAGAGCAGTTGGCGTTTGTGGGCAAAGTTAACCAGCCCCACTGCCTGCACCATGTAATCCTAGATGGCGGGTGGCAGACTCATCCAGAACTTCTGGCCTCTGACCCGTGGTATCTTGATCTGACCAGTTGACCTAAGCATCATATATGTGTATATACACACATGAATACACATATATATAGTAAAGTCTTTGTATATAACCTGTGGGCATCATACCGTATATTTAATCTCTAGATTACTTATACCTGATACAATATAACTGCTATTTAAATACTGTTACACTGTATCGTTTAAGGGAACATGGCAAATTTAAAGTCCACATGTTTATTGTTTATGCAGTTTTTTTCAAGTATTTTCCATCCATGAATTGAATATGTTGGATAGATCTGATGCGAGCCTGTGGTGATGGAGGGTAGTTATTTCCTAGTAGCCTGTGCCTTCTGGTCTCTTCTACTTTCTCAACTGGACTATGTTCTACATCAAGAGGAGGGAAGGAAATGGCAGGGCTCTGTGCATCTATACTGTTCTGAAGTCAATGTCTCTAAATTCTAATTCACTCCAGAAACTTCCTCAGTGCCCTGAATGCTTGGTGCCCTTGACAAGTGTCATGTGGCCCGGGGAGCTTCCTGTGAACCTGGCCTGTCCTCTTCTGGCCCAAAGCCCTGTTGTAATAGAGGAGAGGACCCCGTCCATTTCTGGGTGGGGAGGACACATCCAGTTTTAGCAAAACTGTCAAGAGTCCATCAATAGCTGGAAGTTCCTTTGGGGAAATTAAAAAGACCTCTTATTCCCTGGAGCCTGGGAAATTTATAGGTCTTACAAAAAAGAAGGGGAGACCCGGCATTTTTTCTCATAAAAATGTTTAAGTTTTATTTTGGAAATTCTTGGTGTTTTTGAAAGAGAAGTGCCCACGTTCAAAGCGGCTTCCCAAGTGTTTTCTACTCTTACCCTTCTACATTATGGGCCACTTGTTTGGCTCTTGACAGCCAGGGTGATGCTTAGTTTCTGCTCTGGGTATCAATCTTCTTGGGAGAAGCTGAGCAAAGCACCAGGTGGCAGAGCACAGGTCATCCAGCAGCAAGACCAACGGGATCAGAATCGAGTCCCTAGTGTAAAAACTGGATCTATTTTGGTTCTCTAGAGAATGGAGACATTATGATGTCATGATTTTTTTAATGCCTTAAATTTAAGGTCAAATGAACAATAAAACAGAACCTTTTGCACACACCTTTCACACACCAGTTATGCAGGATGAAAGGTAGAAAATGCAAAATGGGGTTTGGGGAAGACATTTCAAGTTATATATGTAAAGATTGAGTGTGTGTGTGTGTGTGTGTACAATTATATGGTCCACTGCAGTGTTCCCTTGCTTGAAATCTGTGCCTTGTTCTTCTGTGGGATCATGGATTGAGTGCTGAGGATGAGACTTGTTCCCATTGTGTCTGAGATTCCCTGTGACCGGATGTCCCTCTGTGGATCTCATTGGGGAAGGGTGTGGAGGGTGAATTGTGTTGCAGAACAGGTATGGTGTCTTTGGTCTTTCATCCCCTCCCTGGGTAGCATGCGAGGTCCACGTGTTCAAGCTCTGGAACTGCCTGCTTCTCGGCAGGGAGCCCCTCCTGTAATCCTGGAGGATGCCTGAGGTCTGGGCCGCAGAGAAAGGTGACTTTTCATGCCTCCTAACAGTGACCCCCAGGATCCTAAGAGCTATGACAGAACGTCAGTCAGAATTCACCAACTTCAAGCGGATCCAAGTCGCCGTGGGGACCTGGAATGTGAATGGAGGGAAGCAGTTTCGCAGCAACCTCCTGGGGACAGCAGAGCTCACAGACTGGCTGCTGGACGCACCCCAGCTCTCCGGGGCTGCCGACATCCAGGGTGAGGCATTCCACGGAACCTGCCATGTCAGGCTGGACTTCTTAAATAGCCGTTGCCTGGAAGAAATTGTTATTTGCCTTTTTCACTTTTAAGATGTTTGAAAGCACCTTCTAGGATATTGCCTAGCAAATTAACCATGTGACCCCTTTCCCTACTGATTGGGGAGTTATCACGGTAGGTCTCTCTTCTCTTCATGTGCAAAGATGTCTTAGGTTTCAGTCATTAGAATTTTGTCAGGAGATGGGGCCTCTAGGGTAGTGCTGCTGTTGGGAGCTGCTGGAGGCAGACCTGCACTTGATGTTGCTGCTGCCTGAAAATAAATGTCTCATCCCTGCCTTTCCCCCAGCCAACTCGAGGTTGGGCATTCCCAATCTAAAAGCTGAAATAAAAATACTCCGATATTTGAAACGTTGAGCACCGACGTGACATCAAGTAGAAACTTCCACTCCTGTGAAGGGTCACAGTTAAAACATAGCTGCACTAAAAATGTATAAAATTGCCTTTAGGTTAGGAAACAAGGTGTATGTAAAACAAATGAGCCAGTCACGGGTGCATGCCTGTAATCCCAGCAACTCAGAGACTGAGGCAGGAGGATCACAAGTTCAAGGCCAGCATCAGCAACAGTGAGATCCTATCTCAAAGTAAAAAGTAAAAGGGGCTGAAGGTGGAGCTCAGTAGTAGAGCACCCCTGGGTTCAATCCCCAGTACCAACAAAAAAATTAATGAATAAAATAAAATGAATGAATTTCACATTTACGCTTGGGTTGCATCCCTAAGATACCTCATTATGCATGTGGAAATATTCCAGAATCTAAAACCTGAAGCACTTTGGTTTCAGCCATTTCAGATAAGTGATCCTCTGCCTGCAATATCCATCCACTTTTAAGTAGTTGTGAATTTGTGTACTTTTTGAGAATAAAATAATTCCAAACTTGACAAATTATCTATCATGCAAGATCCTATTAAGTGCCCTCAAAACTCAAGGTTTGAAGACTTAAATGACTTTTGCCCAATCACTGTTAACTTGGGGGCCTTGCTTATTTCCACATCCTTGGACTTGGAAAGAGGCTCTTGACCAGGTCTTTGCCTGAGATGACCTGTCCTTATGTACATCCCGTCCTGCCATTCACACCCTCTTGTCTGCCTGGGAGCAAGTGTCCACAGTCAGGGCCCCTGGATTCTCTTATTGGGGGAGGCCCATATTGGCACAGGTGGTGTGTCCAGAAGCCATCTGAACTCCACAGACAGCCTGGCAAGTGCTGGGACTGGTCAGCCCTACCTTGCTGAGAAAAGCCCCTTCCTGGTACCACAGCAACCCTCCTCCTGCCTGGAGGACACGTGGGTAGTTACAGCAAGTTGGTGGTTGCTTTGCCAGGATATTTTATTGAGGTGGACAGTAGTGGGCCCATTGGAAAGCCACCAAGTTCAGGAGAAGGATGGAGCTGAACTTCCTGTTGCTAGCCAGGTCAAAGGACAGGTGGTGTTTCCTTTTAAAAAGAGAAAAAAGCAGCAGTAGCAGCTTCATGTTTTACACCAGCTCAGCTGGAAGTGCCAGTGCTCATGGGGCTGCAGAGCAGGAAGTGGGGAGCCTGTTGGCCTCTCCCAGTAGAGGCCACTTCCTCCTGCAGGAGCCCTGGAAGAGGTGCCTCATGCTCTGCAGCAGGAACCGTGTCTGGGTTTGATGGCTCCAGTACCTGAGTACCAGAGGATGTGACTGGGGAGTGTCAGTGAATGCAAGCATCAGTGTAAGCCAGGAGTCTCTGTGGCAGGTCCTGTCAGAATGGTTCCCAAGCAGCATAGCACCCACCTTGGCCTAGACCCAAATAAAATGGTCCCCGTGGAAGGGACCATGTTGGTCTCGCATTAGCTAGGTGATGCTGTGCCCAGTGTTATGAAAGTACTTGGGAAGCACAAACTAAACATGAGGCAGTGTGACCCCTCAGCCACTTCAGGGTCTGGCTTGGAGGGCGTGCCCTTGACACTTAGCAGGAGGGTCAGGTATTTTACTCAAGTTATTTGATTTACTCTTAATAACATCTGGTCACTTTTGTTGAGAAAGAAACAGGTTCAGAGAGATTGGTGCCACACCCTGGGACATACATAAGGAAGGGCCACGTGTGATGTGGGCTAGAAGCATAGAGGAGAGGAGGGGAGAGTGGGTTCTAGAGGCTGGTACCCCAGAGCGGTCGGGTGGGTGGGCCCCTGCAGTAGGTGGTGTGGCCCTGAGGAGGGAAATGGGGAGCCTCGTGAACCAGGAAAGCAGGACCTGGTGGTTCTCATTTCCTTCATTTCCTGCCTTGTCCCCAGATGACAGCAGCCCTACTGATGTGTATGCCGTGGGGTTTGAAGAGATGGTGGAGCTGAGCGCAGGGAATATTGTCAATGCCAGGTAAGGGTTGCGTGTGGGGGGCAGGTTAACCCTGAGCCAGGTGCCTGGTGGGGAGCAGGGCCCCAAGGTCTCCTAGGGCCAACCTGTGACCCCGACTGTGTGGTTACTTCTGGCTAGACTCCTTTTCCACACTCGCACAGGTGCATTACCCCTTGCCTCCGTCCCTACTGAGTAAGTAAAGGGCAGGAAGGGCTGGTGTCACTGTGTTTTCTGAGGTGCTCCTGGGCCATGTGGTGAAGCTGATCCACGCAGCCTGGGGAGCCAGGTGGGTGAGCCTAGAGGGCAGGCCAGGCAGGGCAGGGCAGGGCAGGGAGGGCAGCTGATTCACACTTTCTGGGGAGAGGTGAGAAAGTGTGAGGGTCGGGAGGAGGTACTCTGTTTGTGCCAGGCACAAAGGAAGGGCCCCAGATGCTGGATTAGCATTTGGCATAGAGCAGCTAGAATCCCCCCCACCCCCGTGCCCCCGCCCCCAAACGAAGGACCCGATTATATTTCAAGTAACTATCTGAACAAAGAAACCAACACACTGGAGCTCTCATGAGAAGGTCCTGGGCTGGGTGTTGGGCTGAGGAAGGTGCCACTGTGATGGGTAAGGCACAATTGAAGATATAGAGCTAGTCCCCCGTGGAAGCCAGGCCCGACACCACACGGGGTTGGCAGGTGGGAGATGCACTTCGGCTCACCCTGAAGAGCAAGCACCCTTCCTTCCTTTTCTTCCCCAGTACCACCAACAGGAAGATGTGGGGCGAGCAGCTGCAGAAAGCCATCTCACGCTCGCATAGGTACATCCTCTTGACCTCGGCACAGCTAGTGGGCGTCTGTCTGTATATCTTTGTACGTCCGTACCATGTTCCGTTCATCAGGTAAGAACACCTATAAACACATGGGGACTGAGGGGCTGGGAGTCTGTGTGTCTTGGTCTGTGATCTCCTCTGCCCTCCCTGGGCCCTTCCACGGCAGGACTCGGGACCTGCCATAGCTGGATAAATGGAACAAAGGCCCCGAGGAAAAAGCTGAATAGGATATTGTCTAGCAATTAAAAAGCCCCAAGAGGAAACTCCCAGCTCAGGAAGCTGCCCTCTTAGGAGGAGCTGCACCGCCCAGACTCAGTGCTGGGCTTGGAAGGGGTTTCTTGTTGGCATTTTACTGACAGGAAACGTCTGAGCAAGGGCTGAGTAACTCCTCAGGAAATGCCAAGCCTCTGGTCTCATTTTGAATGAATTCCGAGTGGAATCTGTCTCACCTCCTTTGTAAAACAGGAGGGTCTGTGTTGGTTCTTTGTCTTGTAATGAGATCCATGGACACAAAGGGGAGAGCAAGATAACAGGATTAATTAAAGGAATAGAAAGAAAGCAGAGCTCCGCAGCGGGAGGGCTCCCAAGGCGGGTGGCCACCGGTGTCTGGTGTCTGTTCGAGGTTTACATGATAAGGTTAGAGGGAGCTAGGTGGCCTTGAAGACATAGGCTAGAGATTTTAAAAACAGTGGGTCTTTGAGTCCAGGTACACCAGGATGTGTCCCCCTTCCAATTGGGAAGTTGACCATGTCCCGCTGGTCACGAGCTGACTGCTCCATTTGTAAACTCCTGGGTGGAAGTTTAAACCTGTCTTTAACACATTTCTGTCTCCTGCTCTCATTATTATTTCTCCAGAGTGACAGCTTTGTGGTGTAAGAAGGGCAAGGGCCTAGGTGAGGCGTCTCCTTTAGGAAAGGCCTCCTCAGCTCTGGGCAGCCTCCCATGGCGGCCTGGACTCCTTCATGGTGTTAGGATTTCCTGCAGCCCTTCTCGTTGCTGACACCAGGCAGCTGGCGGGCCTTCATCCTAGGTCAAGTGGGACAGAGTCCGGTGTGGTGGCACACACCCTAAATCCCAGCACCGCGGGAGGCTGAGGCAAGAGGGTTGTAAGTCCAAAGCCAGCCTCAGTGATTTAGTGAGACCCTCACCAACTTAGTGAGACCCTGTCTCAAAATAAGAAACCATACATAAAAAATGAAAGGGGATGGGGCTGTAGCTCAGGTAAAGTGCTCCTGGGTTTCACACCCAGTCCCCCAAGTGGTTCAGCAACTAAAGTGGGATGAGACCCAGTCAAGCGCCTCTGGGTGGGGACCATGGGTACTCCCTGTGGTGGCCCTGGAAGAACAAGGCGGCTCTGTATTCATCATTCCCTTTGGAGAACTTCAGGAAATGTTTCAAGTCCCCCTGCCCTTCTGAGAGTGTTATGGGGGCAGTTTGGCCATATCCCAAGTTCATGGGAAAAGGCTAATAAAGGGAAGTTCAGGGTGAAGACTAGCGATCAACCATGAGTTGGGAACAGGGTAGAGGACTTGCTGACCTCCTTGACCCTGCTTGAGCTCCCCCCACTTGCCTCCTCAGTCTCCTGCCCTTGGCCTCAGGCCTGTCCGCTCACACCCCTGTCACTTCCCGCTGCCTCCCAGGTAGGGGTGCACCAGTAGGCCCCCATCTGTGGCATGGTCGTGGAGATGTTACGCTCTTGGCTTAGGGTCCGTGGTTCTAGGTCCTGCAAGCCCGCTCGTGGGATGCCGAGTTGGCCTTGTAATGCAAGCCAGAGCCTGTGTGTGGGAAAGCCAGTTTGCCACCACCTTCCAGGCCAGCCTGAAGGACTGGCTGTTTCCCTGTTCTTGAGACACATCAAGAGCCCAGAGGATTCCTCCTGTGCTTAACATGAGAACTGCGTGGGGGGGCTGGGTGACAGGAGAGCCAGGGCAGATGCAGGGATGCTGTCTGCCGCCCACAGTGTGCTTGTGGAGTATGGAGCTCCTCAGAGCTGGGCCATGGCAAAGGTGCTCCGCAGCCCACCGGCACTGAGAGGGAGCGGCCTCCTGGCCATGGAGCCAGTGATGGCCGCTGGTTGCTGCGTTCTGGGCTTCAGAGGATGTGGATGAAGACCTCTGGGCCGTGGTTCAGAGTAGGGGCCTCACACAGCTGCTGGGCTCTTCTCTGGCCAAATAGGCTTATACTTTTCAATGGCCAATGGAACGTGCTTGCTCTTCTATTGCAGGGACGTGGCCATCGACACGGTGAAGACTGGCATGGGGGGAAAGGCAGGGAACAAGGGTGCCGTGGGCATCCGCTTCCAGTTCCACAGCACCAGCTTCTGCTTCATCTGCAGCCACTTGACAGCTGGGCAGTCGCAGGTGAAGGAGAGGAACGAGGACTACAGGGAGATCACCCACAAGCTCTCCTTCCCTGCGGTGAGTGGTGGACTGGCAGGGGGGCTTTCCTGCTCTGTTTGCCGTGTGTG
Source organism: Urocitellus parryii (assembly GCF_045843805.1). Classification (NCBI taxonomy): domain Eukaryota; kingdom Metazoa; phylum Chordata; class Mammalia; order Rodentia; family Sciuridae; genus Urocitellus; species Urocitellus parryii. Next base: position 9,203,464 of record NC_135538.1, on the reverse strand, counting down.
GCTTTCTGAGCTGCCAACAGGAGCCTGGCAAGAGGGGTACAACCACAGGGAGCATCCCTGACCCAGGGCTTAATACTGGGGGAGGGAGATGAACATGGGAGATAGTGTGATAGAGGGACACCCAAGGAGCCCAGCTCCGCAGTGTCCCGTTACTTCCTTCTCTATTTCCTGGACATTTAGATAGCCTAGATTTTCTTAGGTGCATTTTCCAGTGTTCTACCTCGGGTGATGGAACGGGGAAGGAAAACCAGTGTGTCCATACTTGGTTCAAGTTTGTGAAGAACATTTGAATCCAAACAATTTAAGATTTAGTTTCCTTGAGGCTGGGGATGTAGCTCAGTGGTAGTGTGTGCTTAGCTCGCATGAGGCCCTAGGTCTAGTAGCAAAAAGAAAAGAAATTGTGTTCTTGAGATCCACAATCATCTTGTGTTACTGGATTAAGAACTTCCTTTTCCAAATCCAGGAAATCATTACTGAGGAATCATAACTGACTGGCCCTGGGGTTGCCAATAATGCACTGCCCTCTAGTGGTGGGCCAGAGGGTTTATGCTGAAGCTGGAGACTGTGTGTGTGTGTGTGTGTGTGTGTGTGTGTGTGTGTGTTGCTGGAGATTGAACCTAGGGGTCAGCACACTACGCAAGAGCTCTACTGCTAAACTACATCCCCATTCCTGGACTTTATGTTCAAATTTTCATGTTTTCCCTCCCACACTCCCCTTCATCCTGGTGCACATACAGCCCCCCTATTCCCTAAAGGGAGGGCACATTTCAGCTGTTGCCATGGATTTTTCCAGCATCTGAGAGAGGCTAGATGGGTCTTAGAGCTCTTCTCTACAAGAACAGATCCCCTAAAACTGGCATCTTATTGACTGGGCTGCCCAAATATGCAAAGCAAAAATTCCTTTAATTTCTAAGTTACAGAAGAAACAAAATAAGTTGTGTGTGTGTGTGTGTGTGTGTGTATGTGTGTGTGTGTGTGTGTGGCTGAGGACATAGCTCAGTGGAAGAGCATGCACCTAATATGTGCAAAGTCCTGGGTTCAGTTTCTAGCACTGCAAAAAAAAATTTTAAAAAAAGGTCCAACCCATCTCACTTGTAAAGTACCATTTCGAGGGGCTGGGGATGTGGCTCAAGCGGTAGCGCGCTCGCCTGGCATGCGTGCGGCCCGGGTTCGATCCTCAGCACCACATACAAACAAAGATGTTGTGTCCGCCAATAACTAAAAATAAATAAATAAATATTAAAAATTCTCTCTTTAAAAAAAATAAATAAAGTTCAAAAAAAAAATAAAGTACCATTTCGAAACAGTATATTTGGGACACATTCCAAATAATAAGAGTTTATAATATGGCTCTTCCCCACCCCCCCTTAACAATAGAAATACTGAGGGTATATAAGTTAACTCTGTGTACTGCTGGTACCCAATACCATAGTCACTGGCCACAATAACTATTTAAATTAATATCACTTGCACTGACCACATTGAAAATGCTCAGTGTGCACTGGCCTGTAGCCAGTGTTCCAGCATTAGACAGCTGAGAAAGAATGTTTCCATCACTGCAGAAAGTTCCGTTGCACAGGGCCGTCTAGACACTCGTTTTATTTGGTTGTGATCATCTTAACCTTCTGTTCAGGTGATTGCTGTGGGGTGGGAGGAGCAGGAACACCACATAGTGGGAGAACAGAAATGAATTTTAGAGCGAGGCAGATCTGGGTTCCAGTCTCCTCTTTACCATGTGTTAGCTGAATTTTTTAAGTCTAAAAGATCCAGTGGAACCTGCTGCACAGGAGCTGCTGCGGGGATGAGGTATACCGGAACAGAGCCCAGCCCTTGTAGACAGCCATTGCACAGCAGCTGCCATCATTTTGACCGGGAAAGGGCTCCAGGGCTGAGCTGGAGACTGCAGGCCACCAGACATGACTGGGGGAGGATGTGCTGAGGGGCAGGAAGAACGGAGAGCCCCAAGGTGTGGTTCGTGGGGTTTTAGAAGCCGCACTCTTGGCACCTCCACTAGTTCCTTTCATCTTATCATGACGCTGACGTTTGGCCAATGCTTCTGTGGTGCAGGCAACAGGAGCAGGGCCTGATCCCCAGGACTGCACTTGACAGTTGTGCTTCCTGTTGGGGCTGGAGCTTTGTCTAAACACTCAAGCACTGTTACTGCAAAGACAAAAGCGAGGCATGTATAATCCTCAGTAGGTTCATGGGATTGGTCAAAGTGAAAGGCTCTAGTGGAAAACTTAAGAGTAACCATCTTAAGAAAAGAGCTTCTGCTCGTCCTCATTCCCTCCCCTCCACCTTCCTCGAGGATGGGAGACAACGATGATGATTTTCTTTACAATTTAGGGGAGAAACGTTTTTTCTCACGATTATGTGTTTTGGTGTGGTGATTTCAACTACCGAATTGATCTCACTTATGAAGAAGTCTTCTATTTTGTTAAACGCCAAGACTGGAAGAAACTTCTGGAATTTGATCAACTACACCTGCAGAAATCAAGTGGAAAAGTAAGTTGTGACTTTAAGGTCTTTTTGGCAGCTGTTCTGATGAGAATAATATCCTTGTTCCAATGTGGAATCCTACTAAATGCCTGTACTGATAATATTCAGCAAATTAAGTTCTGAGTGGGTTTAATGGTGTTTCTGATACTGTAGAAAACACGTGGGGCTTAGGAAATTAGGGAAACAGGAGCATCCATTCACCCACACTCTGTCTCTCTTGAATGAGCTTTGGCTGGCCACACACAGGGTCCTGTGTCTTCTCAAACCCCAAGGTTCTTCTGTAGAAGAGCCTCCTGAGTGCATTTAACCCAGTGGTAGAAGGTCCGACTGCAAGTCTCCTCTTCCCTCCTTTACCTTTGCCAATTTTAGGGACTTCTTAGGCCATGGCATAAGTAGAAAAGAAATAGCTAGAAAACCTGTCCTCAGTTCTTCCAGATATCCCAAATCTATCTTCTCCAGAGAATGCTGTTTCCTATTCCTGTGTCTGTTAGCTCCCTGGCAGGCTAGGCGGAGATGGAAATACGTCTGAATGCCACTGGCCTTTTGAGAGTGAAGCTGGTGGAGTATGTGGGGAGAGGGCAGCTAAGGCCTCTCTCCAAAAGCAAGACTCGGCACTCTTTGTGGTTTACTCTGCCTTCTCGCCTAGGGCCCTGTCAGTGAGTGGATTGCTGGGGGTGGATGAGTGGCCACCCCAGACTTCCTTGACGAGGTTTTCTTTTTCTCCTCCTACGTATTCTCATTCCTTCCCCTCTGCACTTGAGGGAGGGAGGGAGTGAGTGCTGCTCTGGGGCCTTCCCAGGGCACAAGGCCAGATCCAGAGCTTAACAGAGAGGGAAGCTGGGCTCTCTCAGTGCTTCTGTGGGCTCAGTCCATTTACTTAACAAGCACCAACACAGGCCTTGTGAGGCACGGGTCTGGAGATGTGCAGATGCACACACAAACCCTGTGCTCTTCTCCTGACTCTTAGGGGGTGAGAGCAGGCCTGGCTGGAGGGTACAAGGGAGGGAAGCAAAGGTAGCATGACGGTGTGTCCGCCGGAAGATGAGTAGAGGATTGCATTTCAGTCCCCTGAAAAGCACACTAATGTCCAGTGTAAGACAAATTTGCAAATATGACAGATTGTTAGTTTTTAGGACTAGAACATTCTGGAATGTGCATTTTTTTTTTTCACTGAAAGGTGGTCTTGTGTTTTTTTTTTTTTTTTTCCCCAATAGATTTTTAAAGACTTCCATGAAGGAGCAATTAACTTTGGACCCACCTATAAGTACGATGTGGGCTCTGCTGCCTATGATACCAGTGACAAATGCCGCACCCCGGCCTGGACAGACAGGGTACTGTGGTGGAGGAAGAAGCGTCCTTTTGATAAAACAGGTGAGTAGGATGTGCACATTCAAGAGCCGGTGGGGAGGGGGGTCAGACGATAAACACTATAAAGGAAAAAAATGCGTTCACTCAGCCAGCACTCCACTGCTTGCAAATCGCATGTTTTTCAATAACCCAAATGACAAAAAAAATTCATCCCAGAATGATTTTTGGAAGCGAGCTTTGGGGAGCCCCCTTCTGGCCTCTTTCTGGAGATGGTGACCTGTGAAAAGGTCTGTCTGGTCTCCCCATCCCTCCCTGGTGGCTGCGTCTGCCCTGCGCCCTTGCCTGCTGTCTTGGGAAAGGAGGAGGGAAGTATCAGGGCCCTCTCCCCTCCCCAAGCCCTCCCTCAGGCCCTTTGCCTGGCCCATTTTGTTTGACCAAGCTCTTTTCTCCTTAAAGCCTCTATTCCAAATGGAACATGAGCAAGACACAATAAAAATGAGAGTTTGTTTTTTTTTTTAATCAATCAGTTGCCAAGTATGTTTTGAACAGTTAATTACTACCCAACTGGGAAGTGAAGTTTACTTGAGGTTAGAGCGCCTGTAAACAATTCCACATTTTAGGAGAGATGTTTGCTGAGCTTTCAAGGCTAGGAAACCACATGTTCCGATAAAAAAGATAAATATTCCTTCAGTTAAGTTTATGAACATCCGTTTGGCCCCAGGGCACTGAGGCTGTCTAGAGTGAATCCTGGCTCCTTGGTCTCCATGCCTCTATATGAATGGCTGCCGGTCACCTGTAATTCCTGGGCCCTGGCAGGAGTCGGGGGATTGGGCAGCAGGGATGGCTGAACCCCATGCTCACAGTTAACCTACCTGGGAGGGTGGTAGGTGGCTATGGTCATTACTGTTCAGGATAACCTGCATGTGAGGAACTTCTTTAACCCCAGGGCCCAAACACCCTGAACCCAGGTTCAAGTTCAAGGGGATAAAGTGAATGAGCCTGAGCTTTGAGGTGGTTTGAGACAGAATCCTGCTACAGGTGTTTGTAATTGCATTCATGTATATTGATATGATTCTGTGTTACATGTGGACCTCTTGAATGGAGTAGCTGGAGAACTCAATCTTCTAGACAATGGTCTAGATGGAGACACCAAAGTCAGACACACCTGGTCTCCTGGGACCCTTAAGTACTATGGCCGAGCAGAGCTACAAGCATCTGATCACAGGTACGCTCTCACAGGAGAAGGTAGTGTTTTCTCCCCAGGGGCAGCAGACATGCTCTCCCCCTAAAGGTATGCATGTGTGTGTGTGTGTATGTGTGTGAGAGAGAGAGAGAGAGAGAGAGCGCGCGCGCGCGGGCATATGGGAAGAGTGAGAGTATGTGCATGTGTGTAAAATACACTAAAGAACAAAAAATAAAACAAATACCACTGAGAATTAATAACTGGCAGCATTATTGCCATTGCTCTATTGCCATTGCTCTATATCATAAATGACACTATTTATGAAAGTCTCAAAGACACAACCTGTTCTATCTCATGGCTTTTAATTGTTCTTAACTGATGTTGCTGAAAATCTTACTTGCTTATCACTATTTCCAAGATACAGGCATCTAGGCTCATTTTGAGTGCTGTCCAGAATTCTACTAGCCAGATGCATAGAATTTAGACCTTCACCTATTAAAGGATATTTTTTCTAGTGATTTATTTGTTTATTTATATTTGGTGCCAGGGATTGAACACAGAGGTTACTTAACCACTGAGCCACATCTCCAGTTTTTTTTTTTTTTAGGGCCTCACTAAGTTGCTGAGGCTGGTTTTGAACTTGTAATCCTCCTGCCTCAGCCTCCTTAGCTGCTGGGATTACAAGCGTGCACCACCACATATGGCTTTTCTAGTATTTTGTTATTACAGACACCACAGGGTTTTTACGTCTTGGATCCAGAGCTACTAGGTCCTCTGAGCGTTGCTTGGCCTCAGGCACCTTGAACTCTGGAGGGAAGTCAGCAGCAGATGGCAGGGAGGGCAGTGGTCTGGTGGCAGCTGCTCGGGGAGATTAGCCTTGTGGAACATCTTGCGAGAGGCAGCAAAGTGTGGCCTTTGAGGGTTGGTAAGGAGGAATTTGATCTTCCCATAGCTGCTACCAAAATTATTTTATTGATTTCAACTTTGAGGAAAGAAATGAAGAAAGAGAAGGTGTGGTGAGCCAGTAGATCTAAATCTTTAGATCCTTCTGAATTATTTAAATCCTGATACTACCTACAGCCCTAGACACAAATCTTGAAAATCTTCAATTGTATGACTTGGGTTCGCTAGTTCAGGAGTGGATCTAGAAACCTTCATCTAACCACCATTTATTGAGGGGTCTTATGTGCCAGACCTTGTTCCTGGCATTAGGGTTAAGTAATAAACAAAGATTCATGGAATTCTCTACAGGGACAAACCTAAGTGCAAGGAAGAATACAGTAGGGTCAGGCCAGGCTCAGTCTTCTACCCACATCAAAGGAAGGCCTCGGAGCAGAGGCCTGATGGAAATGAGAGCATGAGCTCTGTGGATGTCTGAGGGAGAGCACTCCTGGGGCACCTGCCCGGCAGCACCAAGAGTCCAGGATAATAGAGGCGGGGCAGAGCGTGACGGAAAGAACTGCAGGGACGAGACAGACCAGAAAACCAAGCCTGTGGAGCCCTGTGGGTGGGCCATGCCTGAGCTGCAGAGGGCATCACCTGACACAGGTCTGGTTATCAGCCCAGCAGACTCGGGGGGCGGGGGGCAGAGCTCCAGTGGTGGCTTTGGACTGGTGGTGGCTGTGGTGAGGTTCTCTGGAGGGCTCCCTGATGGCTGCATGTGCGGAGAATGAGTTCATTCCTTGTCATTGCTGCATGAATGAAGCCACCTGGCTCCCCCCCTCCTGCTCTCACCCAGTCACGCCCTGGTGACTCACGCATGCATGGTCTCCTCCAGGAAGGGTTTCTCCTAATGTGTTTTAAAAATCACTCACTTAGTCATGTCCCTGTGTGACAGTTTCTCAGTCATATTTTTTCCTGATTCCAGATGCAAAAAAAATCATCATAATGATAACACATAGTGATATAAATTTGGGAGGACAGGATAATATTGCCCCCACTGTATCTCTTACTTTTTGTAGTTTTCTCTGGTTTTAAAGATCGCCACTTTATTATCATAACTTTATTTTTGGAGACGGGGTCTCACTATGCTACCCAGGCTGGTCTTGAACTACTGGACTCAAGTGACCTCCCACTTCAGCCTCCCCTGTAGCTGGGACTGGACTGTGTGCCACCGTGCCAGCTTTTCTGTTGTGGTGCCAAGGATCAAACCTCACATGTGGTAGGCAAGTGCTCCAGCCCTGAGCTACTCCCCGAGCCCTGCCGCTTTCTTCTATCCTAGTTCATAATTTCTACTTAATATCATATTATAAGTCTTCAATGGGCTGGGGATGTGGCTCAAGCGGGCGCGCTCGCCTGGTATGCGTGCAGCCCGGGTTCGATCCTCAGCACCACATACCAACAAACATGTTGTGTCCGCCGAGAACTTAAAAAAAATAAATAAATATTAAAAATTCTCTCTCTCTCTCTCTCTCTCTCTCTCTCTCTCTCTCCTCTCTCACTCTCTCCTCTCTCACTCTCTCTTTAAAAAAAAAAAAGTCTTCAATAAGATTACTTAGGGATTTTCTTCATCATAAGGGATTTTCTTAATTTTTGTCCCTGTGTTGGAATCACAGCAGTGCTGTGTTCTTTCCTGCATGTTGGGTGGTTGTGTCTCTTTCCGTGACTGAGGATCATTTCCCATTAGGGCATGGTAGCTGGCTTTCCTCCCTCCCTCCTGTCAAGAATGCTGTAAACAGTCAACCTTGTACATAAACCTTTGTCTGCCTCTCTGGTCATTTCCTTAGAATAAAGACCTACAAATTCAATTGCTAAGTCAAAAGACATGAATGGTTTTGAGATCTGTGACACAGATTGCCAGCTAGTCCTGTGAAAAGCCGGCACCCCCACCATGTGCACCGCCACCCGCCCCTCCCCCTCCCTGGCAGCACCAGGGACTGTCAGGGGAGGAGTCCTGGCTGATGACTGGTGGTTTTCTAAGTTCTGGGTCATGTTCTCAGGGCACTGTGGTATTTCTTTCCTCTCTCAGATCATACTTAGAAATGCCAGGAGATGATACGAAGATGGGGGAGAGATGAAGACTAAGTGCTAGGGTGCAGCCGGCCTGCGGATCTGTAGGCTGATATTACTGTTGGTGGCAGAGCTCTGGGGGACCGGGCCCAGGCATATCACTGGGCAATACCTGCCCGGGCTAACCATTCTCGCCCTCTTCCCTTCCTGTCTGACGCAGACCCGTGCTGGCCATCGTGGAGGTGGAAGTACAAGAAGTCGACGTGGGTGCTCGGGAGAGGGTTTTCCAGGAAGTGTCCTCTTTCCAGGGCCCCCTGGACGCCACCGTTGTTGTAAACCTTCAGTCGCCAACCCTAGAAGAGAAAAGCGAGTTTCCTGAGGACCTGCGGGCTGAACTCATGCAGACCTTGGGGAACTTTGGGACAATTGTGCTTGTCAGGTAGCCACTGCCCTCAGACATGGGCTCCCGGCTGTGGGAGGATCTGGGAGGGCTGCCAGGTGGTTCCAGGCTGTGACTAGGCTTCTCTCATGTACTCCAGGATCAACCAAGGACAGATGCTGGTGACATTTGCAGACAGTCACTCAGCCCTCAGCGTCCTGGATGTGGATGGCATGAAGGTAAGTGGCACTGGGTCACACCATGGAGCAGGTCTGACTGATCTCACTTCTACATGGCTGTGTCTTCCCTTCCTCGGGCCTGGCTCATGCTGAACCTGTGGGGACCTGTGCCCGTGTGTAGGTGCCACACGGAGAAGGAGCTAGGATTGGCTATGGTTCTCGGGTGTTATGGGACAGTCCTGGCTACTTGCAGAATCTGGCTGCCACTGAAGTCTTAGTGTATTTCCCTGCCTCTGTGCAGGAGAGATTCCTTCTCTTCAGTATGTGTTTTGGGACATGTGGCTCATAGGTATTTTCCATTTTAATAAATTCTGGTTTTAAATTTGCGCGGAATGAAAAGCTGGTGATGATGGGCAAACTTTTATTCAGACCAAATGTGAAAACTGTGTTGATTCCACCTGGGGCCTGTACCCCTGTTTTTTCTCAGCTAAACATGAAGATCGGCCTGTGCCGGGTGCACAGGTAGGAAAGGGGCACCTGGTCACAGGCTGTGCTATGACTTTGGTATTTCTTTTCACTTACCATGCTGTCCTCACAGGTGAAAGGCAGAGCGGTGAAGATTAGACCGAAGACAAAGGACTGGCTGAAAGGTTTGAGAGAGGAGCTCATTCGAAAACGGGACAGCATGGCTCCTGTGTCCCCCACTGCCAATTCCTGTTTGCTGGAGGAAAATTTTGACTTCACAAGCCTAGACTATGAATCAGAAGGTCAGTGACCCTTCGAGGAGGGGCAGGCTAGTGTTGCTCCTATTTGGAAGGGTTATGGAGGACATTTGAAGTGTGAGTGTCACATCCATGTGATCCACTGTTCATGTCTAGGGATGATGCAGGAAATGGTAAAGGGACTCAGAGACATTTGGACTTACACCATGCTGTAGCCAGGTGTGGTGACACACACCTATAATCCCATGACCCGGGAGGCTGAAAGAGGATTATGAGTTCAAAGCCAGCCTCAGCAACTTAGTGAGGCCCTAAGTAACTTTGCAAGACCCTGACTCAAAATAAATAATACAAGGGATTGGGGATATAACTCAGTGGTAAAAGGGCCCTTGAGTTCAATCCCCAGCACCAAATAAAATAGAAAAAGGAAAAAAAAATTAGCTTTGACACTATTGGGGTTGTGGGTGCAAGTGGAAGTGGGAGCCAGGGAGGCGAGACCCCGGCTGCAGGAGGTGGGCTGCAGCATCCTGGTGCAAGCCAGAAGACCCACTGTCCAGAGGCTAGGCCCTTGCGCCGGACTGTTTTTACCTCATTGTGGGCCAATCCTCCTCCCAGGGGATGTTCTCGAAGATGATGAAGACTATTTGGTGGATGAGCTCGTGCAGCCCGTGGTCTCAGACAGTGAGCTGGGGGGAGACGACCCTCCTGATGCCCCCAGCACTACAGCGGTGGCACCTGCCAGCAAGTCTCCGGCACTAACCAAAAAGCAGCACCCGACGTACAAAGGTAGCTCAGCCTCCTTCCTCACATGGGAGGAGACCGTGTCGCCCTGTCTCGCAGCAGGCAGTGCTAGGTAGTGCCAGCAATCCTGTGCAGTCCTGGCAGAGGCCCAGGAAGGCAGAGAGTGTAGAACTGTGCTCTGGGCAGGAATCCAGTAGCCTCATGCTGATTTCCTCTAGGTGTTTAATTTTTTACAGCTTGTACTCCTGTAACACCAGGTTCAGGGTAATGCCTATTTCCTCTGTAATTCCCGTTTCCCAGTTCTCAAGTGTGGTTACATTTGTGATTTTTCATCCTGAAACTTTTGTAATTCAATCCTTCAAGAGAGAGACTTAACATCTACAACTTGACATATTGTTCCATTCACATAATATGATATTTTATACAGCTACATTATATAGCAACAGCATTATGTCATCTTAGACTTAGGGGAACTAAAAGGTCACTGGATGGAACTGCATACCCTGGATTCAAGTGTAGAGTAATTCTTTTTTTTTTTTTTTTTTAATTCATTTATTTGTATGTGGTGCTGAGGGTTGAACCCAGGAGCTTGCACGTGCAAGGCAAGCGCTCTACCTCTGAGCCATAACCCCAGCCCTAGAGTAATTCTTTTGAATAAGTTTTAAAGACAACTGGTGTTACGTGGCTGGCGAGTAGGGTAGTTCATATTTCTGCATTAGACCGGATTAAGTCTATTCCATCCTGAAGGTGTCTGAAACACATTCAGTGTCAGTCACCGTGTCCCTACTTGGACAGCTCTAACTTGGCCATGTGTTGGGCCCCTTGAACTGGGCCCAGGAACAGAAAACAGGGCTGAAATTGAATTAAGGTACCTCCTAGGGAAGTGCCTTGCCAGGAAATGCAAAGACCCCCGTGTTCCCAAATGACAATGGTTCCCAAACTGAACAGTGGCTTGCCTCCTGGGAACCACAGGAGCTTTTAAAGTTAGAGACTGCTGAGTCCCACCGTAGAGATTTGGATGGGATCCTGGAAATCTGGCATTTTGTGACATTCCCTCAGTGGATGGGATGCATAGCTAAGTCCAGCAGATGCTACCCGACACAGAGGCAGCAGCTTTTGTCGCAGTCATGGTGGCTGTGCGCACTGCTCATGCAGAAAGGCTGCTACCCTGGCATGGAGGCAGGTGCAGGAATGTGCTCTTCAGAAGAGGTGGCCTCTTACCAGGAGCAGCTGTTATTTGGGCAGTCCCTGGGGGCCAGGCCAGGAGTGAACACAGTTGCCTCTGAATGAAGAAATTAATAGAGCAAAAGGACCCTGGGCAGCCTGGCCCCTGGTGAGCACCAGGTGGGTATGTCCGAAACCGCAGGTATTCAGCCATTCCGCTGGAACCTGTTTTACTCCAGTTTCCGCCTCAGATGCATGGGCTTGAGCTGTTGGGTTTGAGGGACAGGGTGTCTGAGCCAAAGATGAAATATAAGGGGCTATGTCATGGTGTAGGAGAAAAGACCTGTAACTGGATTTACGTCATGAGCCACAGGCAGCCACCTCCACAGGCCCCTCTTGGCTTCTCGGAAGGGATGTGAGGCCAGTCAAGATGGCTGACACTCATGAGGTGGCAGCCCACGCTCTGGCCACCAGGCTGGCAGAGAAAGGGAAATGCTCTCAGCCTCCAAAACAGTGATCACTTTTTAGTGAGGAATGAAAACTTTCCTTCCTCTGTGTGGAATTCTGGCTGATTGTTTTAGAAGGAAACAGGCCTCCTCTTTAAAATTTGTTAATGTCTCTCAAGTCTGGAAAACAAACTGTCCAGGATTGACTTGGTGTTCCAAGAGGGCACTGATGCATCTGCCCATCAGGAAGGGGTGCCATTCCTGCTGAGGCCCTCCATTGTCCTGGGTAGCTCTGCCTGCCACAGGTGGCCTCTGTGCACAGGCTCTTGTCTGACCATTTACACCCGCCATATCCTTCAGACGATGCTGACCTGGTGGAGTTAGAGCAGGAGCTGGGAGCCATCGGAGATTTCCGCCACCGTTCTCCAAGCAGGTCTCTGTCAGTTCCCAGTAGGCCTCGGCCACCTCACCCACCGCAGAGACCCCCCCCTCCAAGTAAGATTTTGCTTGACTTTGGCTTGCCACAATGCCTGCTGGGGATAATCACACATCTCCTGCTACTGAAAAAATAGCACTAAACAACCTCCCAGCCACCGAGTCCCCCCATGCTTTTCCCTGCATTGGGCATCTTTGTCTTAAATCCAGGACATACTGATAGTACAGGCAGTTGTCTTTCTCGTGGCAAATGAGCTGTCCGTCCTGTACGCTGCTTCTGCCTTCAGCTGCCTTCAAATGGAAACCTTCAGAATGGAAACTTGGCACCGCAGCCTAATGAAGAGGGACTGTTCTAGCTTTTCAGAGTCAGGCTGCTGCTTCCTTGGCCTGGCCCTCTCTGCTGCTTAGGAGTCTAGCAAGCCCAGGTGCCAAACATGTATGCCTCTAACCCAGGTCATGATCCCAGACCCCTGTCACTGAGCTCCTCCCACTGAGCATGGGCCCTTCCCTGGCTCCAGTCACACAGGAAGTGGTTTTCTTCTCGATCCTTAAACAATGCTTTTCCCATCAAATTTGTCTTCATAACCTCAAAATACAGCTGTTGCCTGCTTTCTTTTGATCAGTTTTCATTTTACCACTGCAGTTTATTTTTACCCCCCCCCAAAAAAATATGACAATCAGATGTAGATTTTTCCACAACCATTCCCTTTCAGGTTTGGGTTCACGATAGTGATCCATGGCAAGCAAGGAGCACATAGCATTTGAAATGTAGTTTTGCTTTTTTGGGTTTACACTTAAAAAATAACAGATGCAGTGGTAAATACCTGTAAACCCAGCTAGTTTGAGGCTGATCTGGGCAACTTAGTGAGACCCTGTCTAAAAAAAATAAAACTACTGGGGGCTGTAGTTCAGTAGTAATGAAGCACTGGGTTCAATTTCCAGAATTGCAAAAAATGAAGATAAATTTAACAATCATGTAAGTGTGAAAAGTTTTATAGAGAACTGTGAAGAATCAAATTTAAAAATTCACTTGATTACCTACAGATAAGTTACTAACCAAAATACTTTCAGCCTTTCTCTGTTACATATATCTGTAGCTACACATAACTTTAAAAATATTTTGTAAGCAAAGTTGGTTTCTATTTCACTTGATTGTCTTTCATTTAATGAAACACATTTTCTGTGTCACTGAATATTTTTAAAGAGGACTTGTTAATGGCTATAAACATAATGTTACATAGTTTATTTCTCTGACTTGGGAATTTTTTTTGTTTTCCTCAAGACATTTAAAAAATTTGGACCTGGTAATGATAGTGTGTTTTGAACCACTTAAAAATCAATTAGTTTTTATATCCAATTAGAACCGCCCCTAGAATATTATATTCAAATTTGTCCAAATCATGCTTCTGCAGAGAATCTGCATTAATAGACCAAGCTGTTAGAGAATTAGAAGAGAAACTCCTCACGCATGCTGGGCATGCGCTCTGTGCCCCGCCAGCACCCACACCTAGCCAAAGCTGCATCTGCCTGCACAACTGCCTCCCTCAGCTTTCTTGTAGCTCCTTGGCAACTTGTGACTTCACTGAGGCTGAGATCTGCCCTTGTTGGTTTTTGCAGCTGGTTTAATGGTGAAAAAGTCAGCTTCAGATGCATCCATCTCCTCCGGCACCCATGGGCAGTATTCAATCTTGCCGGCAGCAAAACTTTTGCCTGGAGCACCTCGGCAACCCGTGAGTTTCTCTGTTCAGCTCCAAGAAACAATTGCATTTCAGACATCTCCAGCCTGCCCCAGAGATCTGCAGGATCTCTCTTTGCCCCTCTCCTTGCCTACCACCTCATTCCCATCTGCCCTAACTCTTGTAGATTGTAAGTGGTTGTACAGGGTATTCTACCAGAAAGTCACCTTGGATGAATCCCCAAGGGTCCCCAAGAATCCCCAAAGTGCAATCACAGGTTTTACAAGTCGTGCTTCTCTCCTGTGATTCTTGTCTTTGTCCTTGGATGACAGGCTGTTGGTTAGCATAAGGGAAGATAGCAGAAATTGAGATCAGTCATAAGAAAATAAATGATGGTCATTCTGGTGCCAGAATAGTTGAGAGAAGCTGCTAAAGAGACCTAATAACCACATAGAGGGTCATAGCAAGACTAACCCTCGTGGGGGTCCAGAGGGCCCAGTGACCTGCCAAGTGTTGTGAAGGTCAGCAGGAAGAGTTTGGCAGGTAAAGGCAGGTGCTGAGGTGCCTGGGTTACCACACAGTCTGGTGAGCCAGGCCAGGCAGGCACACACCGTCACAGGCCACAAGGAGTGACTAGATAGCAGTGGTGTCCGATGGTGATGAGTGAGGAAACTCAGGTTATCTGGAAGGTATTTTAATACTCAGATAAGCCATGGAAGGTGTGGCATAGTTCTGCTCTCTGGATTTTATCTGATTATTGAAATAAAGAGATTGTTTTACCCCATTGCAAATCTTTCATTCTCTGGTTTGGGAGACCAAAGTCATCAGCTCTGACCACTCCTGCATTCTTCTTCTTGGAATGAAAGTGCTCCTAGGGGAGGAGGGATTGAGGGGTTCAGTTTAGATTTGGTGTTTTTAATCCACATCTGAAGGGGCTTTGTAGGGTTCACATATATAGCACAGACCCCTACCACCTGGCAGACTGGCAGCACGTGCTGAACACACCACCACCCAGGCTGCTTTCCCCCCTTGTTGACATGCTTCTCTTCTTCATTCTGTCCTCAAGCCCAAAGCTAGGACCGGAATAAGTAAACCTTACAATGTCAAGCAGATCAAAACCACCAATGCGCAGGAGGCAGAAGCAGCAATCCGATGTCTCCTGGAAGCCAGAGGAGGTAGGTGGCCTACACTGGGGAAGCTCCCTGTGGAGGAGGCTCAGTCTCCTTTCTGTTCATTTTCCCACTGAAAGTGGCCTAGGAAAAGATCTTTTTTTTCCTTTTGAAACAATATAAAATGAAAGTAGCCTTCAGTAACATTTTACTTATTTCATTTGTTCTCTATTTAAAATTCAGTAAGTATATAAAATAAACCCAGGATTATTAAACACTATTTAAGAGAAAAATAAAATTAAATTTTAAAAAGGTTAACTGCAGGTGCTGACTCAGTCTGGCCAGCTCTGTGAAAGAGACAGCTGTGTGTCCTCATTTCAGGCTCAAAATCTACCTCTTAAATCTAGAGCAAGTGTGAGTCAATTCTGCACTGTCATGGGAGGCCCTCCTCCACCACAGTGCCTGTTGATTTTTTTCTTATTTCACTTACTCCAAGTTATCATAGTTTACTTGGGAATCTCCCATATTTAATCACTGGTAACTCACATTTGTTTTGGTTTGTTACAGAATCTCTTATAGAGGGGAGATTGTGCCCATTGAAAAGGCATATGCAATCACAGTCACCTAATTTGTTTTGAGCCAGTATTTTAACCTACTTGGGATTCTTACATAAATTTAGGGAGGTTGAATTAGAAGGCTATTGTGGAACTACATACCACAGATGGTTTATTTTTATTAAAAATTAAAACTGTGACTGTAACAACCCACACATGCCTATTAACTGATAAAATGACCAAATATGGTATAGCCATACAATGGAATATCATTCTGTCATTTAAAAATAAGAACTGATACATGGTACACTGTGGGTAAACCTTGAAAACATTAGGCCAAATGAAAGAAGTCAGACACAAAAGGCCGTAAATGTCCAGAACAGGCAAATCCATAAAAGTTATTAGTAGTGAACTGGGTGTGGTGGCACACACCTGTAGTCCTAGTGACTCAGGAGGTGGAGGCAAGAGAATTGCAAGTTTGAGGCCAGCCTCAGCAATTTAGCAACAAATTTGGCAACCTATCTCAAAATAAAAAAGTAAAAAGGACTGAGGATGTAATTCAGTAAAGTGCCCAAGTTCAACCCCCAGTACCAATAAAGTTTGGTGTCCAGGCTAGAAAGAAGAGGGAATGCGGAGTGACTGAAATGGGTATGGGGTTTCTTTTTGGTTAATGAAAATATTCTGAAATTAAATAGTGGCAGTTACTGTATAAGTTTGTGAGTATATTAAGAACCACTGAATGTTAATGTAAAATGAGTGAATTTTATGGTATATAAATTACATTTCAGTAAAGCTTCTGTTTTTAAAAAACTCAGTTATAGTTGCTAGTAGTTTGAGATTTCAAATCTACCCACATTCTCAACATTTTCTTGCTCATGAGCCTATTGAGATTTGATACATTTTAAGTCATCTCCCCTGAAAAATGTCAGTACCCATGACACTTTGCATATGGTGTCAGGGTCTCGCTGATCTCCCATCAAGACCATCCCTGGCTACCAGGTCCCACCTCTATTGAGAAGGTGAACACAGAAAATACAAAGCTGGACACAGCTGGTGTATTCTGACAATCTCTGAGGATTTTTTTTTTTTTTTAAGAAGAAGTACACTAAATTAGTAAATTATCATTAAGATACAGACTTCCAAAGATTAAATCACACAGTAGGTTGCCTCGTCCTCATGCTTGAGCCTCTGATTTTGTCTCAGGCGTCCCAGAAGAAGCCTTCAATGCCATGGCCCTGAGAGACCAAGGATCCTCCAAACTAGAGCCCAGCCCTGGAGAGGCCAGACCTGAGCCCTCCCAGGTGCCCCCACTCCTGCCCCGGCGGCCTGCACCCAGGGTTCCTGCCATCAAGAAGCCAACCTTGAGGAGGACGGGAAAGGTAGGGATCCGGAGCACTCTGAAGTTGCTCGAATATCTTCTTAGATAAAGGTATGTCTCTTAGACAAAAACCAAGTTCAATTTGGCTTTTCCACCCACATTCTTGAGTCCTAAACCCAGCTGCTTCTTTCTGGAAAGCCCTGTTTGACAACCGCTTTCTCCCTTGTCCCTCTGCTGCATCTTGGCCCCAGCAGAGCAAAAACAAGCAAGGCGCTGACTCCTTCAGAGACTCTCACTGTGAGAGAGACTTGGAGGGATTCTGCTTCCTTGGTGTTGAGCACCACGGGAACCACTGTGGGGTGTTTTCCCAAGTGGCCCGGCACTGCCATCTGTGTGGTGTGTGCATGTGGTTTTATACGCACAGATTTTACGAGCATTGGAGAAACATTGAGTGATGTCTCGGTTAGCAGTTCTGCCAGGGCTCACGTGGCCGCAGTCTGTTGAGATCCGACAGCTTTTCTTGCCACTTTTCTTGCAGATTGTTTTTTGCTCTCGCTCTCAAGCTTCTCAGCCTTGCTTACTGCTTCAAAGACATGAGTTTGTAAGGACAGTGGCTGCCCAGAGACTGGCACCTATAGACACATCCGGATCTTCCGTTTGATCTCAGTTCTAGGAACAGGACCCTCGGTAATCCCTGCCTGGGCCTCCCAGAGTGACTGCTTCTCCTCTACCTGTGGAGAGCGTGAGAGGTGGCCCTGGTGCCTACTCTTTGCTGAGCTTGCTTTGTATTTTCTGGGTTGCGCTTCTTCATGTTGGCTTGTTGCCACATGTCCATTTTTTCCATGCCTTCTTGCAAAATGGACCCTTTTCTTCCTCTTCCTTCCTGCATTTGCTTTGTCTTTTAAAAGCCAGGAGCAGAATAGATTCATTTTCCCAACCAGCTGCACAGGAGCTATGGTGTCAGGCTGGTAGAGAAAGGATCATGCTTTTGGTTTGTTTTCTAAAGAACCAGAGGAGACACTGGGATACCCATGCTTGCCCACCAGGAATTGCTTCCCTAGCAAAACTGCATTTCAAACTGTGGGTTGATTTCTTTGTGATAGTTTTGAAGCAGAACTAAGGAAGTGAAGTTCCTATGTAATGTTTTTTGCATTCTTCATATTTAAATAAAAATGATTCAAGGAGAAAGGCTATCCCTTGTTCCTTCATATAGCTTCATGCTGTGACATGTCATATCTCCTGTTGTCTGTTGGCACAGACTGCATGAAGTATCTGCAAAGCTACGGCCTCCAGGAATGTTTTCAAAGAGGTTAGCTTTACATAATGAAAGAGCAGAACTCCCTTTCCTAAGGTAACAGACAGTTTTGTCTCAAATTGCTCACTGTGGCCCTGGTTTCAAAATTCCCACTCATCTTTCATTGGACATGCTGGTCTGTCCTTGATCAATGTGTGCTTCCCTAGTGACACTGCTGGCATCTCAGACTTCCTCCAATCCTGAATTGGCTGGAATGTCAGCTCAGTCTCCTCCCTGTTCCCTGATGCCCACTGAAGTGTTCTGAGTCTCAACTTACTAAGGGCTGGCTTCTTAGTTACACTCTGTTTTACCTTTCCTCAGCCCATGTCACCAGAAGAACAGTTTGAGCAACAGCCTATCCATTTTATAGTCGGAGACCCAGAGACAAGCCTTGAAGCCCCTCTTCCGGCTACAGCCCCTCGAGTCCCTCCTGTTCCCAAGCCAAGAACATTTCAGCCCAGTAAAGGTGACGAGAGGAGGCTCAGCAGTGGAAAGCCAGTGCCAGATGAAGCCCCTCTTGTGGCAGGAGCCACCATGCCACCTGCTCCAGAGGCTCCATCTCTGGTGCCCAGGGTGCCCCCAAGGAGGAAGAAGTCTGCACCAGCAGCCTTCCACCTGCAGGTTCTGCAGAGCAACAGCCAGCTCCTCCAAGACCTCACCTGCAGCAGCGGCAACGGCAGCAACGGCAGCAACGGCGGCAGGAGCAGCAGCAGCAGCAGCAGCAGCAGCAGCAGCTGTCTATCCGGACACCAGCCCGACACTGATAATCTCTTTCCACAAGTGGGTTTTCTTGGCACTACATCTGCCACAAGCCCAGAAACTGATAGCTCCAGAGTAATGAAGCCAGAAGCAGCCTCCCTTCTTGGTGATTATCCGGATCCCTTCTGGAACCTTCTCCACTACCCTAAGCTGTTGAATAATGCCTGGCTTTCCAAGAGCTCTGATCCTTTGAATGCAGGGGCCAGGAGCCCTGAGAAGGCACCCAGAGACCCAGCACAGGTCAGCACTTCAGAAGCTGCTGAGGGCAAGATGCCATTAGACCATGGGGGAGAAACCTTTGGTCACTGGGTGACCATCAGTGACAAAGACAAGAGGACGACACTGCAGGTGTTTGACCCACTGGCAAAAACATGACAACTCTGAAGGCACTCCTTCGCAGAATGGAGCCCTTCTTCCCCATAGGCAAGGCTTGAGCAGGGCAAAGCAGACATCTATTTAAAGGCACACTGAAAAGAACATTAGTGCATCTGTCACTCTTGTGTAGTTTACGACAACTCTTTTTTCAATAAGATTGTTCAGCTATGAATATGGTTTATTCAAGATTTGTGCATTTTAAATTTGCTCACAGGGGAACAGGATGACTCCTGTTAGGTTCAGTGTGTGAATTTTAAGGAAGGAAATCTAGCTATAAGGCCCAAGAAATTCTCTCCCGTTGAATTTTAAATGGTTGTTCAAATTTTGTGTGTACATAGTAGAGTTTTTGTTTCATGTTGTTTGTATTTTACAGATTTGGAATAACTCTTAGGTGACCCACCTGAAAGTTGATGCATAAAGGATGATACTAAAAGTAGTTGGGAACAGTAAAAGTTGTTCCTGTCCCACTTTAAACCAGGTTTTAAAAATCAGAGATGGACACGACACTTGGTCAACCAAATGTCTAGACTTGTATGTTCCTGTGAGCCCTTGTTTATTTATATAGTCCTTCCTATCTGCAGGTTCTTTAGCCACAGATTCAACCAACCACTCATCAAAAATATTGTTTAAAAACTGCACATGTACTGAACACACCAGACATTTTTCTTGTCATTATTCCCTAAACATTACACTCTAACAACTATTTGCACAGCATTTATGCTTTATTAGGTATTATAAGTAATCTTGAGATAATTTATGGGAAGACACGCATGGGCTTATGTGCAAATACTATGCCACTTTATATAAGGAGACTTGTGCATCTGTGGATTGTGTGTCTAAGAGGGTCCTTGAAGTGATGCCCAAGAATTCTAAGAGGTGCCCTTGATTATATGTAAATCTCATGGGATTTACACTATCTTGGTTCTAAAGCATACACCATTAGCTTACCCTCAGTTTAAACTAGCCGAAGACTCCTGGACCATGTCTTAGACACTGCATGCCCTTTAAATTGCTGTGGTCTTGAACTGTGGTGTGCTGTTCACAGCAGGTGGTATCCAGCCTCTGGTCCTTATTAACTGAAACCTCATGGACTCTTTCTTCCCCTTGTATTCCAAATCCCATGAAGGCACCAAATGTGAAAACTCATCCTGGCACATATAATATTTTCATTGTTATTTGTTTCAACTTATCTACCTGGTTGTGGCTTTAGGAAAGAAAGAATTCTGTTTCCCTGTATATAACAATTCCCAGGGCATTATATCTGGGTTTGCTTATCTGTTTATTAGGTTTATTTTATTTTATTTTTTCTGTATGTTTTTCCTATACATTTCCAACACTACTTCTCAAATATTCAAGAATTGAGATCACTGTACTGTTTCATATTTTAAGATCAATGTTATAAGGTCTAGAATTCATTTGGAGCAGATATACTATTGCTTAGAACAAGTTCACTAGTAAAATCTCACTGAGTCACCTGCCATATTTAGGTCTTTCACATGACCAATCACAGCAGTGATACTGTTGCCCCTTATGCAGCACAGGGGGCATCCTGTACCAAATGCTATTGGCTGGGATAATCATGGTCATCTTACCTAGGATATACTACTCTTCATTACCAATAAGACCTCTGAGATTTTTTGATTTGTTTTTGTTGTCACTGTCAACAGACTGTAAGTCATATCTGGTTCTCAAAATTTTGTGTATATCACTCCTTCTGAAAATTAATAAAAATCAGTGCCCCACAGAGATGAACAGCACACAGTTGAGCAGTCACAGAAGATGTTGATTAGGTGATCAGAGTGCCATTGATGGCACTTACATACTTGAAAGGATTATGTTGTCCACTTCTTGTTTGTTACAGAGGTAAAAATCGTATAGAGTTAAGGGGAGAAAGCAAGATGGGTTGCTTGGAGTTAAATGATTGGCCAAGATGCACATTGCTACTAACAGGTAAAATCTGGATAGAATTGAAGATTTCTTCATTCAAATGCTGTTTTCCTTGTACCCTCTTTTCCCACCAAAACCAAAACAACAATAAAAGACCACAGGCAGATTTGAAAGCAGATATATTTTACAACCAGTCAGAAAAGCAGAGGGAATCAGCCCCACAAAAGCTGCTTGCAAGAGGTGGGCAGTGGGCCTAATCTGTAGGTCTTTCCTTGTTCTAGATACTAGCAAATAGCAAATGAATGGTACAGAACAAAAAGGTAAAGTTCCATTAAGACAAGTGCTCATCAGACAGGTCACTCTTGAGATCTGACGGTTACTGTTAACACAGAAAATTTTGTTGATCTAGGAATGCAAGAAAATTTACAAGTAAAGAATTGACCAGGGGGCTGGGGTTGTGGCTCAGCAGTAGAGTGCTCACCTGGCACGTGCAGGACCCTGGGTTTGATCCTCAGCACCACATATAAATAAATAAGTGAAATAAAGGCACTGTATCCAACTACAACTAAAAAATCTTAAAAAAAAAGAATTGACCAAGTATTAGGGGATCATGGGTGTTCACATTTAGTGAACAACATATACTGGATTTTGAGTTGGCAATATGTATGGTCCTCACACCAGAGTTCTTTTAAGAATGGAGGAAAATTGGAATAGCTTCATCTATTTTCCTAAATCAATGTTTATTAGCTGGAAGGTTTGTCAAGTTAGCAGCAGAGTCTGTTAAATAACCTTGATCATGATCATGACCAGCTGTCTCGGAAGGAATTTCATTTTTTTTTTTTTTTTGGTCTGCTGTGATGCTACCATAAGGACTTCTTCTTATGACCTATGGTTTCATTACTGCTATTCTGAAACATAGTGGAAGTAGAGTGCTTAGTAGCGTACTCACCAGTCAGCATTGGCTCTCTGACCACAAGTCTAGTCCCTTTTAAAACAATCTTCTCAGACTTCTTGACAATTTTTAGAATTTGTTCTGGTAAGTGACTGAAATCAGGACATCTGTCCAAGCAATGCCTGAAAATGTTGAAAGTTGTTAAAAGTTAAAGATACTTAATAAAACTGACATATGTATAAGTAGAAACAAAGTATGTATTAAAAACTTCATGGGTGATAAAGGAACACTGCAAAGGTGATTGATTGTGGGGGATGAGTGATTAATAAAAACCCTATAATATTTTTTGAAGTGGTAAATTTGTACTGATGTTGTACAGAATATCTATTAAATATTTTTGTCTTTTTAATTGGGCTTATTTCTTTTCAGATATGAAGAAAACCTTGGAATATCTTATTTGGCTAGCCTTCTGTTCTGGATCAAATGTTTGTTATTCCTATATGTGAGTTTTTTGTTTTGGTTCATTTTCGTAACCATCAAATTACATTGAAAAAGCAAAAATAATCAGGTTAAGTTTTTTTGACTTGAAAGGTGCTAGCAGGGACCGCTGCCGTGCATACTCTATAACTATGCCACACTATCTGTAAGACCTGGGAGATGATGGGATGCAACTTCTCTTGGGCCTTACAGCAAATTTCAGAGCTCAAGCTGGTGGGAGCACATTACAGTGTAGAGGCAGGAGGGAGGAAGTACTATTCAAGTTCTGTTCTGGTGTGTTCTATGCCAAACACCACACAAAATATGTCACAATGTTCTTTGGTGGTTTTTGAGGAATGAGAATATACTGATAATTCAACCATAAATATGGCTAGTCCTTCATGACCTGTGAGGAGTACCACTTTGGATTCACTTACTCTGGGTGCATGGCACTGTGACTCGGGAAGAACCTTCCTTTCCAAGGCACTGGTGGAGATGGGCCTTATACTCATTCATACAAGGTAAACTGTTTGCCTGTATATGAGATGACAAGAATTTAAGTACTTACTTTATTGTCAACAAAGGATCAGGGAACACTTGAGAGAAGAGGGTTAAGAATTTTTTGTTTGTTTACTTTCTTGGAGGACAGCAAAGTTGAGCAGGACATAGAGTTCCCATACACCGCTTACTTCCATACATTCAGCCTCCCTGTACTGATGTCCTGCACCAGAATGGTACATTTGTCACAACCAATTGACCTGCATTGACATATCATTATCACCCAAGGCCATAGTTTACTTGGGCTTTACTCCATGGGTCTGGACAATTGTATAATGACAGGTATTACAGGGTCCTGTGCCAGCAGCTTCACTGCTCTGAAAACACTCTGCTCTGCCTGTTCCTCCATCCCCACCCTGCAGCCCCTGGCACCCACTGATCTTTTCACCATCTCCATAGTTTTATTTAGAGCTGGAATCATGCACTACATTGCTGCCTCGTACTGGCTTCCTTCTATTACCAACACGCATGTAGGCTTCCTCCATGGCTTTTTATTCATGTCTTTTTAGTGCTAAGTATTCTACTGGCTGGATGTACCACAGTTGATTTATCCATTCCCCTTCTGAAGGATATTTTGGTTGCTTTCAGGTTTTGTCAGTTTACCAACGAGGGCAATTGCTGGATCATATGTAACAGTATGTTTTGTAGCAAACTGCCATGCCATCTTCCGAGGTATCTAGTCTGGTTTGCATTCTCATCAACAATGAATGAGAGTTCCTTTGGCTCCACATCCTCATCAACATTTGTTGTATTTTTGGATTTGGGTCATTCTAGTAAGTACTCAGTGGCATCTTCTTGTTTGCCACCTGTATATTTTTGGTGAGTTATCTACCCAAATCATTAGCCCCTTTTAAATTGGATTGTTCAATTTCTTGCTATTGAGTTTTAAGAATTATTTATATATTTTGGATATAGATGTTTTTAGATGTGGCTTTTGCAAATATTTTCTTAGTCTGTGTTGCCTTCTCATTCTCTTGGCATTATCTTTTGTAAAGGAGAATTAAGAATTTGCAAAGTAACAAAGTGGCTTTATGTACCTGGAAGGGATATTAGCTGATGGGAGAAACAATTTCAAAGGATTAAATGAGTTTAGGGTTTTAATCTATAGATGATGAAATAGTGGGTAGTGGTGATATCTGTGTGTGTGTGTGTAGGATGGTCAAGGTGACAGGCTTTGCCTAATAGCAGCTTGTCAAAGCTTCTGGAATGTAGTTTATTAATAGTGTGAATTAGGGGCCCCACACCTTCTTACTGAGGGATCGTTAGACAAGTACACTTAATAACAAACCATTGCTCATGCTTCTCATTCTCAAGAGAGTTAATTTTGTTGATATTTTCAAATAACAACTTCAGGATTTATATACATTATTTGAATTTCTTTTCAATGTTTAAAACATTTTCATTAATTTTAACTTTAATTTGTATCTGTTTTCTATGTTTTAACTTCATTCTTTTCCTTATCTTAATTAAAAGTACTAGTTTCCATTTTTTTCACAATAAAGATATTTAAGGTTATACATTTCCACCTAATTATAGCCTAACAGCACCCTAAACATTTTGGCATGAATTATTAGATTATAATTTTGCTTTTATTTTCTCTTTATTTAGGTGGCTGTGTACATTCCAAGTAAAGGTTGTTCTGTGGTTTTTGTTTTTGTTATTGGCAATTTAAAGTTACTTTTAATTGTATTGTAGTGTGACCTGAGAATTGTAGAGTGATCTGAGAATATAACCTAGTAATGCATTTACTTTTCAAAATTGTTTGTTGTCGTGTGCGGAATTTTTTTTTTTTTAAACTGGGCATTAAACACACTGCCTTGTGCTTGCTTAGCGAGAATTCTACCACTAGCTGTAACTCCAACCTTTTTAAGTTTTTGAGACAGTATCTCACTAAGTTGCCTAGATTGGCCTTGAATTTGTGATACTCCTGCCTCAGTTTGCTGATTACAGGCCTGGTGCAAGATTTGTTTGTTTGTTAGTTGGTACCAGGGATTGAACCCAGGGGTGTTCTACTGAACCACATCCCCAGCCCCTTTTTATATTTTATTTAGAGATAGGGTCTCTTGAACTCACAATCCTCCTGCCTCAGACTCCCTAGCTGCTGGGATTACAGGTGTGCAGCACCGCACCCGGCCACAAGATATATTTTTTAAGTGATTTCAGTAATACAAAAAATCTTTTTCTTTGGTTGTAGGGTACAAAATTGTGTGTATGTATGTGTGTGTGTAGAGAAAGACAGAGAAAGAGCAAGGTTGATTAATTTCCTCTATGTATTGCTAGACAGGTTCTCATGTAGGGCAGATCTGGAGAGGGGGATACTGCCCACTGTAACCAAGAATCTGTAGATTTTGTTGAATAAATAAATGCTTCTCAATTTGTTAAGTTTTTTGATTACTATTAAGACTTTGAATGACAGATTGCCTTTTGACCAGTAGTAGATGGTTCTCTCGGGGAGAGGGTCTCCTTAGCTGGCATAATTCTAATCCTTGGGGCTCTCTGTCCTGTGCCATTGGTCTGTCTATGCCTGAACCAATACTACATTGATTCATTTCATTTAACTTTGGTATCTGGTGAAACAAACCTTCCCACTGTAACCTTTTTCTTTAATGAATATCTTGGCTATTCTTAACTCCATATAAATTTTAGAATCAATGCAAATTCAATCTTAAAAAAGAGAAAAAAACTTATTCAAATTTTTGGAATTTTCAACTGCATGCAATAAAACTGACATCTTTATAACATTAAGTCTTCAATTTAAGGACATGGTATATGTCTATATTTAAAGTTGACATTAACAGTTCTAAAAATCATTAATTTGTTGTAAAAATTTTAACAAATATGAAATCAGTGTGAACCCTCAGATATCAGATATATCTAGATTTAATAATAATTAACATTTTGCTATATGTCTATGGGTTTTTCTTTTAAGTATTTTAAAATAGTTCTGCTATCACATTGGACTCCTAAATATTTTCAATATTTCTCTAACATTTTTATAACCTTAATACCATATCTGATAATTTTAAAATTCATTTGCTATTTCTGTGAATATACTTAGAGGTTTTTTATATATTGATTGCATCAGCAACTTGCTTTCAAAAAAATTCTGAAAATTTAATGTACTTTAATATACCTAATATGCCACCACATAGAAAAAACACCACTTATATACCATTACTCTTAAGAAGGCTTCAATTACCATGAAGCATCTATTGTGAGATGCAGCCCAATTACAGAGATGTTAAAATATTTCAAATATGTCTTAGAATTGACAAAATATGATGTGTCAGTGCTTTTTGATTTTTTAAAATATATTTTTCGTTGTAGTTGGACACAATATCTTTATTTATTTTTATGTGGTGCTGAGGATCGAACCCAGTGCCTCACACATGCAAGGTGGGCACTCTACCACTGAGCTATAGCCCCAGCCCCATCTTTTGGATTTTTTTTAATGATCTGCAAATAATAATCTTGGCCTCTTCCTTCCTCATCCTGTGCCTTTGTATGTCTCTGTCCTGCCTTCTGACTGGCTAGGACACTTGGCACAGGTTAAATGAACGTGTTGGGGCTAAGCATTCTTGTTATTCCTGTTCCTGAAAGGAACGGTCATATTTTTGCCATCAAGTCTGATACTGTTTTTTCTTTCAGAGATTCTTTACTAGATTAAGGAAATTCTTTCTGCCTCGCAAAGTCTCATAAATGGTTGTTGAATTTCATTTAAAAATTTTTTCTGGGGGCTGGGGTTGTGGCTCAGTAGTTGACTCGCCTAGCACGTGTGAGGCCCTGGGTTCCATCCTCAGCACCACATAGAAATAAATAAATAAAATAAAGGAATTGACAACTACAACTAAAAAAAAAATATTAAACATTTCTGTATGTTCTCAACACAATTGGTTGCCTCCTTCCACATATATGGTGAGTTACCCTGATCAGTATTTCACTGCTCAACACCACCTGTGTAAATCCAACTCGGAACAGATATCTGTATAAACGTTGCTGGATTGAGTTCGTTAGTTTACTTAAGATTTTTGTAACTAAGTTCCCAAGTGAGAATGGCTGATTACTTTCTCCTTTTTGTACTGTCAGAGTTTTGGTATTAGTTAAGCACAGACTTTTCTGTTAACTACAAGCCTCCTTTATTAGAATGTCCTCCTTACGCTATTGGTAGCACTCACCTGTAGAGACACTGGGCTTCCAGTTTCTTTGTGAAATTTTAAATCACTGATTCTATTCCTTTTAACAGTCATAGGACTAGTCATGTTTTCTACTTCACATACAGTTGCATGCAGTATTTTTCTTAATTTTCTATTTTATTTAAAACTTAACAATTGGCCCAAGTATTTATATTATCCTTTCATCTTCTGATATATACATTATGATGATATCTCCTTTTCATGCCTAAAACTGGTGATTTGTACCTTTCCTCTCTGATTGTTTACTAGAGGATTGTTAGTTATATTTTTCTTTTTTAATTTTATTATTTTTTTTACATGAGCTCTTATTTTTTTTGCATTACAATTCTTAATACACCTTTATACCACAATTTATCATATATTTGTCTTTTTAAAGAATCAACTTCTAGCTTTGTCAAGACTTTTTCCCCCCTATTTCCTTAATTTATATTCTTTTCAAAATAATTCCATTTTCTTTCTATCTTCTTGAGATATGTGCTTAATTCATTTGGTTATATGGACAAGTTTGAAAACATTGTGTATTTGCCATTCCTTGGATGTAGCAGACTTTCTGAGTCTGGTTTATTCGACTTAGCATGATTTTCTCCATTTTCATCCATTTACCAGCAAATGCCATTATCTAATTCCTGTTTATGGTTGAGGAAAACTCCATTGTATATGCACATTTTCTTGATCCATTTATCTACTGATGGGCATCTTGTTTGATTTTATAATTTGACTATTATGTATTTGTGATGCTAGAAACATTGTAGTGACTGTATTGCTATAGTATATCAATTTTAGTTCTTTTACATAAATACCAAAGAGTGGGATAGCTGGGTCATATGGTGGTTCCACTCCTAGTTTGAGGAATCTCGACACTGCTTTCCAAAGTGGTTGTACTAATTTGCAGTTCCACCAACAATGAATGAGTGGGCCTTTCCCCCCACATCCTCACCAACATTTATTATTATTTGTATTCCTGATAATTACCATTCTGACTGGAATGAGATGAAATTTTTTAAAAATATTTACTTTTTTTAAGTTGTAGTTGGACACAATACCATTATTTCATTTATTTTTATGTGGTGCCTCGCACATGCCAGGCAAATACTCTACTGCTGAGCCACAACTGCAGCCCAAGAGATGAAATCTTAATGTAGTTTTGATTTGCATTTCCCTGATTTGATTTGCTAGACATGTTGAACATTTTTTCAAACATTTGTTGACCATTTGTGTTCCTTCTATTGAGAAATTCCTACTAAGTTCTTTTGCCCACTTATTGATTGGGTTATTTGGAGATTTTTTTGTTTTGTTTTGTAGTTCTATATTCTGGATATTAACCCCCTCTCAGAGGAGTAGCTGCCAAAGATTTTCTCCCATTCTGTAGGTACACTCTTCACATTTCCTTTGCTGAGCAGAAGCTCTTTAATTTGATGGCATCTCACTTACTGATTTTTGGTTTTATTTCTTGAGCTTTAGGAGTCTCGTTGAGGAAGTCGGTGCCTGCATCTACGTAGTGGAGTGTGACCCTGTTTTATTCTAGAAGTCGCAAGCTTACTGGTCTAATTCCTAAGTTTTGGATGCATTTTGATTTGATTTTTGAGCAGTGTAAAAGATATTTAATTTGTCTACATATAGATATCCAGTTTTCCAAGCACCATTTGTTGAAAAGGCTGTCTTTTCTCCAACATACATTTTTGGTACTTTTGTCAAGTATCACAAGACTGCATGCATACAGCTTAGTCTCTGTGTCTTCTATTCCCATGTTTTTTATCTTGCTATATCTCTGTGGTATAATTTGAGATTAGGTATTATGAGGACTCCTGCACAACTTTTCTAATTCAGAATTGCTTTGGCTATTCTGGGTCTCTGATTTTTCCAAATGAATTTAAAGATTGCTTTTTCTTGTTCGGTGAAGAATGTCTTTGGTATTTTGATGGGAATTGTATTGAATCTGTATATTGATTTTGACAGTATGGTCATTCTGTCAATATTAATTCTGCCTGTATAAGAACGTGGGAGGGCTTTCCATCTTCTGAGGTCCTCTTCAATTTCTTTCTTCCATGTTCTATAGTTTCCATTATAGAGATCTTTTATTCCCTTGGTTAGATTCTTTTTTAAAATTTTTGTTTTGGTTTTGAGGATGTTGTGAAGGGGATGGTTTTCCTGATTTCTTTCTGAACTGAATTGCTATTAGAGTATAGAAAAGCTATTGATTTAGGAATATCAGTCTTTTATCCTGCTACTTTGCTAAATTCATTTATCAGTTCTAGGAGTTCACTGGTACAATTTTTGGGGGTCTTCTAGATATAGTATTATGTCACTGGGAATCAGATAGTTTGACTTCTTTTCCTATCTGTATTTCTTTAATTTCCTTCTCTTCCCTAATTATCCTGGCTAGAGTTTCAAGGACAATATTGAATAGAAGTGGTGACACCAGACATCCTTGTCTGGTTCATGATTTTAGAGAAAATTCTGTTTTTCTCCATTCAGTATGATATTTGCTTTGGGTTTATCATGTACGGCCTTTATAATGTTGAGGTAAGATCCTGTTATGCCTAGTTTCTGTGTTTTTAACATGAATGGTTGCTGTATTTTATCAAAGACCTTTTCTGTGTCTATGATTATGTTTCTTGTTCTTAATTCTATTTAAGTGGTGAGTAACATTTATTGAATTACATATTTTGAACCAACAACCTTGCATCCCTGGGATAAAGCCCACATGGTTATAGGGTATTCTCTTAACATGTTTTTTTTTTTTTTAAAGAGAGAGAAGGAGGGGGGAGAGAGAGAGAGAGAAAGAATTTATTTATTTATTTTAGTTCTCGGCGGACACAACATCTTTGTTGGTATGTGGTGCTGAGGATCGAACCCGGGCCGCACGCATGCCAAGCGAGCACGCTACCGCTTGAGCCACATCCCCAGCCCCTCTCTTAACATGTTTTTGAATGTGATTTGTTAGTATTTTATTGAGGATTTTTGCATCTATTTTTATCAGAGATATTAGTCTGTCGTTTACTTTCCTGAATGTGTCTTTGTCTGGTTTGGGAATCAGGGTTATACCAGCTTCATAGAATGTATTTGGAAGTGTTCCTTCCCTTTTAATTTCAGTAAATAATTTGAGAAATAGTTTCATGAAATAGTTTGCATTCACCAACACTGACTCTGTGTCTATCAAATTTAGCCTTCCTCTCTAATCCACAGGCTACCCCCGTTTTTTTTTTTTTTTTTTTTTTTTTGGCACCAGGGATTGAACCCAGGAGCACTTAACCACTGAGCCATATCCCAACCCTTTTTATTTTAATTTTGAAATGGGGTCTCTCTGAGTTGCTTAGGGCCTTGCTAAGTTGCTACGGCTGGCTTTGAACTTGCAATCCTCCTTCCTCAGCCTCCTGAGCTGCTAGGATTACAGGCATGCACCACCACTCCTGGCTTCTTCCTTTTTTTCCTTTATCCAGCAGCCACATGGTTGCTGTGTTCACTGTGCTGCCACTCATGCTTTTCTGTTATATTAGCCTTTCTGATTTTGCAACACTTAAATTTTTTGTGTGTAGTTCAATATTAAATTTCAGTGAGATCCTCCAGTTACCCACCTCACTGAGAAGCCTTCTTCCTACATTTAAGCCTGCACCCTTGCTTTAGTCTGCCATCTTCCCCATCATTATTATTTAATGAGCTTTAATTAATTCTTTAATTGTGCTTTCATTTTCAGTTTGTTTTGTAACCCTGTTTCCTTTTAGAATCAAATTTTCACTCATGATTATACACTTGTTTTGTTTTGCTGTGTTAAGTGGGTTAAGTGCTGTATCATTTTTTTTTTCCACTTTGGCTGGGTATGATAACATCCATCCATACCCTACTGGCCTGAGAAGTAGAAGGTGGTCTCTCCATTTTTATAAGCAGAATAAAAAATGCCTAGTAATACACTGGACATCTCTGCCAGATCTTATTTTTAAAGCATAGCTAAAACAGTTATATTAAGATTTTTAAGGAAAGGAATTTCATTCCATGACTTTAAGTTAATGAGCAGTTATTTCTATTACATTTTGTCTACCAAGACAGAACAACAAAGTGTGCCAAACATACCTTTCCCCATACCATTCCATTAATTGGCACATTACTTTTGTTAGCTACAGTTGTTTTCACGATATACTAAGACAAGTGGATAAGTCATTCATTGTATTGTTGCGTAATTAAACCATCAGATGTTGACAGGGCTTAGGGCTGACCCCAGCTTACCTCAGATGCTGGGCTCCATTTTCAGCTTTGATGATCCCACTCTACACAAGTCCATCATCTTTGCAATCTTCAGCACAGACTTACCGTTTTGACCAGCAATTCCATTCCTACTACACAGAGAGTAAAAACATCCACACAAAAACTTTGTACAAAAATGATCACAGCAGCATTATTTAAAATAGCCAAAAAAAAGAAAAAAATGGACAGAACCTAGACATCTATCAACTAATAAAAGGACAAATGTGGCATATCATATAGATATTTGCTCAAAAAAAAAGGAATACTGATAAATGCTATATCACATATAAACCTTGAAAACATTAAGCTAAGAGTAACAAGGGAGACACATATATGATTCTGTTCGGGACTGGGACAAGTGGTGGGAAATGACGGCTGATGACAGGGATTCTTTTTAGGATGCAGAAATGTTCTGAAATTAAGAAAGTTGGCTGTACAACTCAGAATATACTAACAACCAAAGAACTGTACATTTCAAAAGGCTAATTTTGGGCAGGGGTGGGGGAGCTGTTCCATGGATTGAACTCAGGGGCACTCAACTATTGAGCCACATCCCCAGTCCATTTTGTATTTTATTTAGAGACGGTCTCACTGAGTTTTTTAGTGCTTTCCTTTTTCTGAGGCTGGTTTTGAACTTGTGATCCTTCTGTCTCAGCCTCCTGAGCTGCTGGGATTACAGGCATACACCACCGTGTCCAGCTCAAAAGGTTATTTTTTTCTTAATGCTGTCATTCAAAAGGAAAAAGAAGTCCATCAACATGACTTCCTCTTTGTCACAGGCTGAAAGTCAATTAATACTACTTCTGAGTGAACACGAAAGGTATACTTTATTTAGCCAAAGAGCATCTGAGAATCTTGACACCGTGAGCTATTTATATAACGGCTTAGAATAGTTTATCTGTGATCAGTAATGGATTAGCCCCTTTATCCTTACCTGGGACACATTACAAGCGTAGGTTGCTACAGCCTGGGAAGAATTACTATGAGCTAGAGTTTTTATTAAAAAGGGCTTTTTCTCAGCATTATGAAAATGGAAACAAGGAACTGATAAGAGGCCTAGTAAAGTTAACACCCTGATGTTAGACAAGATTGAACTGGAAGTTAAAAACTAAAAGTTTCCCAAACTGACATTTTAAAAAATTTATAGCACAGATATCCAGAACAAAATGTCATGTTCTACTTCATTCTTCTCTCCACTTTAGGTACTCCCCTCATAACATTTGTATGGTAAGCTGAGCTATCCACAGATCTTCCTTCAGAACCCGCCAGGGCTCCTAGGTGAGCCAGGACAGTCACAGATGAAACAGCCCTCTCCAGCCACAGCAGTGTTACTCCCAGTCACTAGGCCCAGCACTGTGACCCACAAAGTGGCACAAGAGGGCTTTAAGTCAGAGGATCCCAACCTTGCTGCTGCTCCTGTGAGTGCCACTTCTGTGTAGAGCCTTCCAGTACTTGAGTGGACAGCTGCATTCTGATGTCTGCACCACACTCCAGACCATACTGGTGCCATCATGACAATGTCTGCATGATTGCTTAGAGCTTAAAAAGAACAGCAGCTTTCTTGAACTGTGTTCACATAAAAAATGGAGCATGACAGCTGTTACTTTTCAAGGTCTTTGGCTAAAGTTTCGCGGATGAACTGCAAAGTGCGTTGGTACAAAAAGGCTTCCTTTTTCTTTGGCTTACAAATGTTCAAATGGTTAACGTCCACAGGAATTAGCTCTCCAATGCCTAAATCTGAAGAAAACAAAATGTCAATAAACAAAAGCTTCCCCCTTATCAAATCGGAAAGAGGTCAATGGTTTGGTTGTGACTAAGGGCCCAATATATAAAGGAGCTTGGAGTCTGAAAGCAACTAAACCACCTTTGACTCATCACATTTGAAAACAGATCTTCTAATTTAATGGTTTCCATGGAGTCTTCACATGTGTGCTGGCCTTCTTCCTAATTTAACAGCCAGGAGAGCCCAAGTACCAGCATGATGCAAACCTTCCTACTCCTATAGGTTATTATTAGATAATAACACATATTGACATAACCCCCACAATGAGCTCCTTTGTCCTTGGGAAAAGAATGCCTATCTTGCACAGGACCCACTCTATCCCTGTGATCACTCCATGAGTAGGGTAGTTTAGGCTTGACTATGAGAGACCTGGAAAAGCTTCTGATATTTCAGTCTGACAATGTCCACCTGGATGGAAGTAATGTGAGACACCAGTGCAGCCACTGAGGGGAGAAATGCAAGTGGCAGGAGGGAGAACAAGCCTTCTGGTGATATGGCAAAAGGGGGCAGCAAAAGTGTGACATAGCTTGACACCAGAAGCAGCTGGTCTGTGGTAGCTTTGCTTTTGCTTCCAACTTCCAAAGTTCTTTTTTAAGACATCTGGTAGTCTTTGACCTCTTTAAATAACTAAAGAATAACCCCTCATCCTGTGGCATGTTATTTTGACATAAAAAAGTATTGCTATAAAGTATTAAATATTTTTCGTTTTACTTAGTATATAACGAGGTAAAGATAGAACTCATGATATACACTGAGAAATCATCTGGCAAGCACACCAGGTGCACACTGTCCCTAGCCACAAAGTGCTCATGACATGGCTGAGTACTGCCAGGGCAGCACCCAAGCCACCCTCAGAAGTGATCAAGAAAGGTTCCAAGTTGACAAGCAAGCCTAGGAAGTGGCCCCAGAGGGGGGACAGCATTCAGGGAGTGAGATAAATGGAGGATCTATGATGCAGAGTAATGGGTAAGATCTGAGCTCTACCCTCTAGGACCCAATAAGACATCATAAAACACAATAGTAGCAGGTATTAGGCATTTCCCTCCCCGCTAGGATCATAAAAAAACAGTAGTTTAATACTATCTTTTTCTGATGGACTATTTCCTGTTTCAATATTCCCCACATACTAAAGCTTTCACCCTGTCAACCCTATATATATTTTTAAGGTTTCTACATTCAGCTATCCATCGGTTGAATAAATACCCCCTTTTAATCTAGCTGATGGAAAACCCTGGTATTATTTTATATATATATATATATATATATTTTTTTTTTTTTAGTTGTAGATGGACAAAATACCTTTATTTTATTTATATTTACTTATTTTTATGTGGTGCTGAGGATCGAACCCAGTGCCTCATACGTGTGAGGCAAGCGCTCTGCCACTGAGCCACAACCCCAGCCCCTGGTATTCTTATATCTTAATGCCATACAATTCTGTCAATGCCTAATTTAGAGTTAACACAATTACCCTTTGTCAACTCATCAGTTAAATAAAGGGGGGGTGGGAATGTTAAAGCTATATGTTTGCAAAAAAATTTTAATCCTTGGCTAAAAAGAACACTAGAATTAGATTCTAGATCTTTATAAATCCATCTCCTAAAACTGAGAATACAGATGTCAAAAATGATATTTTCAATGAAATGCTGGCACCACTACCAAGGCATCTAATAGAAAGTTTCAAAAAGAGTAAATGAATACCTGCTGATTCCACGGGTACCACATGGAGTTTAATCATGCTACCAATATAGGTTGGTTGTGTTTCTACAAAACTTAGCACCTGGAAGCTTTTGTCTTTAGCAAACTCCAGAAAGTCATCCTGTAGTGTTTTAAGTGCAGGAGAATCTGTAGAATTATAAAGAACAAGATTGTGACAAGTTCTGTTCGCCCAATTCAGAATACAATAATCTTTCTAATACAGACAGGGTATCAGGATTCTGATCCTACACACGTTTATTTTTTCTCCTGGAAAGAAGCCAGTAAAATTCAAAGGCTGAAGCCCCCTAAGAACAGAGAGGACAACCATCAAAGGAAGATTCAACATATTACTGGCTGACAGGAAGCAGTAGCTAGGGCAGTTTGGTGCATGGGACAGTCCAGGGCCCCCAGGGTGATGGCTGGCACCCCACCCCACTAATGCACAGCCCCCCAGCAACAAAGCCTGCCTGATTTAGCCTGTCTCAGCCCCTTGTCCTCAAACATGAGAGGGAAGCTAAGAAGTACCAGATATTAGAAGCCTACAACCTCAAAGACACAGAACAGATAAGCAGACAGGAAAGCTAACCACAGGGAAAAAAAAAAAAACCAAAATGGAGTCAAATGGAAAACAAGAATGTTGAAGAACACTCTAAAAATAATGAAACCAGGGCTGGGATTACAGCTCAGTGGTAGAGCGCTCGCCTAGCACATGTGAGGCGCTGGGTTCGATCTTCAGAACCACGTAAAAATAAATAAAGGTACTGTATCCAACTACAACTAAAAAAATATATATATAAAAAATAAAGATATTGTGTCCATCTACAACTAAAAAAAATATATTAAAAAGAAATAATGGAATCACAAAGCAAGAGGATAATACAAATAAAGAACTGGAGAACAAGAACAAACTTGTTCTTTTAAAAGTTTGACTTCAAAAAAGTAAAGTTTTAGGGTCTGGGGTTGTGGCTCAGTGATAGAGTGCTTGCACTGTGAGGCACTGGGTTCGATCATCAGCACCACATAAAA
This sequence comes from Urocitellus parryii, assembly GCF_045843805.1. Taxonomy (NCBI): domain Eukaryota; kingdom Metazoa; phylum Chordata; class Mammalia; order Rodentia; family Sciuridae; genus Urocitellus; species Urocitellus parryii. The sequence continues at coordinate 9,167,624 of NC_135538.1, read as the reverse complement.
AAAAAAATAAACAAAATAAAGGTATTGTGTCCATCTACAACTAAAAAATTTAAAAAAAATAATAATGTCCTGTGTGTGACTCTTGCATAGAGAAGCATCAACAAAGGAGGGAGATCAAGGGAAGACTCCAAAATCAGCAAGGAAGCAACAGGATCCCCAAACAGCAGGAATAAAAAAGACAACAACAAAGGAAATTGCAAACTCTACCTCCCTGAAGCGGGGATATCCCCACACAGCGGGGAAAGGTAAGTGGGAAAGTCCAGCAGTCCTTCAACCCAGGGCCTTATGCATGCGAGGCAAGCACTCTACCAACTGAGCTATATCCTCAGCCCAAAATTGTTCTTTTTGCATTTAATCTTTTTTAAGATGTTGTTGGACCTTTAATTAATTAATTAATTTATTTATTTATATGTGGTGCTGAGAATTGAACCCAGTGCCTCACTAGGTTAGCTAGCACTCTATCACTGAGCCACCACCCCAGTCTCCAGAACTCCTAATTGCAGAATTCTACAGTCTTGAAATTAAAGCTGGTCCATGAGTAATTGTTCTGCTCCAATGAAGGAACCCACTTTGGGCTTCCCCAACCCATGAACCCAAGCTACTACTATAGCTACAGCTAGATGCCATCTTGCCTTAGGGGCAAAGCGTGGGGCCAGTGCATGCTTTACTAGGCAGTAAACAGTCCCCTCAGTGTCTTGTAGCATCAGGTCCAGCATCTCTCATAGCTACAAGCCCAAGTCCCATCCACACTTTCCTTACAGGAACTACAGAAGATCTCTTCCCCAGCCCAAAGCTTTGAGGCTGCAGCTGCTGGTACAAAGTCCCAGCTTCCAGAGGACAGGCTCCACAAAACTGCATCCTACATAGTAACACACTACCAGCATCTACAATCCCCAGCAACACTTACACTGAACCCAGCAATAACTAAGGAAGGTCTTCCTAGCTGATGCTTGTGGAAATGTGATCACTGGTGCGAAAAAGCACTGGCATCACCCAGGTTTATCTCTGGGGAACAGGGGGAAGGTCTTTTTCATATTCTGCAGTTTTAGGACTGTGGCTAATGCTACAAGCCTCATTCCCACCAGAGTTTACCCTGCCTGATCTAGAGACATTCCTATCCATGTCATTCTAGGACCACAGATTCCAAAGCCATAGCCCTAGCACCACCTGTGCTTAGCTCACAGGACCTAGCAAAGATCTCCTCCATGTCCAACTTAAAGAATGTGGATTATAGCACCATAGGCCAAATGTTACATACACATGCCCTGGGTGACTTAGGAAAGGTCTCCTCCACAAACCACAGACGTAGGACCATAGTTGCTAGTGCCAAAAGCCCTGGTTACACTTGTGCTTCTCCCCTCAGACCTGGAGAAAATATCATCTTGGTTCACAGCTCCATAAAAGCAGCTAATAGTGCTACAAACCTCAGCACCCAATCATAATTGCTCCTGGGGCCTGATCTTTTGGATTAACCCAGTCAGACAAAAGGAAAGGAAAGGAAGGAAGAAAAAGAACAATGCAGAAGACCTAAAAGAATTATGGGACACTATTAAGTGAACAAACATTTGCATTATGAGAATTCTAGAAGTTAAAGGAAAAAGGAAAGGCATTGAAAATCCATGTCATGAAATGGCCCCAAACTTTCCAAATCTTCAAAGAGATATCAACATCCAAATACTAGAAGCTCAAAGGACTCCTCCTAGAGGCATATAAAATAGATCTTCACCAAGGCATATTATAGTTAAAATGTCAAAAATACAAGACAAGAATCCTCAAAACTATAGAACAATGTCAAATCACATTTAAGAGAATACTCATTAGATTTACAGGAGATTTCTCAGCAGAACCTTAAGGCAGCAAAAGAATAGAATGATATTCAAAATACTAAAATTAAAAAAACCTGCCAATCAAGAATACTTCACCCAGCAACAATCATGCTTCAAAAATGAAGTCAAAATGAAGTATTTTCCAAATAACAGAAACAAGAGAATTTATCACCACTAGACCAGCTCTATAAGAAATAACTTAAGGGAATCCCATAACCACCAGCAATGAAGACAAAAGAATATACAGAACTTACTAGAAGAACAAAGATATAAAAGAAAAAGAGAATAGATTCAAACCTTTGCATGAAATAAAGCTACCAAATCACAAAAATAAATAAGTATGGTAAGAAAGAAAAAATGTATACAAAAGAAATAGTACAGTTATCAAAATGGCAGGAGGAAGTTTGTACCTATCAATAATAACATTGAATATAAATGAATTAAATTCACCAATGAAAAGATATTGAATGAATAAAAATTTTTTAAAATGATGCAACTATATGCTGCCTACAAAAAACTTACTTCATGCAGACTAAAAGTAAAGTGTTTAAGATGTATTATGCAAATGGAAACTAAAAAAAGCTGGAATAGCTATACTCAGACAAAGCAGACTTTATAAAGAGACAAAGTTACATATTGAAAAAGGATCGGTTCAGCAAGAAGATGTAACAATTATAAATATATAAGAACCCAACATGGACCACCAAATATATAAAGCAAATATTATTAGATCTATGGGGAGAGAAAATATCAACACATCAAAATTTATGGGATACAGCAAAAACAGCAGTACTGAGAGGGAAGTTTATAGCAGTTAATATGCATCCATTGTTAAAAATTAGATCTCAACCTAATAATGCATCCCAAGGACTTAGAAAAGCAAGAACAAATTAAATCCCATATTAATGAAAGAAATAATAAATATCAGAGCATAAATAAAATCAAAACTAAAAAAACCCAAAAAATGATTGTTTTTTACTTTAGCTAGACTAATCAAGAAAGAATGAGAGATGACCCAAATAATATCAGAGATTAAAAAAAGATGCATTGCAAATGATACCACAAAAATATAAAGGATCATAATAAACTACTATGAATAATTATATGCTAAAAATTTAGAAAACTTAAAAGAAATCGATAAATTCATAAACCCATACAACCTACCAAAACTGAATCAAAAAGAAATAGAAGAGCCAAACCAACTGAAAATGAGTAATGAGATTGAAGCAGTAATTTAAAATTTCTCATCTAAAAAGAGTCCACAGCCTGAAGACTTTACTGCTGAATTCTACAAAATATTTAAAGAAAAACAAATTTCAGTTCTTAAACTATTTCAAAAAACTGAAATGGAAGGCACTCTACCAAACTCTTTATATGAAGTTAGCATTACCCAGACAAGATAACTGTCAGCTTTCCATCACTGTGACAAAACACCTAAGGATATCAACTTAGAGAAAGAAAGATATATTTTGGCTCATGGCTTTATTGTTTCTGGGCATGTGGTGATGCAGGACATGATGGTGAGAGCATGTGGTAGAGCATAGTTGCTTATCTTTGTGGTTGAGGGGTGTGAGGGAAGCCTGGGGACAAGATATAGTCTTCAAGGCACATTAGCTTCCTCTAACTAGGCCCCACCTCCTAAGTTTCTACCACCTCCCAGTCCATCAATAGATCAGTCCACTGATGAGTTAAAACTCTCATGATCCAATCACCTCCCAACCGCCCTACCTGTGAATACCGTTGTAGTATCAAGCCTTTACCTTTACCGTTGGGGATCAAGCCTTTAACACATAAGCTTTTGAAGGACATTTCAGATTGAAACCATAATGGATAAAACAATAACAACAAAAAAAGAAAACTATAAACCCATGTCCTTGAAGAACACAGATGTAAAAATTCTCAATAAAATACCAGCAAACCAAATTTGAAAGTATAACAAAAAGATCATATACCCTGATCAAGTGGGGTTCATCCCAGTAATTCACGGATGTTTCCACATATGAAAATCAATAAATATAATGCATCAACCGATCAAAGGACAAAAATCACATGATATTTCAGATACTAAAAAAACATAAGATTCAATATCCCTTCATGATAAAAACTCACAAAAAATTAAGTATAGAAGGAACATACCTCAAAATACTAAAGGCTATATATGAAAAATCTACAGTCAATGTCATTCTAAACAGGGAAAACTGACAAGATGCCTTCCAAGATCTAGTACAAAACAAGGGTGTCCACTTTCACCATGGTTATTTAACAGTTCTGGAAGTCTTAGCAAGAGCAATTAGACAAGAATAGGAAATAAAGAGAATACAAAATAGGAAGAAAATTTTTCATGTATTTATACATAGAAAAACCTAAATTATCTGTCAAAAGGCTGTTAAAACTCATAAATAAATTCTGTAAAATTGCAGGCTACAACACACAAAAACCCCCAGCATTTTTATAAACTAATAATGAACCTGCTGAAAAAGAAATTAAGAAAGCAATTCCATTCACAATAGCTCCAAAAAATAAAATATTCAGAAATAAATTTAACCAAAGAAGTGAAAGATTTCTAAAATGAAAATTATAAAACACTGAAAAATTATAGAGGACTCACACAAAAAATCAAAAATATACCACATTCATTTTTGGAAATACTAATATTACTAAAATGACCATATGACACAAAGCAATCTACAGATGAAATGTAATTACCATCAAAATACCAATAACTTTCTTCACAAAAATTAGAAAAAACAATCCTAAAAGTCCTATGGAAACATGAAAGACCCAAAATAGTCAAAGCAATTCTAAAACAAAACAAAATAAAACAAAAAAAGCTGAAGCATCACAATACCTAACTTCAAAAACATACCACAAAGTTATAGTAACCAAAACAGCATGGTACTGGCATAAAGACAGACACGTAGATGCATGGATCCAAATGAAGAACCCAGAAATTAATCCATGTCCTTATGCTGCCAAAAACACACCCTGGAGAAGACAGTCTCTTCAGTAAATGGTGCTGGAAAAATTGGCTATTCACATAACAGAATGAAACTAGGTCCCTTTCTGTCACCATGCACAAAAATCAACTCAAAATGGATCAAAGACCTAAATGTGAAATCTGAAACTATGAAATGAGTACAAGAAATGGGAAACCCTTCAAGACTTCCATATGACTTTAAGGGTTGTTCTTTCTAATTTCTGTGAAAAAAGTCATAGGCAATGATTTTTTAGGTAGAACCCCAAAGGCATAGGCAACAAAAGTAAAAAAAGACAAATGGGAGTATATCAAACTAAGAAACTCTGAGCAAAGGAAACAATCAACAGACTTCAGAGGCAACCTACAGAATAGGAGGAAATATTTGAAAACTATTAACTCAACAAAGGATTAATATCCAGAATATGTAAGGAACTTAAAAGCTGAACACCAAGAAACAAAACCATTTTAAAAATAAGCTAAAAGACCTACATAGACACTTGTCAAAAGAGGACATACTAATGGCCAACAGACCATATGAAAAATGCTCAACTTCAATGATCATCAGGGAAACAGATCAAGGCACTGTGAGAAGTGGCCCACAGCCTGAAATCCCAGCACTTGGGAGTCTGAGGCAGGAAGATCGTGAGTTCAAAGCTAGCTTCAGCAAAAGTGAGGCACTAAGCAACTCAGTGTGACCCTGTCTCTAAATAAAATACAAAATACGGCTGGGGATGTGGCCCAGTGGTCTAGTGCCCCTGAGTTCAATCCCTGGTAAACACCCCCCACACACACACCACTGCCGCCAAAAAAAAAAAAAAGCACAGTGAGAGAGCACCTCACTCCAGCCAGAAAGGCCATCACCAACAACAAAAAACAAATGTTGACAAGGCTGTAGAAAAAGGAGACTCTTACTGTTGGTAAGAATGTAAATTAACACAGGCATTATGGAAAACAGCATGAAGAGTCCTCAAAAAACTAAACATAGGACTTTCACATGGTGCAGCAATTCCAGTATTAGGTGTATATATCCAAAGGAGAAGAACTCATACCAAAAAGACACCTGTACTCTCATGTCTACTTGCAGCACTATCCACAAGAGCTGAAGCCTAGAATCAACCTGGTGGTCCATTAGTAGAAGAATGGAAAATAGCATAGCAGTTTGTCATAAAAAAACAGGGCTGGGGATGTGGCTCAAGCGGTAGTGCGCTCGCCTGGCATGCGTGCAGCCCGGGTTCGATCCTCAGCACCACATACCAACAAAGATGTTGTGTCTGCCAAGAACTAAAAAATAAATATTAAAAATTCTCTCTCTCTCTCTCTCTCTCTCTCTCTCTCTCTCTCTCTCCTCTCTCACTCTCTTTTAAAAAAAAATAAAGGAATCCTGTTATTTGTAGCAGCATAAACAGAAGTGAGATCATTATATTAAGTGAAATAATTATATTAAGACACCAAAAAAAAAAAAAAACTACATGTGCTCACTCATTTCTGGAACTAATAAGTCAATATTGTAGAACAGAATGGAATAGTGCTTGGTTCTAGAGACTAGACAGGGTATGGGGTGAGAAGCTGAAAGCAGTTCAATAAGAGGCACCACAACCCAGGAGGAATTCGTTCTGGTTTTCCTATAGCATAGCAGGGTAACTTGACTGAAACCATAGATGGTACATTTAAAAATGACTAGAAAACTACAAAACTTCCCACACATGAAAATGATGTTTGAAGAGATGGAAATGCTTATTACACTGATTTGATTATTATAAATTATATCCAAGTACTGAATTACCACAACATACCCCATAAATATATACAAATATTATGTCTCAGTTTGAAAAAAAAAAAAGTAAAATTTCAACAGAAGGTGTAGTAGGCAATGTGAATCAAGCAGACCAAAGATAAAATATGAACAAAAAGACAACTGGCACATTAAAGTAGAATTCAGGGAGTCCAAATTCTGATGACCATATGGTCCAGCAATTCCACTTCTGGGTATGTTATGTCCAGAAAGAAAGTGCTTATTGCCAGGCACAGTGGTGCACACCTGTAATCCCAGCAGCTCAGGAGGCTGAGGCAGGAGGATCACGAGTTCAAAGCCAACATCAGCAAAAGTGAGGCTCTAAGCAACTCAGTGAGACCCTGTCTCTAAATAAGATACAAAATAGGGCTGGGGATGTGGTTCAGTGGCCAAGTGCCCCTGAGATCAATCCCTGATACAAAAAAAAAAAAAAGTGCTTATTAATCAAAACAAATAGAGGGCTTTATAATCCATATGTAAAAATCCCAAAAGTTCATTTATACTTTAACAGTTGATGATATTCCAAATTCATGGGGAAAAGCAATTTACTAATAATTTGGAATAATACCTAAAGCAAAGCATTATATAATTTTTCTAATTTAAGTACTTATAATAATAATATTAAATTTATGGCTATATTTGAGTAAATAATGTCATAAGAACAAAAAGAGAAGGTATAAAAGAAAAATCAAGTCCAAGCTAAAATTTTCCATCGACAGCCTAAAGACAATATATACAAACAATAAAATGAGAGAATACAGTCAAGGAAGAAACTGTTTTTTTTTTTTTTTCCTTCCTCCTGTATCATGTTAATACAATCCCAAGTTCCTGCTCAACAGAAAGCATTACCCTTGCTGAGTTCTTTGACTTCCAAAGAGGGAAAGAGAAGATATCGAATATTAACAGAATATTCAGCCAAATGTGATCCATGATGAGGAACACTGTAAAAAATTATTCCTCTGGTATTGCTTATAATAGGACTCATCTCTGGCTTCTGAGAGGCTTCCAACAGCATCTTTTTGACAAGAAGACCTGGCCACAGAGAAGAAAGAAAAACATAAGTGTAAGCTATTTTCCTTCCCTCTGTTATTCTTTAAAGAAAGAAGAAGAAGGGGAGGCAAAACAAATACAAAAAGAGAGGTGTATGCTTCTAAAAAAGAAAGTTTGAACAATTTTCTATAGTACAAGAAACAGGGCCTTAAATACCTTAAATATTAATACTCCTGATTCTCTAGAATTTGTAGTACAGACTACAAATAGGTAAGAGCCTACTTTGCAGGACAGATCCTCCCATCACAGGATCCGCTGTCCCACAGGAGGGTGGGTGAGGCACTGTCTGAGCTGGGTACCCACTGCTGCACAACTGGCCTCCCTTCTGCTAGGGCAGCCTACACCCAGGAAGATACTAATACACAGTCATGGTCCCACCGAGCTTGGGAAAAGCCGCTGTGGGATCTCAAAGCTGGTGGCAGTGGGTCTCTGAGGGACACCAAAGGCTATCTGGACCTCTCTCTCAGCAAAAAAGCCCAGCTCAGGATCAGCTATTTTGAGCATTTCATCAGATAAACTAGGTCAGGGGTTGCAGAAAGCTCCTCTCTGAAAGGCAGATGATGAAAACTGAGAGCTGGATGGGGGATAGTGGGTGGGAGGAGGTGCACATGTGACTAGAGAAGCAGCACTAGGCCCCAAAGCACAGCTGCAGGGACACAGGGGCCAGGAGCACACCTCTGAACATTAAAGCAACGATGGAGTCCGTAATGGTGAGGAAGTGCAGGGAAGAAGAAGGGGAGCCCCTGGGAAGCCAGGAAAGCTAGCTATGTAAGCCCAACTTGTCAGCATCCCTGGGTGTAATGTTTACTTACTCCCAAGACATGGAAGTTTCAGGTAGTTACCCCCATGCCCTCTTGTATGTTTTGTTACTAGTTGCGACCTTCTGGGAAAACGAATAGCATGGAAGGAGAGTGCTAATTTTAAAACCCCAAGCCATAGCCAAAGACATTAACCTGGGGAGAAAGGGGCCACTGGTAAGTACAGCAGAGAGATAAAGGAATTTAGCCTAGCTGCAATGGTGACAACCTCACAACGGTCACTCTGTGAAGATGAAATCATCCTTACCTCCCATGCTATGTGAAATCCAAATCATTGGCCTATCCCCAACACCAGCAGCTCTGAGCTTCAAAAGGAGTTCGTTGCTTCTGAATGCAATGGTCTTTCTGAACAAAACGAAAACAGGAGGCATGACAGGAGGCCTCTGTCCCCTGAATCTTGCTATCTAATTTTTAAGCTGAGAACTTTTGTCTGTTGAATGAATGCTACATGCTACCACCCTGAAGAGTGAGGAATACTTCTCTCTCTCTGCTCCACTTCTGATATTGCTCACTTTCTTCTTCAAACTTATTAGCATAATTAGGATTATTTAAGCCCAGAGAGGTCATTCATACACTAGGTGAACATCACTTAAGCATCTAATTTTTCCAGGTCAAACCTGGCTGCCCCCAGCACTTAGGATATGTGTCCCTTCCCATTCCATAGCCCAATAATGAAAGTGTCCCTAGAGATTTGGTTCTCTCTTTTCTGAGTTTCAATTCTACTTGTATTTATGCCACAAATTGAAGCTTTCAAGCTAGGCATGGTAGTTCATGCCTATAATTCCAGTGATTGGGGAAGCTGAGGCAGAAGGACTGCAAGTTCAGGCTAGCCTTGGCAACTTAGCAAGACCCTATCTCAAAATAAAAAATAAGAAGGACTGAAGATGTAGCTTGGTGGTAGAACCACCTCTGAGTTCAATCCCCAGTATCGCTCCCCAATTTTTTTCCTTTAAATATTAAGTTTTCATCATTTTAATTATTTAGAAATGCTAGGAAACTGTTTCAGAGAATTCAAAATAAGTAATGTTTAAACAAAAAGATAACTTCAAAACTATCCTCAAAGCAAAGGTTCCCCCCCAGAGCCCCTCCAGGGAAAACAGGAGGGAAACCTGGTTCCTGCTCACTTGCCTCCCTCCCTTCTTGGGCACCTACATGGGGTCCATTCACAAAGCACAGTTGGATAACACTGGTTAGACCACTCTCTCAATCTGTAAACAAAGCTTCCCAGTCATGCTAAGTGACTTGCCTGAGAAAGCACAGCATATCAAAGGTAGGATCAGGCTACAATCCAGGTCCCATAACCCAGGAACCTAGTGCTCCTTCCTATGAACTCAACTGGCCTATTCGGCATAAATGGTACACAGGAGCCAAAATGGCTCACATCTTTTTCTGTGCTTCCTCTAGCTGGTATAATTGTGAACACAAAGCAAAAGAATATCACTTTTACTTCTAAAAGGAATGGAGGTTTTGCTATGGAATCCACCATGGTCCTTCACTATTATATGAGATGTAAATGAACCAGGTTAGGAGCCCAACATTGATAATACACCTTAGCCTTCTACTTTACTGTTTGTTTATAGATAATTCCTTCCAAAAGAAAAGAAAAAGGTTAGTTTTCATAAGAAAATCCTGGTTAGGCATGTGGTAGAGCACATAGGTTTAATCTTCAGCACCACAAAAAAAAAAAAAAAAAAAAAAAAAAAAAGGAAAGAAAGAAAAAAGAGAAAAAATCCTGCCCTGCTGTGTCATCAAAAGAAAAATCACTTCCCATCCCAAAGGACCCACTTGTAGCCTGAGCCCTTCCCCACCCTTCCAGTCTAAACGTCCCCCACGAAGTTACCTTTCTGCAGGGCACCCAGCTCTCCAGTCACTGAGGGCGGTGTCATACTCTACAGATATAATTCGGAGAGCAGGACAGTCTCTTGCCAACCACGTCTAAGTAAACAGAAAGGTACATAAGAAAATGCCTGCATTTCCAACACTCTGTTACTTCCTAGCAATTGAAATTTATCATTAGAGGACTCTCACAATGGAGTAATTAAAGATGACATTTGAATAAAGTTTGAAGGTGACTATCTTTATCTTTTATATCTCTGGTCACAAAATGGTATCCATATTAATAGTATAAGGCCAATGAAGGGCGCTGTTGGAGATTATTCTCAATTTAAATCTGCTACAGCCAAAAGCTAGGCTTGTTTTTGAAGTCTAGATCCAACTGGCTTTCAAAAGGATTTAGTAGAAAGACTGTATAGCACAACGGTGAGCATTTGGACCTAAGAATTCAAAAATACAAATGATAGTCACTGGAGATCCTGGATTGATGGTCATCTCCAGACTTCAGTGTCATCAGAGAGAGCAAAACATTCTTTCTACTTGCTAAGTCTTGTGAAAGTGAGTGAGAAGCAGTGGAGCAAAGCCCTGGAAATGACCCACACACACATGGAGATCATTCCTAGTGGAACTGAGGCTCTTTGGAAGGAATAATATCAAAGAAATGCAAAATAGTTACTATTTCTAGTTTTATAATTATTAAGATAAAAAAATTGGCTACTACAAATACAATTATGGTTTTATTAATTTTCATATTATGCTTCAGTGAAATTGAATTATTTTGTTCTCGCCTGTATTTTATGTATGGAATATTCCTTCAGAGCCTCAGACTGCATCCTAAACAGAAATTACACAACTTAGGTCACAAGTCCAGCTGTTAATGTAATAGTCTACAGGTATCCTTAAGGGAAAGAAGATCTGCATGGGAAAAATATCCCAATAAAAAGAGAAAAGGAGGGCTGGAATTGTAGGTCAGTGGTAGAGCACTTGCATGTGGAAGGCACTGGGTTCAATCCTTAGCACCACGTATTGTGTCCATCTACAACTAAAATATATATATGTGTATATGTATGTATGTATCTATGTATGTATGTGTATGTGTACATATAAGAGAGAGAGAGAGAGAGAGAGAGAGAGAGAGAGAGAAGAGGAAACCAGTCACACCAATGTGGAAACAGAGCATGCTTTAGTGTGGGGACAGAGCTGCAACTTCTTTACCTTGGGCCAGCATGTGGTGTACCTGTCTTCATCTTCCAAAGCCTTTTCAATCAGAATCCGTTCACTGTCCTGCTGGCGCCAGGTCTTGAATGCTGCTCCCATAAGGCCATGAATAAAAAGGACATCAGCTTTAATGGGCTGACTAAGAGGGGAGAGAGTTAAAAAAAAAAAAAGCAGAATAAATGTATTATTGCTATGGTAAGAAATGACACAGCATTCTCTGTGGATGGTGCTTCAACAGCTTCACATGACATAAAATAAAATTTCATTATATCAAGTTTTATAAGTACAGGGTTGCTGAGGAATGAATCCTAGGAGTTTTGGCAAAAACACAGAGAACATGCTGTCTTATAAATTATATTTATGGGGGCTGGGGACGTGGCTCAAGTGGTAGCGCACTCGCCTAGCATGCATGAGGCACTGGGTTCGATTCTCAGCACCACATAAAAATAAAATAAAGATTGAAAAATGTATTACATTTTTAAAAATAATAATAATAAATAAATAAATTACATTTATAAGTCATGAGCTGGGATTGCAACTCAGTGGTAGACCACTTGCTTAGCTTGCATGAGGCACTGGGTTTGATACCTGGCACCACATAAAACAAATAATAATAATAAATAAATAAAACAAAGATATTGTGTCCATCTATAACCAAAAAAAAATTTTTTTTAAAGTATACATTAAAGAGATTTCAAAATTTTATAAAGGAAAATAAATAAATGTTATCAGAATAAATGTTATCAGAAGGAGAGCAAAGATATTTTCTTTGGCTATATTAAAACATTAAAATTATACATGGTATGTTAGTTGAAAAATATTTATAGTACATACACAATTATAAACATATACACAAAATATATTATCATGTTATCTGCAAATTAGAATTAACCTGGCAATCCATTTTTTAAATTTAAAAATTTGGAGCTATTTTCTGAGGTTTTTTTTTTTTTTTTTCAAAGCACCCTATGAAAATCCAAGACATGTACTTTTTTCATTGCAATCCTTTCTATACTTATTGTCTCAGCAAGGATATAATTGGCAATAGTGACCAGCAATAACTTAAGGAATACAAGGAGTCAAATTTATTATGACTTACTCTTTCCACGCATGTTTTGATACCTAGCACAAACTTTCTCCAGACCCTGGAATTCCAGGCCCAGATTCTCCAATAACGTCTAATGTCCTTCCTATTCAGACTGACTTCTCCAATTCAAATCAGTTATTAACTCAGATCTAAATGAAAATGACTTGAAATGACATTCCAAAGTGTAAGTGCCACACATTCTAACAGGTGAGCACCTCACTGAAGGTAAGCCCTTTGTGAAAATAATAGTTTTTGTGCTTTTAGACAACCTTCAACTCCTCTGAGGTTATTATGAACAAACAGCTTTAGTAACTATAGTATTTGACTTACTTATAAAGTATTTAACTTATCTAAATTATGCAGAATTTAAAATTTAAGCCCTCTGACTTTATGTTACCAAAGAGGATAAAGCAACTGTTCTGCTTGCTCACCTCGTCCGGTACTGGGGATGGAGCACGTACACACCATCCTGGTATCTCTCTTGTACAGTTTCTCTGTCTAGGTTAGCCAGAGTTCTGGCAGCATGTGAGGACTTCATAATGTGGGGAGATTTCAAGGCTTCTGCCATTATGGAAACCCAGCCTGGTGAAAAGAACAGACCTACTAAATACTGAGGCAAGTCCATCTCAGACTGGAAGGAGAGGTCTCCACCCTGGTATCCGTCCCAACCACTCCAGCTCCATTCTGCCCTAAGAGCCTCTGAGTCCACAGACAACCCCAACCACAGATCCTTTGAGGGATTTAAAAGAAGGAACGAGAGATGCGATAGCCATTTTTTCTGTGTAGAAAATTGCAACAAATGATGATTACCAAAAGGGGACAAAATACCATGGTGTTTTTCTTTTAGTAAGAATTACTAAAATTCAGTTGGTAAATATTACTTATTTCATTGTCATCAGCAATAATATTAACAGGTTTTCATACAACAAGGAAACTATTAATGAATTTGTTATGTAAATCTTGTAAAATCTAGAGTTTGGAAGAAAAACTGATTTTTTAAAAGGAGGCAAAACAGAATCAGGACATGGTGACACATGCCTGTAATCCAAGCAACTCATGAGATGGAGGCAGGAGGACCCCAAGTTCAAGTCTAGCTTGGAAAATTAAGCAAGACCTTTCCTCAAAATAAAAAATAAAAATGGCTGGGGATGTAGTTCAGTACAGAGTACACTTGGGTTGAAACCGTAGTACCACACACACACCCACACCCCCCCCACACACACACACACAAAGGCAAACAGAAAAGGCATGGACAGCACTCTGTACACCATGACTACATTTAGTTTTTTTTGTTGTTGTTGTTTTATTTTTAACTCCATAGGGGCTGTGAGTGTAGCTCAGAGATAGAGTATTTTTTCTGCCTAGCATTACTGAGGACCTTGGTTCCAACCCCAGCACCACCAAAAAATTAAAAAATAAACCTTCATGTACATGTATACACACACATACACACAAAAACATACGAAGATCTGCAAAGATACAGTATACCAAAGTCATGAACAGTAGTAACCTCTTAGAAGAGAGGTGGAGTAAAAGAAGGCTGTGTGCAAAAGGTAGGTTTAATGTTTCTAATATATCAGTTTTCTAAGTACTGATAATGAGAACCCATTTATATATTATTTATACATGTAAGGTAAAGAAGAACATGGTCCCTGAGATCAAAAAGACTTGGGCTTAAATCTCTGCTCTTGGCTTATGTGCTGTGGAACCTCAGTCACATTACTTTGCATCGCAGAGCTGGAGGAAGGCTTTAGCTTATGTCTGTGAAATCCTGGGGCTTTGAGCAGGCCAGTGCCGCTCACTAGCTGACAGTTAGTTGTTCTATTTCCTGTTCCCACTCTCCATGACAACAGTGTTGAGAATTAGTGTGATGACGGATGAGGAGAAGATGGCATTTAATAATTCAAAAGGAGTTTGAGATCCTATAAGTCTTTAATAGTATTCAAATTTATAATGTCAGAAAATTCCTCTTCAAAAATCTGCCAAAAAATTGATAACAACAGAATATCTGTTTTAAAATTCTATGTATAGAGACATAAGATTATATTATTGGAATGTATAAAATATGGCTTTATTTTTAATGGAGTCACAAGAATTACACAAGAAGTATGGCTCATGTCTTTTCTATGGCACTTCTCAGTCACAGTGCCAGAGACACTCTTATAAAATATCAACTGCCCCTTAGAAATTTTTTCTTGAAAATTTAGTTTTTAAACTACATAACACTGAATACATTAAATGTAAAAATAAATAAGTAAATAAATAGGGGATGTGGCTCAGTGGTAGAGTATTTGCCTAGCATATGCAAGGCCCTAGGTTCAATCCCCAGCACTACCACCCCTCAAAAAAAAGAAAGAATTAAAAGGAGTATTCAATGATGAAAGTTCTGCTTTAATGCAGTTATTAAGTAACTCTCATTATTTCCCAATTCCATTGATATCCTCAAAGTAACCAAGGTTAAGACTTTGGTGGACACCCTTCTAAACTTTTCAAAAATTGCAATCATACGCCAGGCACAGTGGCACACACCTGTAATCCCAGAAGCTTGGGAGGCTGAGGCAGGACAATTGCAAATTCAAAGCTAGCCTCAACAATTTAGCAAGGTCCTGTCTCAAAAATAAAAAATAAAAAAGTCTGGGAATGTGGCTCAGTGATTAAATGCCCCTGGGTTCAATTCCTAGTACCCCCCCCCAAAAGCAATCATATGCCTGTAACTTATACACATACAATGTCATCCTTTGTTTGTAATGAAAGATATGATTTTATTTGTATGATTGTTGTATGATTTTATTCTGAAAAATGTATTAAAATGTTTTTGAGTTTTTAAAAATGTATTTATTTGTTCTAATCAGTTATACAGTCTACGGCCATACCACCCTGAACGCGCCCGATCTCGTCTAATCAGTTATACATGACAGCAGAATGCTTTGATTCATTATACACAAATGGGGCACAATTTTTTTACTTCTCTGGTTGTACCCAGAGTAGGGTCACACCATTCATGCAATCGGACATGTACCTGGAGTAATGATGTCCATCTCATTCACCAATGTCACTCTCTCTTGATGCATTATTTTACAATACATGAAATCATACTATCCCTCCTGTTCTGTGGCTGTATTGGTACTTCAGCAATGTCCTGGCATGCTCTGCACATACATAAACTTTATTCTTTGTAACTGCAGCATTCAGTGTGAGTACTGTTGATTATGTAACCGTTGTTCCCAGTGGCAGACATTCAGGTTATTTTTAGTTTTTCCACACCATACAAAAAACTCCAATAAATATTTTTATACAAAATGTTTAAGAACATCTATGGGTTTTTAGACAGGAGTGGGTCCAAGAAGCATTATTATTAGGCCAAATGGTATATGCATCCTTCAAATAAACTCACAAATGGGATTAAGGCCTTTAAAAAAAGGGCTTCATGCCATGTTAGACTGCCTTGCAGCCTTCCCTTTTCACCTTCTATTGTGTAAGGATGCAGCAAGAAGGCCCTCACCAGACACCAAATGCCAGTACCTTGATCTTCGATTTTCTAGTCTCCAGAACCGTGAGAAATAAATTTCTGTTCTTTATAAATTTCCTAGCCTCAGGTATTCTATCATAGTAGCAGAAAATGAACTAAGACAACTATTACAAATAATAACAATTATCACAAAGTCTATAACATACTTTAGCAGAGAATGTAAATTACAGTGTCAAGAATCTCACAATAGGGCTGGGGATGTAGCTTAGTTGGAAGAGTGCTTGCCTCGCATGCACAAGGCTCTGGTTCAATCCTTAGCACCACAAAAAAAAAAATCTCACAATAGCCAGAGGCAGTGGTGCACACCTGTCATTCCAAATACAGGGAGGCTGAGGGAGAAGGACTACAAATTTGAAACCAGTCTTAGAAATTTAGCAAAACCCTGGTTCAAAATTAAAAAAAAAAAAAAAAATGCTGGGGTATAGCTCAGTGGTAAAGCATTCCTTGGTTCAAACCCCAACATAAAGGAATCCCTGTGCCCAACTGATGGGGAGGGAGGGAGGAAGGAGAGGGAAAGAAGGGCTCTCCCTCCTGTAGAATGCCAAATGCTGAAAAGCACACAGAGAGGACAGCTAGACCTGGAAAATCATCATCTTCTAGTCAAAGTGAAGGCTGACTCAGGCAGAAATTACGAGGAGCAGTATATTTTCCTGGTCTTAAGTTAGCTCCCTGTGGATGGGTTATTAGTTGCCAGGGGGAAAATACACTAATTTTCTACACTACAGTGGCCTCCTTTTGGTTTGATTATTCCTCTTGGTTAACCAAGTCATATTAAAAATTATATAAACAATTAAACAGTCACCATAGCAAACCTGCTCTCCCGTAACTGTGTACATTGATTACCTTAGAGGTGGATTATCTGCAATCTCAAGAAATTCCTTGTCCTTACCAAAATAACATGTTCTAAGGACTCATAAAGTCTCTTGAAAAAGTAATGTACCACAAGAGGAGGTAATGGGAGCACCAAGGACTGGACAAAAAATACTCAGGGGCTGGGGATGTGGCTCTCGCCTGGCATGCCTGTGGCCCGGGTTCGATCCTCAGCACCACATACAAACAAAGATGTTGTGTCCGCCGAGAACTAAAAAATAAATATTAAAAAATTCTCTCTCTCTCTCTCTAAAAAAAAAAAAAAAAAAAATACTCAGCATATAATACTGACATTACCTGAGTGGACAATAGTAGAAAAAAGATGCTCATTCAAAGCCATGTTTCCAATGATCCGCATTATATTTCTCTGCACTTTCGGGCAGTCCCTGTGAAGTTGGTACAGCCTCTGAAGCAGCTGCAAGCCTCCACTGGCTTCGATTTTATCACAATGTGTGGGTATCTAGCATAGGAAATTAATGAAAGGTTACTCTATGTTGCACAATTCATTATACAAGATGACACAGCAAAATGACAGAGCCAGGTTGCTCCTACTCCAGGACAAAGTGGCAGAAAGACTACTCAAACTTCTGATCTGCTTATTCTTCTGAGCTGCTTACTACCTCAAAATCACTGAAACACTCCCAACAAGGCACATCTCACCAGGGCATCTAAAATTCTCATTTTTTTAATTAAAAAAAAATTTAAAATTCTAATATTCTTACAGTTATTATGCTTAGCTCTTATTTGTAACACTACTCTCCAAAATGCCCACAGCAATGGAGCTATCCCAAAACTCAGGAGTTGAAAACATGTTTACAGAGAAAGATCAAGTAGCCTGACGTGGTGGAATGTGCCTATAATCCCAGCAATTTGGGAAGCTGAGGTAGAAGGATCACAAGCTGGAGTTCAGCCTCAGCAACTTAAAAGAGACCCTCAGCAACTTACAAGATCCTGACTCAAAATAAAATAAATGAATAAATAAAGACTGGCAATTTAGCCTAGTGGTGAAGCACCCCTGGATCAGTGTCTAGTATCAAAACAGAGGAGGGGGAGGAGTCATGTAAAAATAAAGGGACTTGAAACTTTAATGGATAAAAGAGATAAAAGAGAAAGAAAACCAAAGGAAATGTGTATATATAGGTAAAGTAACAGACCTGACCACGTCATTATAGTCAACAAGAACATTACATGTTTGTTGCTTTATTCTTTTAAAAATTAAACCACCAGTGCTCACTTTGGGAAAATAAACACTGAAATTAGAACCATACAGAGAAGATTAGCATGGCCCGCGAGCAAGAAAGACATGCAAATTCATGAAGCATTCTTTTTTTTTTTTTTTTGGTCTCAGTATCAGGGATTGAACTCAGGGGCACTCGACCACTGAGCCACACCCCCAGCCCCATTTTGTATTTCATTTAGAGACAGAGTCTCACTGAGTTGCTTAGTACCTCGCCATTGCTGAGGCTGGCTTTGAACTCATGATCCTTCTGCCTCAGCCTCCTAAGACACTGGGATTACAAGCATGTGCCACCGCATCCAGCTCATTTCATATTTTTATGAACCCAACGATTATGTATAACCATAAAGCTCTAAAAATTTTTTAAAAAGCTTCTTTAAAAATTAAATTAAATTTAACCATAATCATGCCTGTAGGCCCCACTATTTGGGAGACTGAGGCAGGAGGATTGTTTGAGCTTACAAGTTAAAGACCAGCCTGGGAATATAAAAATATTCCTTATCAAAAATAGAAAACAAAATAACAAAAACTGTGATCATGACAGAAAGGTTCCATAAAGTCAAAGTTTTTAAATCATTGATATATGGGCTGGGGTTGTGGCTCAGTGGTGGAACACTTGCCAGCACCTGTGGGGCACTGGGTTCGATCCTCAGCACCACATAAAAATAAATAAATAAAATAAAGGTATTGTGTCCATATGCAACTAAAACAAATTAAAATCTTTTAAAAAATCATTGATATATGCTACAGTTATAATTCACATGTATGATCATCTAAGAGTTCCTCCCCCCCCCATATTCCAAGTCTCTGACAGATATTCTAATGGAAATTATATGGTGATATGTGTGAAAAATCAGAGAATGGCAATAGAAGACACATAATCAAAGGCAAATGCCACATTTAGACAATGGGTTGCTTGCTTCATACACAATTAAAAATCTTTAGAAATACCTAGCAAAAAAATTACATTCATGCACTGGTATTAAATTATG
Organism: Urocitellus parryii; assembly: GCF_045843805.1. Lineage (NCBI taxonomy): Eukaryota > Metazoa > Chordata > Mammalia > Rodentia > Sciuridae > Urocitellus > Urocitellus parryii. The sequence goes on along the minus strand of NC_135538.1, from coordinate 9,148,395 downwards.
GTTGTTAATTCTAAATTAGAATAGGAAAATAAGAAGTATAAAACAAATGAAAAAAATTTTAACCTTTTAGAATAAAGGAAGATTATTTCCCTTTGATGAACTAATCTACAAATTTTTTTCAATGTAACCATAAAAAGTAAACCACATTTTGAAAATGCAAGTTACCTCTGAATGTTTTACTATAGCTTCTAAACAGAACATTTCCACTGTAGCTGAAGGAACTTCTCCAAAACTTTCAGCATAAGGAAGTCCATTTCCTCCAAAACACCATAAACCACCCTGAAATTAAGATAATTGAAATTTTTACTAAAATGTGACCAATATTTTTTGAATAACAAAAATAAACCTCTGAACTATATACAGTATTAGAAAATTCTAACATGTAAAGAACTCAAGATATTTTGGAAACTTAAAGGAAACTTTATATAAACTTATGTTGCTTATTAGAATAGCAAACACAGGGAATTATCCCAGAAGAGAACAATTTTTGCATCCTTTCCCATTCTTTCCTCTTTGTCCTTTGATCAGAAAATGTGAAGATTAGCAATTAATTCTTTTAGACTAATTTATTTATTTTAATTAGGTATATATGCAGCAGAATGAATTTTGATTCATTGTATACAATTGTAGCACAACTTTTCATTTCTCTGGTTGTACAAAATGTAGCCTCACACCATATGTCCAGTCATACATGTACTTAGGGTAATGATGTCCATTTCATTCTACTATTTTTCTTGCCCCCATGCCCCTCCCCAACCTTTCCTCTCCTTTGTTCAATCAAAGTTCCTCCATTTTTCCCATGCTCCCCCCTCCCCACCCCACCCCCTTTATGGATCAGCATCCACTTATAAGAGAGAACATTCGGCATTTGGTTTTTGGAGATTGGCTTACTTCGCTTAGCATGATATTCTCCAACTCCATCCATTTACCTGCAAATGCCATAATTCCATTCTCTTTTAATGCTGAGTAATATTTCATTGTGTATATATACCACAGTTTCTTTATCCATTCATTTATTGAAGGGCATCTAGGTTGCTTCCACAGTTTAGCTATTGTGAATTGATCTGCTATAAACATTGATGTGGCTGTGTTACTAATACTTTATCAAGTAAGAAAGGCTCAGGACTGATCATAAAGTTCTAGTGTTATCTATTTCAGAACCCAGTAATTCATAGAATATGTTATTGTCCAGGACATGCTAACAAATCTACTGAAAATTTAATAATAAATTTTTTTAAAAAGTAAAAGCATTATCAGGCAAATTAAAAATAATGACTATGATGACAATGGTCATTGATGTTTTAATTCTTCCCAAGTTCAAATTCAAGTTCATATGGAAAAATAATTAGGATAATTACGAAACAGAAGAGTACTGAGCATTATTCCTAGTGGATATTAAAACATAGAGGAAAAGAAATTAAAGGAAAATTTTCAATCTTACCACAGATCAAGGACTGTCCTAATATGCAACACTCTCCTGTAATCAGTGTGAAAAAGACCAACACATGGCATGGAAATAGGCCAAGGATCAAACAGAATGCTCATAGGAAAAGAAATACAATGCCTTTAAAATATGAAACAATGTTCAACATTGGTCACGACACGCACACCAATTGAAAAGACACTGAGAAACATTTTCATCCACCAGATAGGTAAGGTTCTGGAGGGGAAGGCACCCCTATCACCCTGCTGCTGATAATATCAATGGCATAACTTGAGAGAAAAACTGGACATCAGCCATCAAAATGACAAGTACCCATGCCTTTTAACCATTTATCCTGACCAAATACACATGGGCAAAATGAGAGACACAAAGCTTTTTTCCTGAGGCCCTGTTCAGAAGAACAAAAGACTGAAACTAGGCTGGGCTGGGGCTCAGTGGTAGAACACTTGCCTGGCATGTGTGAGGCACTGGGTTTGATCCTCAGCACCAAAATAAATAAATAAATAAAGGTATCATGTCCATTTACAACTAAAAAAAAATTTTTAAAAAGACTCAAACCATCCAATATCCATCAATAGGGGTTCAGTTAAATAAATTATGGTGCAGTTTTAGGTATAAAAATTTTGAGTATCTTCACATATTGATATATACCAATCTCCAAGAAAACCCTATATAGGAAAAAGTATGTTTAGAACAGTGTGTGCCATGTGTTGTTACCATTTATGTAAAAGTGTGTGTGTGTGTGTGTGTGTGTGTGTGTGTGTGTGAGAGAGAGAGAGAGAGAGAGAGAGGGAGGGAGAGAGAGAGGGTGGGAGGATGGGTTACGGTATGAGAGATGGAAGGGATAAAAAGAAGACTTACTGAATCTCTTTTTGAAATCCTTCACCTTGAATTAAGGATCATAACTGTGTGCATACAGACCATGTGCTGACAATTACAAGATAATGCCTTTTAAAAATACCTATAGAGCTGGATGTGGTGGCATACACCAGGAATACTCAGCAGGCTGAGACAGGATGGAAAGTTCAAGACCAGCCTCAGCAACTTAGTGAGACTATGTCTCAAAATAAAATAAAAACGGCTGGGGGTGTTGTTCAGTGGTGCAGCACCCTTAGGTTCAATTCCCAAAACCACTCCCCCACCTCAAAACAAATACATACATAAAATCCAATGTTTTCTATAGAAAATAATATCTTTGGCTGGGTGCAGTGGCGCACACCTATAATCCCAATGGCTTGGGGAAGCAGGAAGGTCATGAGCTCAAAGCTAGCTTCAGCAATGGCAAGCTGCTGAGGTACTCAGTAAGACCCTATCTCTAAATAAAATACAAAATAGGGCTGGGAATGTGGCTCAGTGGTTGAGTATCCCTGAGTTCAATCCCCAGTACCAAAAAAGAAAGAAAAAAAATCTTTAAGATTCTGTATTTTCACAATAACGAAGCTATGGAGCAACCTAGGTGTCCTTCAACAGATAAATGGATAAAGAAAATGTGGTATATATACACAATGGAATGTGGAGAGAGGAGGATAGGAATAGGAAAGACAGTAAAATAAATCTAACAATTTTCCTATGTACAGATATGAAAACACCTAAGTGAATCCTACCATCGTGTACACTCACAGAATGGTGTCCTAATTAGCATAAGTTATATTCCATGCTTGTATATTATCAAAATGCATTCTACTGTCAAGTACAACTGAAAAGAAACAATTTTTAAAAAATTCTGCATTTTGAGATAGTCCATAATGTTCATGTCTCAGCAAACCAATTAAATGTTCAAAGGAATTTTGGGCCACTTTATAATTTTTATTCATGCCTTCTTCTCCAATATAGTATAATTTTTTTCCAAGATTACTTACTTGCAGGTCAAAAAATTCACACTTATTCAATTAAGTAATTGTGAAGAGACTAGCTCATTGAAAGCCATTCTCTTCTCTGACAAAGATAATGGTAAATATTGGAGTGGAAGATTTGGGGGGGATGGGATTTTTTTTGGGGGGTGCTAGGGATCAACCCAGGCCAATGAGCCTGCAAGGCAAGTACTCTACCACTGAGTTATACCTCCAGCCACCATAAGGGTGTGTGTGTGTGTGTGTGTGTGTGTGTGTGTGTGAGTATGTATGTTTTAAAGATTTATCAACACATCCTAGCATGTCCACGGTCCTAAGATCAATTCCCAGAAACACAGGGAAAATAAAAAGATTTACCACTACAACCTGACTCCCCCAAACCTTTCTTCCCACTTTGTATACTAAAATCACCTGACCACTTTCTACACTAAATACCCCAAGGAAAGAAAGGAGCTAAGGTAAAGAAAAACATGCAGGATTTTAGTTTCTCTTGATCATTTCTGTGGCGTGAAATAACAGTGCAATTCCAATTCCACAGTTGCTGTTGGCAAACTGGTGAGCTGGCAGGTTGTGTGGCAGTAAGCATGGGCAAAAGGGAGGAATGTAGAGGTGCTCAGTCTTGGGATGGCCATGTGGACTGCATTCTAACTCCTAACATGAAAACACACATACAACTGCTACTTTATCATGGATTAAAATATAACAGGAGTAAATAAATTTGTAAAGATTTAAGAAATGCTGTATCAAATTCTAGATGCAACCAAAAAAAATGAATTAAGGATTAAAGAAATGCATAGGAAAAGCTGAAGAGTGAATGTTCACAATGAAGGGTAAGGTATAAAAATTTAAAAACAGCTTACTAAAGTATAAGAGAAAACATCAACCAAGTAGGTACTAAAGCACTTATATCTATATTATATATTAATCATAGGTATGTCCAAGTACTTTATGTAGAAATTTTAAAAATTATGATCCTCGAAATGAGTCTCAATGTCACTTTGATTTAACAGGGTATTTTTCACTTGTCAACAAGTTTTTAACAGCAGAATGATTTAATACATTAAATGGATGTCTTCTTACCACATAATCTAAGTTCCAGTTAAGCATAATCTTTAGGATTACTTTTATTTTTGTCTTTGTCATGTAAAAGTACTTTGATTAATAATGGAAATATCACACTTGTTATTTATTTAAGCTACATATAAATCTGGGCATGATCTAGCTCTTTTAGCAATATTATGGCTCTTTATTTGATGTATACTTATGAGGAAATATTATGTGTGAAATTCTGTACTTGGTACTGGGGAGATTACTGACTAATGGGAGAGAATTAAATAAATAAGCAAGCAAATGAAAATATAAATAAAGAATGGGAAACATGCTATGAAGGGCACTATAAGCAATGGACATTTAAGATACAAGGAAGGTCTCGGAGGAGCTTCCTTGCTGAATCTGCAGGCTGACAGGGAGGCAGCATGTGACATGTACCCAGAGGCACGAGGTTCCAGACAGAGAGAGCACAGGAAGCTACACAGTCAGCAAGTTCAAGGAATGGAGAGGAGGCCAGGTGGCAGAAGCACAGTGAGCACAAGGGAGAATGGGAAGAACAGGTCAGAAGGCAGTGAAGACATAAAGCTCAAGCCAGCCAAGGCGAAGGCAGTTGAGAGGTATGACAGTTGAGAGGCAGTTGAAATGTATGTCTACACGCCTAGGAAAAAAGCACTTTGAAATAAGCAGATTCACCCATAGCCAGAGTCAGGGCTGGGGGTTATGAGGATGACAGTGGTTTGTTCATTCCTTGAACTGCACAGGCTGCATGCAGGAACTTGGAAAAGCAAGGAAGCCTGCCCATCTATCTGAAAGCAAGCTCACAGCCTCCCATTCTGCGTAAACATTTATATCTTTATGCAGGTTTCCACATCCTCTGGCATTCAAGAAATCTCCATCCATAGCATCATTTCACTTAGCTTTCCCACTTCTTGGTATTTTCCCCAAAGATCTAAAGTCAGCATAGCAATACAGCCACCTCAATACTTACTGCAGCACAATTCACAATAGCTAAATTATGGAATCAACCCAGGTGCCCACCAATAGATGAATGAACACATTAAGTGAATGAACGCACCAATAGATGAATGAATGCATTAAACTGTGAGTCAGCAAAGGAAACAATCAAGAGAGAGCCTACAGAATGAGGGAAAATCTTTGCCACCTACCCCTCAGATAAAGCATTAATCTCCAGGATATAAAGAACTCAAAAAACTTAACACCAAAACAATTAATAACCCAATCAATAAATGGGCAAAGGAACTGAACAGAGACACTTCACAAAAGATGAAATATGATCACTCAATAAATATATAAAAAAATGTTCAACGTCTCTAGCAATTAGAGAAATGAAATCAAAACTACTCTAAGATTTCATCTCACTCCAGTCAGAATGGCAATTATAAGGAATACAAGTAATAAAAAATATCAGTGAGGATGTGGGGAAAAGGTACACTCATATGTTGCTGGTGGGACTGCAAATTGGTGCCCAAAGGACTTAAAGTCAGCATACTACAATGATGTGGCCACATCAATGTTTATAGCAATTCAATTCACTATAGCTAAGCTATGGAAGTAACCTAAGAGCCTTCAACAGATAAATGGATAAAGAAAATGTGGTATATATACACAGTGGAATATTACTCAGCTATAAAGAAGAATGAAATTATGGCATGTGCCAGTAAATGGAAGGAGTTGGAGAATATCATGCTAAGTGAAATAAGCCAATCTCAAAAACCCAAAGTCCAAATGTTCTCTCCGACAAGCAGATACTAACACACAATAATGGGGAGGGGGAGAACAAAAGTTCATTGGATTAGACAAAGGGGAATGAAGGGATGGGTCAGGGGTTGGGAATAGGAAAAAGAGTAGAATGAATCAGACATAACTTTCCTATGTTTATATATGAATACACAACCATTGTAACTCCACATTATGTTCAATCACAAAAATGGGATCCTAATTAGAATAAATTATACTCCATGTATATATAATACATCAAAATACACTCTACTGTTATGTATATCTAAAAAGAATTAAAGAAAACATTGCCAACAAAAAAAAATTGTGATGTATATACATAATGGAGTTCAACTCAACCATAAGGAAGAATGAAACTATGGCATTTGCCAGCAAAGAGATGGAAATGGAGAATATCATGTTAAGTGAAACAAGCCAAACTCAGAAACTCAAAGGTCAAATGTTTTCTCTTATAAGACTAAGACTAAGCTAATTTCATAGAGATTCTAGGAAGTTACAGGGGTTAACTTCCTGTGAAGCTACTTACACCTACCCCAGGCCACAGGTCCTCTTCCAGTTCCATGTCCCCTCCCCTCCACCTACTTTCCCTCCCTCTGTCCTGGCTCCTTCCTCCTCTGTAGAGGACTCTAGAAACCAGACCCTGAGTTCATGGAGGGTTCTGTATGGTGCAGGGAGGGGTCAAACAGTCAGGTGTCCCTTACTGTACACACAGAACAGATATTCTTCATATATATTTATATATATGAAGCATACCTGTTTGTAGGGCATGATGTTCTGTGTGTACAGTAAGGGACACCTGACTGATAATTCTGGACAACAAGATTTTAGCTCAACCATTCTTACACCAAGCCCCTAAAAGCCTTGTGATGGGAAACCCTCTTGATACACCCTATCCACTGTTCTCCAGACTCCAGACAGATTGACAATAACATCAAAAGTAAATCTCTGGGGCTGGGGTTGTGGCTCAGTGGTGGAGCGCTAGCTAGCATGTGCCAGGTGCTGGGTTTGATCCTCATTACCACATAAAAATAAACAAATAAAATAAAGGTATTGTGTCCAACCACAACTAAAAATAAATAAATAAATCTCCATTCATAATGGCTATGCTTCTGGTCCCCAGTTGTTCCTTCAGGCACCTAAGGTCCTCTTAGGGAGACTGTACACGGGGACAAGGTGACTGACTCCAAGCATCCAGATGGCAACCTGGACTCTGACTTCAATAAACCACAGGTGTGGCTCTGTCAGCAGTAGAAAGCACAGATATTTTCATATCACATCACATTTGTCACAGCCTTCTGATAAGGTCATTATAACTTATTATTCCTTTGAATGTCAATTATCAGACAGAGAAGTTTCATTTTCTCATACTGATGATCCAGAATCTACACTGCTTTTCAGAATTCCCCAGTAATAACTATTTGAAATCAATACATGAGCATATTAGCCTATATTTTCATAATCTTTTTTTTAAAATATTTATTTATTTATTTTTTAGTTTTCGGCAGACTCAACATCTTTGTTTGTATGTGATGCTGAGGATCGAACCTGGGCCGCACGCGTGCCAGGCAAGCGCGCTACCGCTTGAGCCACATCCCTAGCCCCTATTTTCATGATCTTATTCAGCTAAGCATAAAAGCATTCACACTGATATACAATTAAAACGTAAAATTTACATATTAAACTGAGACATATAAAGCTTCCACTTTCCCCAGCTCCTTCCACTGAAAGGGTCTAAAAGCAACATTATCAGCAATGAGCTAACCTACCCCAGAGCTTGGCTTCTAAATTCAACCAGACCTAAAATGAACTAGAATTTCTTTAAGAATAAACTGATCCCAGTACCACAGCAAGAAATGTTTAAAATGATCCAAAAAATAAGGAGTACTCCAAAAATAACACAGATATTCCAAAAGACATGGAGCCAACCTGAAAGGGCTCCTCCCACAGCCAAATATGGGATATTCTAAATATCATCATCTCTAGCAAATCAATATAATAATGTATGAGCCTATAAGGATAAGAAAGTAAGAATGCAAGAAAAATGGAGGGATGAACAAGGAGGGAAAGCTTTTCCTTAAGTAGAATACTAACTTGTGAGTAAGAAATAATCCAAATGGAGAAAAAGCACTATTTTTTTTTTCCCCATACAAGGGTGATACTAAGACCACAGGCTGGAAGTTTGAAGCACAGAAAAATCTCATAGTCTCAAAGTATCTCCTTTCTCTACAGATCTCATATTCATTACAAATATAAAAACATTAACATTAAAGCAGAGAAACCTGGCAGATGTCACTTTAACCAACTGGACAAAGTTAACATGTGCAACAGGGGGAGGAACTGGCATCATGAGCTTCTGAATGTGATGCACTGAGGAGGATACAAAACCACTAGGGTCATATCCCTGCACATCTGAACCTAATCATAGAGAAGTGTAAGACACTAGACTGAAGGGCGTTCTATAAACCACTCCTCAAAGTCAGGGATGAGATGGAAATTAATGCTGAAGAAATTTCCCAGATACGCAACTAAAGAGACAAGATCAAAACATGCAATGCTTAATCCTAGTCTAGCTCTCGGATCATATCGTTATTTTTTAATACCTTTATTTTATTTATTTATTTATTTTTATTAATGTGGTGCTGGGGGTCAAACCCAGTGCCTCATGCATGCTAAGCAAACATTCTATCACTGAGCCATAACCCCAGCCCTGGATCATATTCTTTTTTTTTTTTTTAATATTTAGTTTTTAGTTGTAGGTAGACACACAATATCTTTATTTCATTTTTATGTGGTGCTTAGGATTGAACCCAGTGCCTCATGTGTGCTAGGCAAGTGCGCTACACTGCATAGTACTGGCACCAAAACAGGCCAGTAGACCAATGGTACAGAATAGAGGACACAGAGACTAACCCACAAAATTACAACTACCTTATATTAAACAAAGGTGCCAAAAACATGCACTGGAGAAAAGATAGCACCTTCAACAAAAGATTCTGGGAAAACTGGAAATCCATATGCAACAAAATGAAATCGAACCCCTATCTCTCACCATGCACAAAACTTAACTGAAAATGGATCAAGGACCTAGGAATTAAACCAGAGACTCTGCATCTAACAGAAGAAAAAGTAGGCCCTAATCTTCATCATGTGGGATTAAGCCCAACTTCCTTAATAAGACTCCTATTGCTCAAGAATTAAAAATAAGAATCAATAAATGGGATGGATTCAAACTAAAAAGTTTTTTCTCAGCAAAAGAAACAATCTGTGAGATGAACAGAGAGTCTACATCCTGGGAGCAAATTTTTACCCCTCATACATCAGATAGAGCACTAATCTCCAGGGCATATAAAAAACTCAAGAAGCTAAGCACCAAAAAAACAAATAACCCAATCAATAAATGGGCCAAGGACCGGAACAGACACTTCTCAGAAGAGGATATAAAATCAATCAACAAATATATGAAAAAATGCTCATCTCTAGCAATCAGAGAAATGCAAATCAAAACTACTCTAAGATATCATCTTACTCCAGTCAGAATAGCAGCTATTATGAAGACAAACAACAACTGTTGGTGAGGATGTAGGGAAAAAGGTACACTCATACATTGCTGGTGGGATTGCAAATTTGGTGCAGCCAATTTGGAAAGCAGTATGGAGATTCCTTGGAAATCTGGGAATGGAACCACTATTTGACCCAGCTATTCCTCTTCTCAGACTATACCCAAAGGACTTAAAAAAGCATACTATAGGGACACAGCCACATCAATGTTTATAGCACCACAATTCACAATAGCTAAACTGTGGGGTCAACCTAGATGGCCTTCAGTGGATGAATGCATAAAAAAATTGTGACATTTATACACAATGGAATATTACTCAGCATTAAAAAAGAACAAAATCATGGCATTTGCAGGTAAATGGATACACTGGAGAAGATAATACTAAGTGAAGTCAGCCAATCCCCCCACAACAAATGCCGAATGTTTTCTCTGATATAAGGGGGGTGACAGTGGGGTAGGGAGGGAGAGTATGGAAGGATTAGATTAATTCTAGATAGGAAGAGGCGTGGGAGGGAAAGGAAGGGGGAAGGGGATTAGCAAGGATGGTGGAATGTGATGGTCATCATTATACAAAGTACATGTATGAAGACTTGAATTGGGTGTCAACATACATACCTTATATACAAACAGAGATAAGAAAAATTATAGTATATATGTGTATTGAGAATTGTAATGCAAAGAAAAGTACATGTATAATGGCATAAATTGACATGAACATACTTTATATACAGAGATACGAAAATTTGTGCTCTATATGTGTAATAAGGATTGTAATGCATTCCACTATTGTCATGTATTTTTAAAAAATAATAAAATCAATTTAAAAAATGGTCATATGAGGGCTGGGGCTGTGGCTCAGTGGTAGAGCGCTCATCTCTCATGTGTAAGGTCCAGGGTTCGATCCTCAGCACCACATAAATAAAAGTATTGTGTCCACCTACAACTAAGAAAATAATTTTTAAAAAAGACATATGACTTACTTTTTCAGACATCAGTCTGCTAGTGAAAAATCTTTAAAATGAGCCAAATGAGATGGGTAGGGGAAGGGGAGAGAAAAGGGGCTGAAGCTATAACTTTTGGGTAAAGTGGCACGGTGGCATTAAAAAGCACTTTCTCTTTTTTCACTTGGAAAATGTTAGGAAATGTAAAAACAGAACCTTATAAAAGGTAGAGGAATACTAACCACACAGTAACCAGGTGAGGAATCAGGTCTGGCATGGGAATGTAGCAGAGGGGCTACAGCAGAGCACAGCAGAGCACCCAAGTCCCCATCATGACCCTGTCTATAAATAGCCTGGACATGGCCATGCCCAAACTATCAAGCGTTAAACAGGGCCTGCCAAAATTTTCCCTGGCTTCCAGATGAAAAGGAGAGCCTGAGAATAAAAAGGGAAACATAGATTTAGGTAAGAAACTACTGAGAATAACAGGCCCATTCTTGAGCACAAATAACAAAAGAAAAAAATGTATAAATCTAACTTCTTCAAAATTTAAAATGTTGAGCTGGTTATGGTGGCACCTGCCTATGGTTCCAGCTACTCAAGAGAATGAGACAGGAGAATTGCAAGTTCAAGGCCAGACTGGGCAACTTAGTGAGACCCTGATTTAAAAAAAACAAAACAAACAAACAAAAACTTGTACATGAATGTTGATATTGGGAAATAATAAAAAATACACATTTGGTCTCTGCCCTGGTTCCTGAGAGACAGCTCCTAAAACTCTTGGAATCTCCAGAGTGAGAAGAGTACCTTTGTATGCTAATGAGAATGACTGGTGGCTAAGGTCCCCATATAGCTTCAGGAAGGGGCTAGTAACCAAAAAGACCAAGGTAGCATTAGAGGGTTGGGAGTTTCAGCAGCCAAACCCCAAACCTTTGGGAGAGAGAGGGGCTTAAAGATTGGGCCCATCACCTGCAGCCAATCATGCTGTCAATTGTGCCAATATAATGAGCCTCCATAAACCCCCAAAAGGACAGGGTTCAGAACATGTGGCGCTTCCTGAGGGGTGTGCAGAAGGCATGGATACTCTGTGCTCCTTCCCACCCCTTGCCCTTGGCATCCCTTCCATCTGACTATTCTCTCGTGTCCTTTATAATAAATTGGTGAGTATACGTGTTTGTGCTCTATAATCATCCTAGCAAATTAATCAGACCTGAAGAAAGAGTTCATGGGAACCCAATGTCTAAAGAGTCAATCAGAAGTGCAGGTAACAACCTGCAGCTTGTGGTTGGCATCTGAGGTAAGGGCAGTCTCAGGGCAGAGCTCTCAACCTATGGGTTTAATGCTATCTCCAGGCAGACAGTATCAAAACTGAGTTGAATTAGAGGACACCCAACAGAGTGGTGTGTAGGCAAAAGGTCACACATGAGGTGATTCCATTACATGAAATACAATAGGCAAATCACAGATGGAAGAGATCAGTGGTTACAGGGTGAGGAGGAAGGGAGTGGAGAGTGAATGTTGATGGGTACTAGCCTTCTTCCTCGGATGGTTATAACATGCTGGATTAAATTATGATGACTGCCCAACTCCATGAGTATAGTAAAATCCAATGAATTGTGTATTTTAAAAGGATTGTATGGATGGGCATGGTGTAGTACACTTATAATCCCAGTAACATGGGAGGCTGAGGCAGGAGGATTGCAAATTTAAGGTAACCTTAGAAATGTAAGAAAACCCTAAGCAATCTAGCACAAGCCTGTCCCAAAATAAAAATAAAAACAGGCTGGGGATATAGCTCAATGGGTTCAATTCCCAGAACCAAAGAAATAAAAATACCTCTGGGTTCAATTCACAAAACCAAATAAATAAACAAATAGGTAATTTATGGTATGTGAATTATATCTCAATAAAACTGTTATTTTTAAAAAAAAAAACTGGTTCAGGGCTGGGGGATATAGGCTCAGTTGGTAGAGTGCTTGCCTCATATGTACAAGGTCCTGGGTTCAATCCCCAGCACCACAAAAAAACAAAACAAAAACACTAGTTCAAGAGGAAATATCATCATGGATTTAAGGCCTTTTAAGAAAAAGGTCATTGCTCTGCCCTGTTACTTGGCTGTCTGAGGCCCCAGTCTACCTGCTTTACCCTCATGTACAACTATGCAAGATGTCCTTCTAGTAATGGGTTCTATACTCTACCTTCCACTAAGAAGAACCAGATCTCCTTGAAGAAGTAGCCCATACATGTTACAGGGTAGGGAGGATCGAAAGAGCCAGGGACAGCTTACTGTCAGAAAACAAAGGTACTTTCACAGGCACCTCATGAATGGAATTAAAAGGTTAAGGAGATCAGCCCAAGGAAGGGCTGTCATGACCAGGCAATGGCACCTTGAGCATAAAAAATAACACTGGTTAGAATTCACTGGAGTGATTCTAGACCTGGCCCCAAAGGGGAAATTATACAAAGTATACTAGACTACATATTGATGTGTCCCTAATTTTTCATAAAAGGAAAAATGAGAAAAAGATAAAGTCATTCCACTGAAAGAATATAGAATATTATGATTTGTTTTACTGATAAAGCAAATTGGCCTCTTTGAGTAGATTACATCGTTATTATTTATTTTTCTCCTAGAGATGTAAGATTTTATTTAAAAAATACTGAGATGAGAGCACAAGAAGACTGGGATTCAGCGACAGCCTCAGACAGGCCTGAAGTAGGAGGCTGTTTAGGATGCCACATCCAGGACATCCTCCTTGGACATACAAGGAAGACGACCGTGGGATTGTGCTGGGAGGTTTCGTGCTGGTTTTGGATCTAGTGAATGGCCCACAGCTGAAACATTAGGAGCACAAGAAGCAGAGGGGGAGGGGGACAACATGAAAATCTGCATCAGGGTGACTTTTCCATCTCCAGGGGAATTGGGTGCCCCTGGAAGTACTGTGAGAGCTCTGACCTGACTGACCTTCAGCGAAGCTCTGTTCTCTTCCTTGTGTCAGACTCGCCTTGGTTTTCACATCCTTGCCGCTACAACTTTATGTCTTGTAATCGCCTCCTGGCATCCTCCTATCAATCTCAGCTCTATCCCTAGGAGCAGCCACACTGGCAGACAAGGGTCCACTGTCATCAGCACAAAACATACAGAGGAGTCTCCTCTCTCGCTCTCTCCGCTGCTGTAGCTGGACCCTTCGCCTTCGCCACCGCTCAGCATCTGCACATCCCCTACAATGGCTAAAACAGCAATGGCCTACAAGGAAAAAATGAAGGAGCTGTCCATGCTGTCACTGATCTGCTCTTGCTTCTACCCGGAACCTCGCAACATCAACATCTACACTTATGATGATATGGAAGTGAAGCAAATCAACAAACGTGCCTCTGGCCAGGCTTTTGAGCTGATCCTAAAGCCACCATCTCCTATCTCAGAAGCTCCACGAACTTTAGCTTCTCCAAAGAAGAAAGACCTGTCCCTGGAGGAGATCCAGAAAAAACTGGAAGCTGCAGAGGAAAGAAGAAAGTCTCAGGAGGCCCAGGTGCTGAAACAATTGGCAGAGAAGAGGGAGCATGAGCGGGAAGTCCTTCAGAAGGCTTTGGAGGAGAACAACAACTTCAGCAAGATGGCGGAGGAAAAGCTGATCCTGAAAATGGAACAAATCAAGGAAAACCGTGAGGCTAATCTAGCTGCTATTATTGAACGTCTGCAGGAAAAGGAGAGGCATGCCGCGGAGGTGCGCAGGAACAAGGAACTCCAGGTGGAACTGTCTGGCTGAAGACATGGAGGGTATGGCACGCCCCACCGATAGTAAATCCCCCTGCCTATATTATAATGGATCATGCGATATCAGTATGGGAAATGTATGACATGGTTTAAAAAGAACTCATTATAAAAAAAAAAAAAAAAAAAACAGAATCAAAAATTAAAAAAAGTCAATGCGGTCTCTTTGCAGAATGTTTTGCTTGATGTTTAAAAAATACCTTGGATCTTATTTTGTAAATACTTACATTTTTGTTAAAAAATACAAGTATTGCATTATGCAAGTTATTTCATAATCTTACATGTCCTGTAACAGGCTTTTGATGTTGTGTCTTTCCACTCAAATGGATTTGCTAGGTCTGTTCTTTTTGAAGCTCCCCATGTCTTAACTCCATTCCCTGCCCTTTTCATTCTAACAGAAAAATGAGGTCAGTAGACAGTCTATGGTGCTAGAAACCCACCATTGCCTAATGACCTAGGTGGCTTGTAGTCTCTGAGCTTGACCAAGACCATACCCAGACCACAGGTATTGACTCCACATGAACCTCCACATTTGTTTGCTCATAATCTACTTACTGCCTATAAATTATAAACCAGGCTAAGAAAAACCATCAGTCATAGCATTTACTTCTGCTTCTCCTGGATTATGTGCTACAAATGTGCTTTGGCTTTAGAAAGGGATGGATGAGAAGACAGATCTGAGATCAATCCGGGTAGAAGCAAAAAAAGTTGAAACTTTTGAAAGTGCTGAACACAAATCCACATCCGAATGGTCCGAGCAGCCGCAAAATCGCTCTTCATAAAGTGGGCTGACTTCTCTAGTTTAAGTTCTTTTGATGGAATGAATTAATTAATGTGTCAGGTGGCTTATTTGTGGATGCCATGATTGATGATGTTCATTTTAAGCTTTTACCTATAGTACAAGTACATGATGCTACTGAATATTTTTCCTCTTGGAAACTGTGAGCTGGTTGTTGCTTTCAAACACAAACTAAATCAAAAACACTGCGGACTTCCACTCAAGCTGGTCTTTCTTCCCCAGTGTGAGGCAATCCTGCCTATTAATAAAAATTTTAAAAAAGAAAAAAAAATCACTCCATCTGTGAAGCTGATACAGTCATAGGGGGCTAGGCAGGGCATTTGTGCCAACTAAGAATCACCAGATACCCACCATAAGTACCTATCGCAGTTTTAAAGTCGTTTCTCCCCCAACTCCCACCTCCCAACTCCTGAAGGTTGCTGCCTGCATATATACTCTTCATTAGTGCTATTTTCCTGTATGTCATTGTGAGCAAGCTGTGATTAATAAAGAATTGGAGTTCTGTGAACTAAAAAAAAAAAAAAAAAAAACAAAACATACAGAGCTTGAATTTAACACATAATGGGAAACCACTAGAGGACTTACACGGGGGCATGATAGAATCTGTTTTGTTTTTTTCTGGTGCTAGAGATCAAACCCAGGGTCTGACCCATGCTGTGCAAGTGCTCTATCCCTGAGCCGTACCACCTGTCTTAACTAATGTTTTTTAAAAAAATCTCTCTTTAAAAGCTCAGTGCACCTGTGGTCTCAAGTTACTCAGGAGGCTGAGGCAGAAGATCACTTGAGCCTACCAGCCTAGGCAACAGAGCAAGACCCTGTCTCAAAAAAAAAAAAAAAAAAAAAAATCCCTTTGATTGTAGGGAGGAAAAAGAACTGAAGAGACAGGTAAGGAGCTTGCTACATACTCTAGTCAAGAGGTATGCAGCTCAGGGGCAGAGCACTTGCCCAGCGTGTGTGAGGCCCTGGGTTTGATCCTTACCATTACATTAAAAAATAAGAAAAATAAATAAAGGCATTCTATCAATCTACAACTACAAAAAAAAAAAAAAAAAAAAGGTATGAGTGCTATGAGTTGATATAGATGTGAAAAGAAAGCCTCCTGGACCCAGCAAGACAGCATTCTCAGCTTCTATTGGACCCTCTCACCACATGCATATAGGATGTTTGATAAAGTATAAAAAAAATTATTTCAAACATTCTTTAGACAAGCTCTAAAGAAAAAAAGGATGGGGTAGAACTAAAGTCAACACTAGGCAAAGGAGGTGATCAAGGGAAAGGGCGGCTCTGGAGATGGGATCTGAACACACTGAGGTCTCATTCTGTCAGAGCTCGATTTGAGATTTCTGCACAAAGAAAGACCCTGAATAGCTGCCTCTTCTCCAACAGGGGGTGTGGAAAAACTCTTCCCTCCTGCCCATGAAAGCAACAAGAAAGCCTGTTGTTGCTCAGGGATTTGGGTGGGGAAAATGTGTTCTGCAAAAAATCACAATCCTAAGACCATGATAAATCTGAATTTATACTACATCAGTGCCACAGAAGTTCCAAACTAAGAAATGAACGTAAAGATCTAGTCCTAGTTGGGAATGGTGGTGCATGCCTGTTATCCTAGCAGCTCAGGAGGCTTAGGCAGGAGGATCATGAGTTCAAAGCCAGCCTCAGCAAAAGTGAGGTGCTAAGCAACTCAGTGAGACTCTGTCTCTAAATAAAATAAGGCTGGGGATGTGGCTCAGTGGCCAAGTGCCCCTGAGTTCAATCCCCAGTACAAAAAATTAAAAATAAATAAATAAAGATCTAGTTCTATAAAAGTAAAACTCCTGGGGCACCCAGGAGAACCAACACAAAACAGCTCTATAGGGGGACATCTATAATGGTGCCTGGAAGTTCCACAGGAAACAAACACTTTGGTCAAAAGTAAACTCACAGTCAAAAGGCTCAGCCCATGTAAAGAAACAATCCATCATAAGGGAGAGCTAATGCCAGCACAAACAGGAATGGATTCCCCCCAAAAGTGAAATTATACAAGCACCCCTTTTCCTTTTTTTCCCTCCAGTACAGGGAAAAATGTGTTCTGCAAAAAAAATCTACAACCTCTACCACTGAGCTACATCCCTTTTTAAATTTTATTTTGAGACAGGGTCTCATTAAGTTGCTCACGCTGGCCTTGAACTTGCAATCCCCCTGCTTCAGCTCCTGATTCACTGGAATTACAGGATTACAGTGCCACCAGGCCTGAAAACCTGTACCTCTCTTGCATGCTTCTGTGACTGTTTATTTATATGACTCTGGCCCAATGCATAGCACAAACCAGAAGTCAGTCTGTTTATTCAGTAACTGGGCAAATGGCTGTTCTAAGGTTCTAAGAACTAGTCACAATACGTTAGAAGGAGTAAGAACTAAAAAATATTTCCTGAATGAATAAATGAGCAAACCTTCTGAGCAGCCAGACTTTGGCTGCTTTCACTAAGGGCCAAGGATGTAAAATACTGGATACATTCATCTAGTTCTGTTTGAGGTAAAGAAGCCAGCAACTGTCTGAGTTCTTCTTCAATGGAAGAATCCTGAAATAAAAGGAAAAGAAAATATAAACAAACTCAACAGCTGAGTATAAAGAAACCTCAAAGAATCAAAGTCAAAATACAAAAAAAAAAAAAACACACAAATATATACATATATACTATATTATATATTAGCAGAGATAAATTAGTGCTTTTAGACTTGAAAACACTTACCCACCCAGGTAAACACTTAATTTTGAATTCTATACTTTCCTGTCTGCTACTGCATCTGAAAGACGTATTGCAAATTATTAACTCTCAACTTTAACCTCAGAGGCTTTTTGACATCTTGACTCAAAATAAATAAATAAATAAACAAAATTTTTAAAAATTAAAAAAAATTTAAATGATTATACCCTTTCTAACCAGTGATTGCTTTTTTTAAACTATTTATTTTAGTTATAGGTGGACACATAATATCTTTATTTCATTTTTATGTGGTGCTGAGGATTGAACCCAGTGCCTCATGCGTGCTAGGCGAGTGCTCTGCCACAACCCCAGCCCCAGTGATTGCTTTTTAAATCCAAAATTCTTTACTATCTCATTTTCCCTTTTAATTAATATCTTACATATTCACTTTTCTATTTTTTAAGAACTGACAGCTTACATAGAAGCTTCTAAGAGTTTCATTTAAACATACTTTAAGTCAGGAGTAGTGGCATGACCTTCTGGTCCCAGCTACTTGGGAAACTGAAGCAGGAAGACCACTTAAGCCCACAAGTTCAAAAACAGACTGGGTAACAGTGAGACCAACCCAAACAAACATGTTTATCCATGTTCAAAACAGAGGCTCTCAACCCAGGACTCCCCCACCCCCAGGAAATACTTAGCAATGTCTGGAGACATCTTTAGTTGTTCCAACTTGGATGAGGGGGTGCTGTTGGTGTCTAAGGAATGGAGTCCAGAGATGCTGTTAAACCTTCTACAAGGTATACAGCCTGCTTCAAAATACAGCCTGGCCCAAAATATCAACAGTTAAATTTGAGAAAACCTGATCTACATATGGCAAACTCAGATCAAGGGACTGACTCATAGATATCAATATGAAGTCATCTAATGGTGTAGTGGCTCCCCATCCCCAAAGATAGAAAATTATCTTGAAAGAACAGCCCATCTGGAGGAATCAAATTTTCATATGAAAATTAACATTCAGTTTGACATCCTAGTTTACTTGCTTGTGAAAATTAGCTAACAACTACTTTTTTAAAGTTTATTTTGCATCCACAGAGAAGATAATATGTTAAGGTGTTTTTCACTCTGGATTATATTATTTACTTACTTCTTTTAAAGATGGCAAAGGAGGCGGTGGGAGAAAAAAGCGAAGATCACTCTCTTTACTTCGTGCCAAACCAATAAGAGTCCTAGCATCACAGGCCTGAGCGATTATTCTATACTGATAATCTGTTGTAAAAGGAGATTTTTTTGTAAATACCCAAAGTACCTATCATTGTCACAAGAACTAAATGAACAAACTACTTTAAAGCACCCATTTTTAAACTTTTCTACAAGTTTATAATAAAAAATTTCCCAAGTATTTTTTCTCATTTTCAATGCCTGATTACACAACATTTCCACAACAGATCTCACAATTCCCTTTAATATTTATCTGGGGACCAGGTCATGATTCAGCTAATTTTTTGGAAAAAATAAAGCTCAAACATAAAAATTGGTAAGTTAGAATCAGTATAGGTTCTTCTTTTTTTAATAATTTCAGCATTCAAGAGCTGTTTTTAAGCCAGGACAGTAGTATACACCTATAATCCCAGCTACTCAGGAGGCAGAGGGAGGAGGATCACAAGTTTGAGGCCAACCTAGGCAGTTAAGGGGGATCCTGTTCCAAGATTTTAAAATAATAAAAAGGGCTGAGAGTGTAGCTCAGTAGCAGAGCACTTGCCTAGCATACGTGAGGCCCTGGGTTCAATGCCCAGTATGACCAAAAAAAAAAAAAAGCTATTTGATCATGACATAAAACACAAGTTGCATTAAAGTCTTTGTCTGGTGGTGAAGGGGATGGTACTTTGGCATCAGTGACATCCATGATTATTTAGTCTGAGATTCCAGATGGTAGAACTCTGATTCAAACATACCCTCTTTATGTAGCAAAACAAAATTCCAGCCACTGAAGGGACATTCTTTTCAATAACAGCAGCTAATAAACTGGGCAAATACTTCAAGATCATGTACATTTGCAAAATATACATGCAAGGGATCCTCCCTGATTTTTCTGATGCAGTAAGTCTGGAATGGAGCCCTGGAGGGCAGATTTTGAAAGAGACTTTTATTCTAAGTCTTCACTAACATTAAGTGAAATTAGTATAATTATCTCTACCAACCAATCAATAAATTAACTTACATGAAGACAGAGATCTTATTCTAAGACTAAACTTTTCTTTGAGAACATCAGTTTTTTTTCCATTGTTCATTTTTCACTACTAATAAAGTTTAATCCACGGACTATAATCAGAGCAGATTTGATCTTTCATTCAAACACTTTCACCGTATAACTCGTGATTTTTAAATACAATATTTTAAACATTTCTTAAAAATTATACACACACAATTAGGTACATTTAGCTAATTATTAGTATTAGAACCAAGTAGATTATCAAAGTAAAAGTAAAGATAATAGTATGGTGTAGCAAATAATAAAATATATTTTATTAAATAGGAACCAAAAGAAAGTACAAGAGGTTGGAACTGTAGCTCAGAGGCAGAGTGCTTGCCTAGCATGTCTGAGGCACTGGGTTCAATCGATTCTCAGCACCACATATAAATAAATAAATAAATATAAAAGTTCATCCACAACTAAAAAACATATGTTACAAAAAAAGTACAAGAAAGCATTAAGCAGTAACTGTAAGAATCAGAATTTCTCTTGAGAAAATATGTAATCAAATAAAATTTTGTTCGGGTAAAAAGTTACATAAATACACACACACACACACACACACACACACACACACAAACTTTACACACACACACACCCTCAGTTTTGAGGTTGCTGTTACCAAACATATCTGGCTACCAGGCAGCAGGTTTCCTATTTTATTGATCACTGGAGCTTCTTCTCAAATTTTGAATACATTTTTTATATATATTAAGATTACCTGAATTATTTTCCTTCCTTAATCTCATTCCCTTCTCTTTGATACCAGAAACCCAGAGCCCAGCTAGTGTGTGCTGCGGTTCCACGGCCCTCTTACCATGCCAGTGGTGGGTCTCTGACATCTCCTGCACGGCCTCCAGTCGGGCGGTCCTCTCATCCGCCTTGCTCTTCTTCAAGAGCAGCCACATAGCACACTCATGATCTTCTATATCAACCGTGCTAAAAGTGTCTTTGCAAAGAGAAAAAGACACAAAAACAAGAAGGTGGATGGTTAAGATAACATTTTTATCTTTTCTTTTATTTCAGAAGACAATTTATAACCATTTAAAATATACAACAGGAGAGTTAAATCCATATAGTGGTATTCCTATTGATTGCTATGTCTGCTCTCAGTGCTATCACTTTGATGTATTTATTGTAACTGTTATGCACGTACTTTTGTTTTATAACAAAAGTACATGCATAACAGTTTATGGTGGCTTTCACTTCATAGTCATTTTTTTTTCTCCTTTCCCCCTTAAAAAAAACTGTTTTAAAACAGATCGACTATTTAAAGACATGAAAGAATGCCTATCACACGTAGATTAAATAACTGCTATCTTGCCATATTTGCTTCATCATCCTGCAGGTGTCTATAAACTATTAGGAAAGAAGCTGCAGACATAATGACATTTTACCCTTTAGTAGTTCAACCTACATCCCCTAAAAATTAGCCTGTATTCTTTTACACAACTGCAAAATGCATCATCCCATCCAGAACACTAACAATAATCTTCCAAAATCATCTAAAATCTAGTGTAACACCATATGCAAATTTTCCCCAAGTTTTTTTTAAAGATGTTTTTAAAATCAGGATTTGATAAATTCTCTTTAGCCTCTTTTAATTCTAGATGGTTTTCCTGCCTATTCTTCATGATGACAAAGACTTAAAGAAATCAGGTCAGCTTTTTTTTATACATAACTTCACATTGTAGATTTGCCTGATTATAAAATCTACATTTTTATGCAACAGTCTCATTATGAGAAAGCATGGGAGTGATTTTCTAACAAATTTAAAATTCTGTACTACTTGTCAAGAAAACAGGGTACATTTAAGGGCTGGGATTATAGCTCAGTGGTAGAGCGCTTGTCTAGCATATGTGAGGCACTGGGTTTGATTCTCAGCACCACATATAAATAAATAAAAATAAAGTTCTATCAACAACTAAAAAATAATAATGAAATTAACAAAAGAAAAAGAAAACAAGGTACATTTACTCTCAATTTATTTAATCACAATCTAGTCACAGAGAGGGAAGAAAACTGTCCAGGGCATCAAGCCTTAAAATTAAGTACAGCCCAATAGAGTTAGTTACTCAACTAATTTTCCATACCTATTAAAAACATTAGTAAAGAATTTTTTAAAAAACCTCAGGGTGGTTATGCAAATGACTTTAAGATGACTGATAAGGGTTCCAAGTTAAATGTTTATTACTTACCAGCAAATGGACTCTGTAATATCTTGGCTGATGCTGCTAATATTTTTCTTACTGCTTTGTGAAGTTCTTTTCTTGCCAGCCAGGCAATCCCTGAAATGATGGCAAACTTAAATCAACTAATTCCAAACTTTTTCACAAGGAAAACATAAAATAGCATCCCTGTCTTTTTATTACTATTATCAATTTTTAAAATTTCTTTTACTACTATTAATTTAACTAAAGTAATTATGGGAACACAAGTTGTTCTCAAAGTCAGGGAAAAAAGTAAAAACAAAACAAGAACATTAGCCAAAGCTATGAAAACTCTTCAAGGCTAAAAATATTCAAGAAAATGTACCTTGTAAACAGACCACATGGAACTGAAATTTGAAGATATCTTTTTTTTTTCTCCCCTCAGTATCAGGAATTGAACTCAGGGGCACCTGACCACTGAACCACATCCCCAGCCCTATTTTGTATTTTATTTAGAGACAGGGTCTCATTGAGTTGCTTAGCACCTCTCCTTTGCTGAGGCTGCCTTTGAACTCGTGATCCTCCTGCTGGGATAACAAGCATGCACCACCATACCTGTCGAAATTTGGAGATATCTTAGAGATGAGATTAAGCCTCACTTTATAGATAAATCACAAGTCATAACAACTGTCTATGTAACTGAAATTATGAACATACCATAGAAGCATGCTGAAATACAGAAGGATAATGTAATAATAAACACCAACAAGCTAGCATGGTGATACACACGGCTCACAGTCAGGGGAGCAGGGGAGCCTGCTGTACTAGAGACCATAATGTGCTCACAGGCACAGGCTGGCTGACAACGTAGGAACTAGCAACTGTAAGTCAGTGTGGCTGACTCACTGCATGAAAATGCACCCCTCTGCTCTAAATGTCATATTCACTAAGTTACCCAGAGGCTCACAAGTGACCTAAACATTGAGAAAGAGAATGTCCTAATTAGTAAGGGCAGTTGTTTTAGTCTCCATGACAGAACATAAGTGAGCTGGTGTTCACATTTATGAATCCATCTCAGGAGTAAAATCATTAAAGCAGAAACATCTCTGGGCCAAATGAGAAAATCGAATTTTAGTATCTGCCAAACTGAGTGCCAGCCTCTGAACCAAGGGCCCCAACTGAGGAGGGAACTGCAGGTTCAGACTAAACAGCTGGCTGTCCTCACTTCACTGAGTTCTAGAGGAATTACAAACTTTAATCAGGTATAAATCCAAAATTTGGTCTTCAATCCATGCTTTCAGAACTTAGTTCTGAGGATCTAGTGATTCTCAAAGTGAACTGAATCTATCTTCTTAATACCGTGTTTTAAAGAAACTTGTTTTTAAATTCACTAACTAGTTCCACTTTTCAAGAGATAACTTCACAATAAACTTACCATGATTTTCTCTTTTGTCTAAAGGACCTGGGTGCAAATATATGTATGACTTCATTTTTTCTCTTTCTACCACTTGAGTATCTAATGTCAAAGACTTCTTCAGGGCCAGAACTTCGTATGTAAGAAATAAAGAACCTCTTAAGAAGAAACAAGAAATTCATCATAAATACAGAATCTAAATGTGATACAAGATTTTCACAAGGAAACATACATAATATCCAAATAATCTTTGCATACACACACATATACACATCTCAATTTAAATAACAAATAACTTCATAAAATTTTCCAGTCAAGAAACATCACTAACAGCATCCCAGAAACCCACAATGTGTCCTTGTGTCCCCTCCCTAATCCTGATTCTTCTTTCACCACTATTGGTTATTTTCTGATTTTTATTATAATAACGTCCTTGCTATTGGTTAGTTTTACCACCTATATAGGCATCCTGAGACAACAGAGCTGAGCTTTGCCTGTGTTTGAACTTCATTTGAATGGAATCACACTAGATGTATTCTTTTTTTTCTTTTTTTAACATTTTTTTAGTTGTAGATGAACACAATATCTTTGTTTTATTTATTTTTTTATGTGGTGCTGAGGATATATATATATACATACATACATACATACATACATACATACATACACACACCTGTAGGGAACATATCCAGAAGCAGAATTACATACTTCCTGACAGTACATAACACTGTTCAACTTTACTAGAAAATGTCAAACTAGTTTTCTAAAAGGATTAGGCAATTTATACTCCCATCACCAGAATATACACATTTCTCCTTTCCTAAAGGCTATATCTAAAGTTTATTTTTAAATGTGAGATAGAAAATTATCCGTCATATATCCCGACATGAAAATTTTCTTCCTCATTAGATTGACCTCCATAAATCTAGACACAAAGGCTCAGCAAATTCAGTTATCCTGTGCCTTCTGCTGATCTGGGTTTCTGTCCTAAAGCAAGCAGATGAGACAAAGGCCAGACCCAGACACACCAGAGGAACACAGAGAAGGCTCTAAGGAATCCTCTGCTCCCTTGGGGATCCATCTGAGCAGTTTTCCAGGGAAGATGATGTTCTTCATTAAAAGTTGGGCAATACATTTTCACTACAGTCCTGAAACAATTGCGATCTAGACAAAGAAACCGCATTGTAGAAAAGGGTATACATTTCTCCTCTGTGCAGAATGAGTCAAAGGGGAAAACCATCTAAATAACTTTTGCCTTTCGTTACAATGTCAGGAAGTAAGGTATGTGTTTGGATAAAACGCCAAATATCTCCTTTATAATTTTAGCATCTGAACTGATTTTACATTTATACTAGTGAAACAAAGTATTAGCAAACTCAGTAGAGTAGTACCAGACATACATTTAACATCTATACCTCTCCCTGAAAAAGGGAGATCGTAAAGTAACAAATGTTAGAAAGAGGGACACTCCAATCACTGGGCGGGCACTTCTCAAGGAGCGTGAGATGTCAGATTTCAGTTTTCTCAGTCAGCCTCCATTTCCTTTCATTAGAGCTTTATTGTGATTTAGGGATTTTCAAAAATAATTTTAACGTGACTTTCAGCCTCTTCGCTCACTTTCAGTCCTGATATAAGACGTGACTTTATGTGAGTGGAGGCTGTGTGGGTCTCAGACTCTCCCCTCAGCAACAGGGAAAGGCAGGCAGTCCCCAGTGTACACTTTAGACCAAAGAGAAAACATCCCTCAAGGTAGAGAACCAGATCAAGACAACACTGAATTGTTGGAACCAATGACTAAATCCGTATCCTTTGACTACTGCATGTGACCTATAAATCACTTCCACTGAGATTTCAAGTATTAATATAATGGGGTCAATTAATATTTTGTAGTTGAACTTACCCTAAAATAAGTGATCCAGTAAATTTTATTATATTTCCTTAAAAAAGAAAGGGAGAAAGTCAATAAGATGAATTCCACTCTTAAAAGTGTGACAGGAAATAGGCAATAGTCTTTATTTCATATATAATCAGATAAAGTTATTGATATTTTTCTATTAATACAATCAGTTGCTATTAACACATGACTTCCCATCCTCAGACACAAACAAACCAATCAATAAGAACTTCAAAAATATAATTCCTATTTATACCTTTTCATACTCACTCTCTCCTTCCTTGAGCTTTCGTTATGCCATTTCCAACAAAATCACTGGGGAACATAGACCCTGATCCACTAACCATACTGCCAGGACCAGATTCCTACTGAATGTGACGCCCAGAAACTCACCTCCTTTCTGACTCCTTTTAGTTAACAACCAATTAAATAAAGGAACAGGGAGCATTATCTCTATCACTGGTAGGACTATGATGAAAAATTATGTTTGTCAAGTGCCAACACAAACTGGCATTTCTCAAAGTAATTATGTTTGGTGGTTAAGTATTATATGTAGGTAGCCTCATTTAAAAAAATAGGTCAGAAAAAAAGTGTGTGTGTGTGTGTGTGTGTGTGTGTGTGTGTGTGTGCATGTTATAAATTTATTTATGCTTTTGGTGGAACTTGGAAAATAGCTTTTTAATATTAAAAAAATTCGATTGGCAGACACTGGTAGTTGCTTATCCAACATACATATACATCTAAAATTATTCAAATCCACAGACTACCTGGCAGCTGGCCATGCAACACAGCTATAGCCAATCAGATATCAGATATTAGTGAAAGTCTATGAGGAGAATACCTCCCCTACAAAAGACAAGCCTCATAAGATGGCTTTTGGCCTGCTGCCTTCTTGATGCCCAGGGATTCAGCAACCATCCTGTGACTATGAGAACAACACAAATAGTGGAGCAGGAAGACAGGAAGATTGCTAAGTTTCAACTCCTGCCCCAAACTGTGTCTTGACTTCCTGTTTTGTATGGAAAATATAAATTTAATTTAAGCCACCGTGATCAAGTTTCTGTTGTATACACTGTGCACAACCTTACCTGGTGTATTACAGTTTTCACCCTAGGATGGCCTCATGGACTTTCCCTTCCTGCCCTCACACTGGGGACCCCAGGAACACCCCTATATTGATACTCCCATTGCTTACTAGAATTTCTCTTTTTCATTGGACCCTTTAAACAAAATACAGCCTCATGAGCCTTTCCTTCCTACCCTAAAGTTCACTGTTATGGGCCAGGCTAATGGACAGTGACCAAACAGGCTCCATTTTACCCTGAGACTCCATCATGAGAAATGCTTCTCCCAAGGGAAAGTCCCACCTCTGTACCCATTAATAATTGTCTAACATAGTACACTTGGCAACACAAAATAGCAATTCTTATACAATGTATAATTGTTCTCTTTGGTTTCCATTTTTCTTGGGTAATGTACCTTGTCAGAGATTGATTATCTAATAGACATCAGTAACCATTCTCTAACTTGTACTAAACTAGGGTCATTTTGACCCACTTCCCTTCTGTTTGGTTGCTGCTATACCAACCTGGAGAGTCCCGTGGAAAAAAACTAATGTACCCATTGCATTGTCTTGCTAACTGCCCAATTCGGCTTCTGTACCTGCTTGCTTGCAGCTACATCAACCTGGATGTGAGTTTTGCAGTTTTTTGCCTTTAAATATCCTAAAATGCTCAGGCTGGGGTTGTTCCTTGCAGAGACAGTTATGGGTCCTGTGGGGAGGAGTCACCAGCTGGCTGGCTAAATAAAGACTCTTCAATTTGGACAAAACTGGGACTTGGTGTTTTCTGAGCGACCTGCCTCACAATATTTACCACTCTCGGAGTTTGTTCTGCTAGAAATGAAGAGAAAAGAAAAGCTCTCTTCCCTTTTCCTTTCTTCTCTATATCTACTTGTCATTTTATATTTAAAATACAGAATCAGTCAGGTATGGTGACACATGCCTGTAATCCCAGCGATTCAGGAGGCTGAGGCAGTAGGATCACAAGTTCAAGGTCATCCTCGGCAACTTAGTGAGGCCCTAAGCAACTTAGTGAGACCCTGTCTCAAAATAAAAAAAAGAGAGCTGGGATTGTGGCTCAGTGGTAGAGTGCTTCCCTAGCATGTATGAGGCACTGGGTTTGATTCTCAGCACCACATACAAAAACAAATAAATTAAATAAAGGTCCAACAACAACCAAAAAAAAATTTTTTTTAATTAAAAAATAAAAAAAATGAAAAGGAGTGGGGATGTAATTCAGTGGAAAAGCATCCCTAGGTTCAATTCCTGGTACAAAAAAACTCACAAAACAAAATCAGAATTTTCTAGATGAAAGGGAACTATCCCTAAAAACAGATCTATCCTAAAGATCAAAACTCCAGGAAGACAGGGGCTTTGTCTTACTGGATATTGTATCCTTAGGGCCCAGAACAGTACTTGGCACACAGCAGATAGTAGATATTTTTCTTTATTATCACATGAATGAAAGATGAGTTAGGTCAATCTTCTCATTTCATAAATATAGAAAATAGTTCTCTGAAAAGTAGGAATAATTAGACAGGAACTTCATTGTTCCCCTGAACCTTGCAGCCTCCCCCCACCATAGCTCCCCCTCTTTGGCTTCCCTCTCACTGCTATGAAAGATGCATCTTGGCCCCTGTCAAAAGACAACCTGGTCAAAGGCCTCTGCTGTTTCCCAGATCCTTTCTGGGCTTTGTTTCTATTATTCAGTGGAAATGCTACAACATGTCTATATATCCAAATGTCTTTGGAATTGTTATCCTATTTCTCTGCTCCCCTTCATAAAAAGTGTCTTCCAGGAATTACCTAGAGTGTCTTGTTTTATTATGGACAAAATTATACCTCCCCAAATTCATCTGCTGAAGCCCTAAGGCCCTGATGTGACTGTATTTGGAGATGGGCACTGAGGGAGGTAATAAAAAATCATAAGGTTCCAAGGGTGGGGCCCTAATCTGATAGGACTGATGTCTTTCTAAGAAGAGACACCAGACATCTCTCTATCCACAGAGAAAGAGCTGTGAGAGAATATGAAAAGAAGGTAGCCATCTACAACCTAGGAATTGGGGCCTCACTGGAAACCAATACTGTTAGTACCTTGGTCTTGGTCTCCAGAGCTGTGAAAAAATAAATTTTTATTGTTTAAACCAAAAAAAAAAAAAAAGAAAAGAAGAAAGAAAGAAAGAAAAGAAAATAGTTCTCTGAGAAGATAAGTACTTTCTTTCCTTCTTTTAACAAATACTACTTCAACCTCTTGTATCTGCCAAGTGTAAGAGTAAACAACAGGATATAATGGTAAAAATAAATAAATAAATAAACAAACAAACAAACAATAAGACATTGCCCTCAGAGTTTACAGTCTATGGGGCACATCAGTTGATTAACCAAGTTCTACAATGACTCTATCAAACCACAAGTGACAGATCTAGCCTGGGCTAGCATGCCAGGAAGCATGCCTGAGGGCCTGGTTATAGTGCGGGGGAGTAGATCAGGGCAGATCCCAAAGCCCATCAAGGCAAAGACAACATTTTCTTTGCTTACTACTGCATTCCCAGAACCAAGTACGGGCACCTGCACTTTGATTTGTGAGAGTTTAATAAACACTTGCTGCATGACAATGCACTGACACTTAATTTTAGAAGGATGGGCATGAAGTTGGCTGAAAAAAATAGGGAAGGAAAGAAAACTTCCAAGAAAAAGAATCAGTATCGCTCTGGGCCTACAAATTTGGGGTGAATCATTTGTATGAAAAGACAAAGGAATCTGACCCTTATCATAGATTAAATAAGCTTTTGAGGCCCCCCTGGAAATTTAGCCACGATTCTATCATTGTTCCTGTATGAAAATGTTGTTGTTTGAACTGTACTCACGTATCTGTCTCCAGTATGTGAAACTTTTTGGTGGGGGAGTAGAGGTTCCTATTCTTCTCCAACAGATGACACAATAAGCAGCCAGAGACATTCTGTGCAGGTAGAAGAATGTAACAAATTTAATTTAGCATCTAATATGAATGTTTAACTAAAAGACCATATCACCATCAGAGTGGATTGTCCACAGTTAGATTTTTCTAGACCAAGAAAAAATTTTCTCCCCTAAAACTTACCCACAAACTTACTAGAATAAATTTTGCTAGTACTTTAGTGATTTTTTTCAAACTGTGTCCAATTGTGATTAATGATTAATAGGAAATAAGGAAAATTACAGAATATTAATTATCAATATAGGGGAGAACTGATATACGGAATTCACCCATTCACAAAAAAGTTCACCTTCTTTTAGATATTTTGTCATTTTTCTTCATAAAGGTCACTCATGATTTGTTTCTTCATGAAAAAATTACAAATGTATAGAAATACAGAAAAATAAAGTAAAATGAATCCCACCACTCAGCTTTGATAATTATCAACATGTGGCTAATCTTGTTTAATATACACCTGCTCTACCCAATAGGCTATCTGCATGATAAACATTTTCTATACTTATGTTAAGGTATAGTTAATAGCTGTTATGTATGGATCCAGACAGTTCACTGAAAAGCTCATCTCTTGAAGACTTGATTCCCCAATGCAGCAATGCCCAGAAGTGGGGCTTTTGGAAGTGACTGGATCATGAGAGTTATCACCTCATCAGTGAATTAATACATTAGATGAATACTAGGAGGAGATGGAAACTGCAGGCAGGTGGGGCATGGTAGAGAATGTCCTCCAAGGAATGGAGCTGGCTGTTTATGGACTAAGACTTCTGAAACCGTGAGCCCCCAAATAAGTTTTTCCTCCTCTACAATTGTTCTGGTTGGGTCACAGCAGCAAAAAAGCTGATTAAAACATGATCTGAGCGGCTGTCCTCTGCTGGTCCTTTCCACCATGATGTGCTGCCTCACCTTGGGCCTAAAACAATGCAGTCAGCCATCTACACTGACCTCTGAAACCACGAGCTGCAAATCAACTTTCTCTCCTCTAAGTTGTTCTTGTCAGACATTTTAATGACAGTGATGCAGAGCTAAGTAAAACAGAGGACACAGGTCGCTGGGAGCATGGCCTTGGGTACTACATCTTGTCCATGGCCCCTTCCCTGCTCTCATTCTCCCATGCCCCACTTCCTGTCTGTCATGAGCTGAACAGCCTTCTTCTTCCGCATCCTTCTGCCTTGATGTTCTGCCTCACTTCAACCAAAGCAATGAAGTTGGCTGATCATGGACTGAATACTCCGAAACCCTGAGACAAAATGAACTTTTCCTCCTTTATTTATATGTATGTTTTTTGAGGGGGTGAATACCAGGGATTAAACTCAAGGGCACTCGACCACTGAGCCACATCCCCAGCCTTATTTTGTATATTAGAGACAGAGTCTGAGTTGCTCAGCGCCTCGCTTTTGCTGAGGCTGGTTTTGAACTTTCAATCCTCCTCTCTCAGCCTCCTGAGCCACTGGGATTACAGGTGTGTGCCATCACTCCTTTATGTTTTTTTATGTCAAAAGCTAATTAACACTCTAGCTACATGTTTGTACTGAGTACTTAAAATATGACTAGTCCAAATATATGGCAAGTATAACTAGGGAACTGAGATTATCCTATTTAATTTTAATTTATTTAAATAGCCACATATGGCTAGTGACTCTCGAACAGTACAATCTTTACTCAACTCTTATTCACTTTCTTTTTTTTTTTTTTTTTTTTTAAGAGAGAGTGAGAGAGGAGAGAGAGAGAGAGAGAGAGAATTTTTTTTTAATATTTACTTTTTAGTTCTCGGCGGACACAACATCTTTGTTGGTATGTGGTGCTGAGGATCGAACCCGGGCCGCACGCATGCCAGGCGAGCGCGCTACCGCTGAGCCACATCCCCAGCCCCTCTTATTCACTTTCTGACACCACCACATTACATTATTTTGAAGAAAATACAAAATGTCTAATCATTTAATTTTGACTATCTTGTATGTGCCTTTCCTCAAGGGGGAGAAAGACCTATCAAATTGCCTCCAAAATAAATATAATTCCTTAGAACCAACAAACATCTCATTATCACATCAATTATTTCTTAAACTTTGGTTTTGTTTTGCACTATTGAACTGTTAGAATTAGGATCCAAACACAGTCTGTACATTACATTTGGTCTGAGTCTGCTGGATAACAAGAGAAAGGTTCAGTATTCCCATTAACATAGTCAACATTTACCAAAGTCAAAACTCCCAGCCATGTGAACTCATACCAGACTAACTAGCCTCTAGCTGACCCTAAAAACTACACAGTTGTTTTAGCCACTAGGTCTTGGGATGGTG
Organism: Urocitellus parryii; assembly: GCF_045843805.1. Lineage (NCBI taxonomy): Eukaryota > Metazoa > Chordata > Mammalia > Rodentia > Sciuridae > Urocitellus > Urocitellus parryii. The sequence goes on along the minus strand of NC_135538.1, from coordinate 9,116,492 downwards.
TATAAAAAGGTTGCTGTTAGATGTGGCTAAATTTTCTGTTGAAGTCCCTATTTCTAATAATTAGGGTTATCTATCCTTCTTGGTGGTTTGCTTGCTTATGTTTGTAATCTTTGATTAAGAGCTCATCTTCCATCCGAGCATCTACTGTGAGATTCCCATGTGTTCTGGTCTATAGGGCAGTTTCAAATTTACCCCTGCCAGAGTAATACAGACATTACAAATGGATGCATTCCATTTGGATTCCCAGCACTATAAGGACACTGAGAATTTAACCCCACAATCACAAGAGGTGCACATTTACATTTTAATTTCCATTCTTTCACGTTCCTGGTAAAAGCAAGTGATCAGAAAAAAAAAAAAAAAAGCAAGTGATCAGGCTATTTCCTTAGTCTAACGAGAGGAAATTTTCTAGTCTCTGCACCCTTGAAGGTGTAGTCCCTTAGGGATAATCACTTTTAAGGTGAGCAGAGTTTAACTGGCACAAGCAGGTCTTGATCAGGTTCTGATGACTCAGTAACTTCTTGTCTTCCTCAGTGCTATGACTTCTGCTGAGTTTCCTTTTCTAATCCTTCTCAGTTTCCTTCTTCTGCTACACTTCACTTAGAATTTTCACTTTGTTTTGCACTATTGAACTATATAAAGGGGGGGTAGATGGTGCTGTCTGGAAGTGAATACAACTTTTTTAATCTGAGCATGACCCAAGATTTAAGTCTTTCAATAATTCCTCATTATCTAAAGCAGTGTTTCTTAAATTGAATCCTGAGTTATGTATCAAGAATGCCACAAGTTATCTGTTTCAGGTGGAAACATGAGGAATCAATTTTTGTTCATATATTTTTCATCTTTAAGGTATGATTTAGGTAATATTTAATAATATTTAGGTACAGATCCAAGGGTTTAGACAAACACAGTCAAATCAAAATACAAAAAGTTCTATGAATTGAAACATTTTTGTGTAAATTCAGAATTGATATTCTTTCTTCCTTAAAAGGTTTTAAGTAGAATTTCCAAATTGTCTTAGAGATAGTCAAATGTCTCCCACTCTGAAAATCACTAATTTGTCCCTATAGTTTTGCCTTTGCAAGAATGTCTCCTAATGGGATCATACAGCACACAGCCTGAACCTGGCTTCCTTCACTTTTTATAAAAATGCCCTTGAGTACAATTCACAATAGCTAAACTATGGAACCAACCTAGGTAACCTTCAACAGATGGACAGATACAGATATTGTGATATATATACATATACACACACACACACACACACACACACACACACAATGGAATATCACTCACCCTTAAAGAAGAGTGAAATTATGGCATTTGCTGGTAAATAGATAGAATTGGAGAATATCATGCTAAGTGAAATAAGCCATTCCCAAAGAACCAAAGGACAAATGTTTTCTCTGAGATGCAGATGCTAATTCACAATAAGGCGGGGCTTTCACAACAAGAGGGGGCTAGGGAAGAATAGAGGTATTTTGGATTAGACAAAGGGGAATGAAGGACAGGGAGTAGATAAGGGGTAGGAATGATAGTAGAATGAATCAGGCATTATTATCCTATGTGCATATATGATTACACAACCCATGTAACTCTACATTATATACAACCAAAAGAATGAGAAGTTATACTCCATTTATGTATGATGTGTCAAAATGCATTCTATTGTCATATATAACTAATTAGAATAAAAAATATTTCTAAATTTAAAAAAAAATTTAATGCATTTGAGAATCATCCACATTTTTGTATCTGTGGTATCATTCCATTGTATAGATTTACTAATTTGTTTATACATTCCCAGTTGAGGAACATTTGAGTTGCTTAGTTTTTCATGATTCTGAATAAAGCAGCTATAAACATTTATATACAGGTTTTATGAATAAACATAGTATACATTTCATATTGTTGGATTTGACTTGCTAGTATTTTGTTAAGGATGTTTGTGTCTTAGTTCATCTGAGATATTAATCTCTAATTTTCTTGTTATGTCTGTCTTATTTCCACATCAAAGTAGCACTGGTCTTATAAGTTCGTAAATGTTCCATCTTCTATATGCTTGAAGTTAATGCAGAATTACTTATTCTTTCTCCCTTAAAAAGTCTTACAGTATTTCCATATTGTCTTAGGGTCTAGAGTGATGTCCTTTCTTTCATTCCTGACTTTGGCAGTCTGGATCTTCTTTTTCTTACGTTTGCCAATTCAGCTAACAGTTTACTTCATTGGTACTTACTTTCCTTCCTTTTTTTGAAATATCTCACTATCTTGCCCAGGATAGTCTCAAACCCCTGGGTTCAGGTGATCCTCCCAAGTGCTTAGGGGCATATGCCACCAAGCCCAGCTTCCACTGATATTATCAAAGAAAAAGCTTTCAGTTTCACTGAAACTGTTTTCTATTATCAATTTCACCGAATTGTGCTTTTACCTTATTCTCTGCCTTCTGCTTGCTCTGATTTCAAATGGCTCTTAGTTGCTTAAAATCTAAGTTCAAATCATTGATCTGTGATTTCTTATTTTCTAATTTAAGTATTTATACTAAAAATGTCCCTCTACATACTGCTCTCATTGTATCCTCAAATTTTAATACACCATGTGGTTATCTTCTTTTAGTCAATTAAAAATATTTTCCAGGGCTAGGGTTGTGGTTCAATGATAAAGTACTTGCCTAGCATGTGTGAGGCACTACGTTTGATTCTCAGCACCACATGTAAATAAATAAATAAAATAAAAATAAAAGTTCCTCAACTAAAAAATATTTTTTAAAAAAGATTTTTTAATTTCATTGACTTCTTCTTTAACCCATGGGATATTCAGAGGTATGTTATTTAATTCTCCAATATTTGGGATTTTCCTAGATCTCTGATTTCAAATGTTAATTCCATTTTGGCTGGAGAACAGGTTTTGTATAAGTTGAACTCACAAATCTTGTTAGGGTTTGTTTTATGGCACAGAATGTGGTCTATCTTGATGAATGTTCCATATGCACTCGAAAAGAACATATAGTCTACTACTGTTGGATACTCTTCTACAAAAGTCTATTAGGTTGAGTTGATGGGTAGTGTTTTTCAAGTATTCATTCCTTTCTACTTTTCTGCCAACTTGTTCTGTTGAATAAGAGTGTGAAAGCAGGGGTCACTTAGATCATGAAAGTACCTTCTAGCTGGGAAGTCTAAAACTTTCTCTGAGTTACAGGAAGTTGTTGGAAGATTAATCTTAAGAAATCAAACAATCAAAATTTTAATTGGTTTTAGAAAAATTAACAAGATGAAAATTAGGTTGAAGAAGAGCCAAACCAGAGATGGGAAAAATCAATATGGAGGTCTTTAACAATAATCAAGGAGAAAAATGTACTTGAAGATAGTGGCTCTGAGAATGATCAAGAAGAAACAGAATTATGACACCAAATCTGATAAATCATTTGAATGAGGAATGGTGGGAAATGAAGAAGAGGAAGGAGACAAACATGGTTCTGTTTCTGGCCTGGATTACTAAGTATACAGGATAATATTAACCAAAATAGGGAAATGCTAGAAATGATTTTGGCAGAAAGGATTCCAGTTTCAACATGCTGATATTAAGGTTCTTGTGAAATAGTGGAAAAAATGTCCAATAAGCAGTGTAAGCTCAGCAGAGGACTAAACTATAAATATAAATGTATGAGACATCAACATACATTACTAATTGAAGCCAGGGGTTTGGATAAAGTTATTAAGAATAGTGGAGAACTCTGAGTGGTAGCACACATCTGCAGCTTCTCAGGAGGCTGAGGCCAGATGATTACTTAAATAAACACTAATGTATAAAACAGTGTTACTCAAAATGTCCAAAGGACTATCTGCAGAGGTACTTAAAAAAAATGCAGGTTCCTACTCCAGATCTGATTTTTCTGTTCCAAGTTCCATGAAAGTAAAACCACGGTTTTAACAGGGCTGCTTCCACTTACTGAAAGCTCTGGGGGAGAATCCACTACCAGACTCATTCAGATTTCAGTTCCCTAGTGATTGGCAGAACTCAGTTCATTCAGCTTTAACAAGGAGGTTCTTATTAACTTGCTGGTTGTTATCTGGGGGCCACTCTTAGCTCCCAGAGCCCTCTGACTGGTCTTTGCAGGTAGCCCCCTACATCTCAGAATTGACGACAGCTTGTCCTTCTTATATTGCCACACCTGTCTCTTCTGCTTTCTTCTTTAACTTTCAGGGACTATGTAATTACACCAGACTACGCCAGATCATATAAAGTAATCTCCCAATTTAAGGTCTGTAACCTTCATTCCATCTGGAAAGTCCTTTTTGCCATATAACATTATGTAACCAGGGGATTCCAGGGATTAAGGCATGGACACCTTTTTTTTTTTTTTTTTTTTTTTTTTTTGATACCAGGGGTTGAATTTAGGGACACTCAACCACTCATCCCCAGCCCTGTTTTGTATTTTATTTACAGTCAGGGTTATCTCTGAGTTACTCAGCACCTTGCTGTTGCTGAGGCTGGTTTTGTACTTGTGATCCTGTTGCCTCAGCCTCCCAAGCCACTGGGATTACAGGAGTGTGCCACCATGCCTGGTGCATGGACATCTTTGAGGGGGTCAGTATTCTGCCTACCATAAGCTGCTATGAGTATTCTGATACAAGTCTTTTTTTGCAGACATGTGTATTCACATCTCTTGGGTAAATATCCAGGAGTGGAACTGCTGGGGAAGGGAAGTTATATGTTTAACTCTGTAAGACACGGACAGTTTTTTCCAACATGACTGTACCATTTTACATTGCAACCAACAAAGCAGGAGTATAAGGGTTCCAATCGTTCCACATCCTTGACAATGCTGTCAGCCTGTTTGATTTTAGCCTTTTCTGTGTGTGCATTATAGTATTTTTTCATAATTTTGGTTTGAAATTCCCCCAAAACTATGTTGAGCACTTTTTCATATTTGCTAGCCATTTACATATTTTTTGTGAACTGTCTGTTCAAGTGTTTGCTCATTTAAAAAAATTTTAAGGATGAATTATCAGTATTATATACATTCTAGAAACAAATCCTTAATCAAATATACATATGTGTGTATATATACACACACACACACACACATATACATACACATTACAACTAACTCCTCCAATTCTGATTTGTTTATTCCTTTCTTTTTTTAAACTTTATTTTTTATTTTTTAGTTGTAGTTGGACATAATACCTTTATTTTATTTATTTACTTTTTATGTGGTGCTGAGGATTGAGCCCAGCGCCTCGCACATGCTAGGCAAGCGTTCTACTGCTGAGCCACAACCCCAGCCCCAATACCTTTATTTTTTATTTCTTTATTTTTATGTGGTGCTAGGGATCAAACCCAGTGCATCACACATGCTAAGCAAGCACTCTACCACTGAGCCACAACCCCAGCCCTCATTTTTATAAAGATACCTTTTGATGAAAAGGAGTTTTAATATTAACAGTCTCACCAATTGTTTTATGATTATTGCCCTCTGTGTCTTGAGAAATTGTTGCCCACTTCATGTCACAGTCTCATTTTATTAAAAAATTGTTTTAGCTTTTACATTTAGGTCTGTAGCCCATCTCAAGTTAATTTTTTTTTTGTATTGAGTAAGCAGGAGTTGAGGTTAAATTATTTTTATATGGCTATTTGAAAGTGCCAATAAAATTTGCTTAGACAATTTTCTTTTCACCATTGAAGTGATTTTGTACCTTGCTCAAAAATCAATTGATCATATATTGTATACCTATTTCTGGATTCTTTATTATATCCCACTGATCTAGCTGTCTGTCCTTAAATACCACAGTCTTGATTATTATATTTTTACAGTAAGGGTTGAGCTAAGTAATGTAAGTTTTCCATCTTTGTTATTCCTGTTCAAGGTGGACTATTCAAGGTCCTTGGCACTGCCACATAATTTTAGAGTCAGTTTTATCAATTTCTATTTTAAAAATCTTTTAGGATTAAAACTATAGCTACATTAAACCTGCAACAATTATTTTAAGTAGAGAACAAAGCAGTAATTCTGAAGAGATTAAGAACAACTAAAAAGGGAGATACTATGAGAACAAAATGAAACAAATATTCAAAAATTCCATTAAATTTAACCACAGCAAGGTCACTGGAGCCTTCACAAAGATAGCTTCATTGCCCTAGTTGGAGTGAAAATGGAATGAAATTAAACATTATTTCAGCCCTCCATTCTTACTTATAAAACCTTGTTTTATTAGTAAATTGTTGTCTGGGGTTGTGGCTCAGTGATTTTTTTTTTTTTAAATGTGGTGCTGAGGATCGAACCCAGGGCCTCACATGCGCTAGACAAGTGCTCTACCCATGAGCCACAATCCCAGCCCTAATGGTGCTTTTTATAACTTAAGAAATCCTTCCTGGCAGATGAAAATGTTCTAAAGGCAAACAGTAGGGCTAGCTACATAAAAACATCACTGAGGGCTGGGGCTGTAGCTCAGTGGCAAAACACTTGCCTAGCATGTGTGAGGCACTGGGTTCAAGCCTCAGCACCACATTAAAAAATAAATAAAGGCATGCCATCCATCTACAACTTGTTTTTAAATCACTGAACCACACATCTAAAAATGGTAAATCTTATATGTAGTACCACAACAAAGCAAACAAAAAAATCTTTCCCAGAGACAACATAGTCTCATTTTTTTGTAAATATCTTAAAAATGTGTATTTCAGATTAAGTTCTTTAATACATCTAGAAATTACTGTTGTAAATGGTATGAAGCAAGAACTCTGTCTTTATTCCAAATGGATTTAATGTATCTTTGCATCATTTATTGAACAGTTTTCCCCTTACTTTGTGATATAACTTAGTGTACTAAGCTCCCATATGTATATGGGTGTGTTTATAGATGCTGTATCTTGTTCCATGAATCTCCTTTACCCCGAACCAACATCATACTGTCTTAATTATTACAAGTTTATATTAAGCTTTGATATCTAGTAGAGAGGGACCATATTTAATTTTCTTCTTTGAAATTGACTTAGCTATTCTTGGTACTTTGACTTTCCACATAAATTATAGGTTTAGAATGTCAAATTCCATGAAAACTACACAGTGATTTTCACTGGCACTGCACAGAATGTATAGAATTGGAGAAACCTATTATCTTTTTGGCATTGAGTGTTCCCATCCATGAATATTGTACATCTATCTGTTCAGGTACTTGGTGTACTTTTATGTGTTTCAATTAAGCATTACAATTTTCTACCTAAAGGACCAGACAGCTTTAGTTGATCTATTTCTAGACACTTGCAGTTTTGAATGCCATTGTGAATGGTACCTCTTTATCATTAAAATTTCTGGTGAATTGTTGCTAATATATATTATTTTTTTTGTTTTTGTTTTACTCAGGAATATTAACTGAAGGCTATTTCTTTTAACCAATGTAACCCTTTCAGTCACTATCATATCACCATCTGGTATCTTCTTGTTACCTGGTGTGTCTCTGTGCCCCCACTAAAATTAGTTACTTGTTTACCACTGCACCCAGAGTGTCTAGAATAGTGCCTGGTATATTCCAGGTACAGAGATTGTTTTTGAGTAAATATGGATGCAGGTTTTGAATCTGGATGCTTAGAAGAAAAGCGGGTTTTGAAGAATGAAAGAGAATGATGAAAATGGTTTCAATATGAAAGGTGGCGTTCAGATTACACACAAGTCATTAAAGTGCAGGCATCCATCCAGCACCTGGAGCTCAAGTTCAAGGAAAAGGAACTCAGGAAATGGAGGGCTGATTCTCAAGGAGGGAAGATCGGCAGGGAAAAACAAAAGCAAGGAAAAGAGGCTTGGGAAAAACTAAATGAGGCAAATTTTAAAAGGAGCTGAAGGACATAGGAACCAATGGAAAGAAAAGATTTGAGATAAGGGAAGAGGGAAATAAGTAGGAAAGCAAGGGTTCATAAGAGATCACAAGAACACACGAAGCAAAAAGCTACACAAGCTTAATTGTGGAAGTACAATAAAACCCAATGCACAGAAAGCAAGAACCTATGGCAACTTGGAAAAATGGAGAGCTCCATTAAGACCACATCAGAATTTCGGAAAGGAATTAACTTTAGAACCTTCTGTGGTCTTTCGCTTTAAAATGACCGTTACAGGTTTTCGAGACTAAATCGGTATCCAGTCTCCCCAGTCTCCCCAGTCTCCGGGGTCAGGGAGCTAGAAGCTGGGATCCGGCAGGTTCAGGAGTGTCCGATGGGCTGTTCCTTCTGGTCATCATCTTGTCAACAGAACCTGGATGGTGCACCAGGAGATACGCTCCCCTGGCCTCGGGAGCAACCAGAGAAGCGCCACAGCGAACCAGAAAAAGCAAGCCAGGCTTCAGAGGACCAGAGAGAGACCCTCACGCCCGCGGCGGATCCGCAGGTCGCGCCGGGGCCGCGCGCCCTCACGGGGGCGCCCCGGCCGAGCCGGGCTACCGCTCCCCACTCCCGTACGCGCCTGGCTTCACCGACGCCCCCGCCCGACCCACGAGCCCGCCTCTTCTTCCTACCTGCCAGCAAGCGGACTCGGCCTGCCGCCAACCGCTCCCTCGGAACTCGCCAGCGGGAGCTACCACCCTTCTCGGCGGCTGCCAGCCGGAGACCTCCCTTCAGGTGGCAGCCGGCACGTGACCCCGCCCCTGCATGCCCCGCCCATTGGCCTATCGCCCCGCCTCTCGCCGGCGCGCTCCGCCCACAAGAGCGTGCTTGGCGCGATGACGTAGACGCGCCGGAGCACTGTGTGGGCGACGCCGAGGCTCCGCTGGGTCTGTGGGCGGAGGTGCGTGGCGATCCTCTGAGCTGCAGGGGAGAGTGCGGTGCGTGGAAGACCGCGGGGTTCGGAATAAAGAGCGGAGAGGAAGGAGAGGCCCGGCACCTGTCCTCCGGGCCCTGGGGTCAGGGCGCTGTCCCGCATTTCCTGGAGCTCTTCGTGGCGTGCCGGGCAGCTGTCCCGCGCTGTCTCCTCGTGGATTCCTTCTGGGGTGTCGCCCTGCGCCCAGGCGTTCGGGCCGGAGGGTTAATTTGGGGGTACGCTGGGCAGTTTCCTTCGAGCGCAGATCATGGAGAGACTGGGTGGTTTAACAAAGGAGCCCACGATCTGGAGCCCTGGCTTTACTGTTTCTTTGAAGCGGGGCCGGGAACTAACCTAATCTCATTTGACCTCATCTTTAAAATGAGATTGTTGAATCACTACGTAATTTTTTTTTTCTCCTCCTTCCAGTACTGGGGACTGAACCCAATTGGTGCATGTGAGGCAAGCGCTCTGCCACTCAGCTGCATCCCTAGCCCGAATCACTGTGTGAATTTTAAGGGCCCTTTCATCTCTATGGTTGTGAAACTCCTCTGGGAGTTGACTTTTTATCCTTCTCCTGAATGAGAAAGGTTTACGTAATGGACCTATTTTACACCTGGGATGGGCATGCCTAAGGGGAGTTTCCTTAATTGGCTGCTGGTAGAAGTTGTTTGCTAATAGTATTTGTGCATTTCAGGTATACAATTTTAGTTTTGTTAAATGGTCAGAATGTCTGTGTGTTTTAATGTTAGCACAATTTGATGGACACTTCATATTTTGTCTTATTTCAGACGCAGATCCCCAAAGTATACTCAAGTTGATGCTTCTGAATTTCGTGTTACTTTCTTTCTATTAGGATTTTTGAGGTCATCTGCACCTTCTGACTGGAAAAAAGATGGTCAACGTCTTGAAAGGAGTGCTTATAGAATGGTTAGTAGTTTTGATGAGTTTTAAATTTACATATCAAAGCTTGATTTACATATATCATTTTCTAAAATCCTGTCTGTGTAAAATCTGGATGAAATCAAATAAGCTTTTTCTACTTCAGTTTTCTTATTTAACAAGTGAGATTTTGTTGGCTAAGTTACTTCCAGGTGCCAAATTTCAATGTCTGTTAAATTGATGTAATTGGCACAATTTCCAACGATTTTTGATCTGAAGTAGCATATTTGTTAGATTAGGCCTTATAGAGTAACAGTTAGTGCCATATTCTCAAACCATCAGGAGTTGACTAGAATTTTAGGTTTTGCATGATCCCATTACCAACTGGTTTTTTAAAAGGGGAAAAAAAATCAGGTTTCTTGAACTCCTTTGCACACTAAAAAGATGATTGACAGAGTTGTCTAAAGCAGTCTAAAGTCTATGGCTTAAATACCATGCAGTCTTAAAACCTTAATTGGTCTTCCCTTGGTTGTTTGCACCATCAATAATTCTTTCATCTGGAAACACTGAACATACTTGTCCAAAAATATTACTGTCTGTCTTGTGATGGCCCTAATATGAGCCATTGATGGATGATCATACTGTTTGTTTACTGTGATGGTAAGGCTCAGGAGAAGCAAGGCCAAACCCTAGGATGCCAACATTTAAAGCGGCACTATCCAATAGAAATATAATTTAAGCCTACATATATAGGCTTAAATTTTGTTGGAGCCACATTAAAAAGTAAAATGAAACAAATGAAATTATTTTTTTATCCAACATATCCAAAGTAGTATTTTTTCAGCATGTACTCCCCTCCACAAAAAAAAAAAAAAAAAAAAAAAATTAAGTCCATTGTCTATTTTACAGCACATTCACAGACTAACCATAAACATTAACAGGAAGGAGAATTGGCTATGGTGATGAGATGTAGAATGAGGTAAACACAGAATAGAAGCCATGAGTTTGGTGTGTTTTGTTTTCTGGGATTGAACTCAGGGGCATCTAATATTAAGCCACGTCCCCAGCTTTTTTTTTTTTTTGAGGGTCTCACTAAGTTCCTTAGGGCCTCATTATATTGATGAAGCTCAAACCTTTGATCCTCCTGCCTCAGCCTCAGTCAGTGGGATTACAGGTGTGTGCTACCACATCTGGCAAAGTGGTGGTTTTTGATGCAAACTCTTTGATGGTGTGGTGTGATAAATGGCCAGTGTTCCAATATCCTCAGCAAGTAACTTACAAGACCCCAGTAGATGCCTGAAACTACAGATAGTACCTAATCACAAATTTAATGCCTTCTCCCTCTTAAATAGGCTTTTAACACACTCTGTGGCCATAACTGTAGTGGGTTGAGGTACAAAAGCAAAACATTTCTTTTTCATCAATTCACTATAGAAGATTCCTTCTTATTGTGAATCTTAGAAACTTCAAACTTTTTTTTTTAATCCTTATTAAGTTAAGAAGTTTCACCTTTTCATGTAAAGGAAATAAGCTGGATCCATGGGAAAGTAACTGGTTAGAGCTGATATGGTGATGTTCCCCTGTAGTCTCAGCTACTCTAGGGAGTCTGAGGCAGGAGGATCACAACAAGTTTGAGACCGAGATTGGCAATTTAGGAAGACCCTATCTCAAAAAGAACTGGAGATGTAGCTCGGTGGTAGAATGCCTGTTGGTTCAATCCCCAGTAGAGAAGGAGGAAGGAGGAGAAAATTGATTAACAGATTACTATTTTTTTTTTTTATAAGGAGCATGAGTGACTACATTTTGATTTTTAGCCTACTAAGTACAGGAGCTAAGTCCAAAACAATGATCTCCTGTATTTTTTACTTAACAGACTACATTAAGCAAATAAACCAGATTATTGTGGCCATTTAGACCTTGTTTCAGTGAATAGAAAAAAATCAAGGCATTGGGTTATAAAATTCTTTCCTCCCAAGGATTATTAGGTACCAGAAATTTAAGGCCAGGGGCCTGGCGATGTAGCTTAGTGATAAAGCTGGAACTGAATATTTAAGTGTGAGGCCCTGAGTTCAACCCTCAGTTTTGTTTTTTTTTTTTTGTACTAACTAAAAAATGTTTATGAATTTGCATTTTTATGTCAAAACAAGGTTAGTGAAAACATCTCTCGAGATCCACCATCAACTGCCAGGCTCATATTCAGCATTTTCCCAAATCTAGCCAACCACAGCAGTTACAGAAAAAGTAGCATATGCCCAACAAAACATTTGTGTCCCATTCCAGGTACTAGAGCAGACCTTGTGTGCACTTATACAGTTTGTTCAGCAGCAAAGATTTATTGCACATGTGCAAATTCCAACCAGTTTACAGCATAATTGCTGAAAAGAATCTCGAGGAATATGTATTATTAATCCAACCTGATCTGAACCTATATTTTATCTGAGAAGCAAGTAGGAAGACCTAAGGCAAAACCAGTCTTATTTTCTTATACTATTTATAAGTCTTTTTTGGTACCTGGGACTGAACTCAGGGGCACTCGGCCACTGAGCCACATCCCCAGGCCTGTGTTTTGTATTTTACTTAGAGACAGGGTCTCACTGAGTTACCTAGAACCTCGATGTTGCTGAGGCTGACTTTGAACTCTCAGTCCTCCTGCTTTCAGCCTTTCAAGCTACTGGAGCCTTTGCTTCTTAATAAAGCCATGTTTATTGAAGTTTCCCAGGCATCTAAAACAGTGGTAGATAGATAAATAGGAGATGCTTAGTAAATATTTGTTTACTGGTTGAATTTTGTTAATAGAATTGAATCACAGTTTGTGATCTCAGCCTAAATTCCAGGTTGTTTAATGTTTCTTTAGAGCCTCTATCTCTACAGTGAGAATCAGAATGGATAAAGTATTAAGTAGAACTTCCAGGAAGCCATTGTTTTGAGGTTAGGTCCTGTACTAGATGCCAGCAGACCAGGATAAAAAATGAAAATGGAGTCATTTAGGACTAGGATGAGTCCGTCACTCTACCTAGAACCGTGGGTCTTTGTAATGGTAAAACCTATAAGTCATGCTGGGAAATTAGAAGTTGTGATTCTGGTTAACGTAATATCGCCCCTGATGTCCCTTTCTCTTATGGCTTGAACCAAATATTTATTGAATACATACATTATGCTAGACCTTAATCTCCAACCCCATATATCTGTTCAGACAAAACCCAGACTTTGAAAACATTTGAGCCAGACATGATGAGACACACCTGTAATCCCAGCTACTTGGGAGGCTGAGGCAGGAGGACTAAAAGTTTGAGGCCAACCTGGCCAATTTAGCGAGACCCTATCTCCAAATTTATTTAGCTTTGGTAGTGCAGAATGACCCCAGATACAATTTATCACTGAAGTATACCCCCAGCCCTTTTTGTTTTTTATTTTGAGACACGGTCTCACTAAATTGCTCAGAGCCTTGCTGAATTGCTGAGGCTGTCCTTGAGCTTGTGATCCTCTTATCTCAGCCTCCCAAGCTGTTGCGATTATAGTTGTGCAGTGCATTAGGCTTCAAAATTTTAAAAATATAAAATTTCCAGTACTGGAAAGAAAAGAGAAAAAAGAAAAAACATAAGAGGGGAATAAACTTAATTGAACAAAACCATTTCATATTCAGTAATATTTTTTTAAATTTTTTTGTAGTTGTAAATGGATAGCATACCTTTATTTTATTTATTTTTATGTGGTGCTGAGGATCGAGTCCAGTGCCTCACACCTGTTAGGCAAGTGATCTTTCACTGAGCTACAGTCCCAGCCCCTTCAGTAACATTTTCTAAAACATTCTATTTATGAAAAAATGCTTTTAAAATTTTTAAATAATATACTGGTTGCCTAATTATCATCAGAGGGATGATTTACCATTAAGTCAAGATTATTATTTTATTGGATGGACAGTACTAACAACTTTGACCAGTTAAATTTATAGAGTTGGTAGTCTCGGTAGAAACATGGTAAATTTGTTTTTTTCCCCAGAAACATTTATAGAAGCTATATACTAAGGTTGTTTGAGAGGAAAGGTATCTGCCCTTTGCAAAAACATTTTTTTCTGTTCAATATCCCTGATTCCAGAACATTGGCCAAGTATTTATATGAACTCGGTTTGGGTTTTTGTTTTTGTTTTGTTTTGTTTCTCCATGCCAGTAGGATTCTCCCACACTCCATGAAAAATTAGAATATCCCTTTATTAAGACAAGACTATTTTAAGGCCTCACGTTTCATATTGAAACACCCCCTAAACATTGAATATCTTTAAACAAAAAATAATAGTAAAAGAGTCTTTCAAACCATTACAGTTATCCACAATTTCAGTATATGCTTGAAAATCAACTTGAATTCTTTCTACTTTTTTTTTTTTTTGGTTGGGGATGGGTATCAAGGATTGAATTCAGGGGCACTTGACCACTGAGCCACATCCCCAGCCCTATTTTGTATTTTATTTAGAGACAGGGTCTTGCTGAGTTGCTTCGGTACTCAGCCTCCTCAGCTGCTGGGATTATAGGTGTGTGCCACCACACTCAGCTAAACTCTTGATTTTGTACCAGTCATGCTGGGAAGTTAGAAAAGGTAATTGATTTGAAGATTATAAAGTATATTCTAGGACAGCTGAGTGTGTGATTTTTTAATAGGATATTTTGAGGTTCTTAACAGAGCCTGAAACTATCTTAACAGTCAAGGACCAAAAGGCCCTGGAGGGTAAAGTGGGCACCAGGGTCACCACTTGAGTCCTCTCTTTTCTTTGTTGCAGGAAAGGAAGGGTGTAGCTTTGTGGTTGAACTCTAAAACTGAGGGATCTTGTCTTCCCTCCCCCCTCACCTATGTCTACTCCTAAATTGCTCTTTACTCTTTGCTCTAGCCCCACCCCCACCCTCTTCTCCATATATAGGCAAGAAAACAGGGAAATGCTGGTATTTGTTTTGTTTTTAAGAATCTGAGTAAGAAAACTATAGTTTTAAAGAAGCGGAAACTGGTTTCCCTCCTCATTTTCTTTCTGTAATATCATCTGGATGTACCCTGTTAAACTGGCTGTCAGCCCCAGGTTCCTTCTAGAATTGCTTTTTAAGCTCTTTTTAATTTTCTTTTTCTCTTATTGCTCTTTGTCAGTGATTAATTTGTTTGCCTCAATGAAATTTTTCAATGTGTAGTGTGTTAAGGGAAAGACTGAAGATAGGAAATTTAACATTTTCTGTATCTGCTTAAATCTGACCATTGTGTATCTCTTTGTACAAAGACCCCATTTTCTCTCTCATCCATCACCAGCTCTTTCTACCTTGAGATATTCATTCTCATTCTGCCCTTTATGCCTATTTTTTCCTGTTGGCCAGTCACCCAGAAAGCTGCAGACTCCAGGCCATCCCTCATCCCTTGGAATCTTGCTGTCTTACAGCTCTCTCTGCCCATTTTTTAAAAATTACTTCTTCTGCTACCCTCCCCCAATCCTTTTTACATTGCCTTCTGGGACACACAGCAGAATCCCCTATTTTTTATATATATATAGAGAGAGAGATTTTTATTTATTTGGTTGGGGATGGGTACCAAGGATTTTTCCATTTTTATTTTATTTATTTATTTTTGGTTGGGGCTGGGTACCAAATCCAGGGCCTCACACATGCCAGGCAAGTGCTTTACCACTGAGCCACAACTCTGGCCCAGAATCCCCTATATCTTGAGCCTCTTCTGAACATTCTCTCTTCCTGTAACAAAACCTTGCCTTCTCTTTAGGTCCTGTTTGATCCCAGCATTACCAGGTTTCTCCTCCTCTACCAAGTGGTCACTTTTATCCTCCAATATATCTTGTGCCATTTGGCCAAAAAAATGGTTTGGTACCTACCTTACTCCACATTACCACTTCCGGAAATTCTTCCATCTTTTTCTATAGAAACACCCATGAGTCTCAGGTTCTCAGACTATGCCAGTCATCAGCCATTCTCTTTATAATTACCCACAAACACCCAAATCTTTTCTGAAGGTTTTTTTTTCAATAGCTCTCCTATCTAATCTTTAGTGCTTTCAGTATCTATGTAGACTATCCTTTTGATACCCCACACTCAATTTCCTGAGCTCCAATGAGCTTGTCCTCTGCCATGCTACAGCCACTCATTCACAGTCATGCCCAGACCTGTCCTCTTCAGTGCTGCAATCTCAGAATCTCATTTTCTGGCATCTGACTCTGATCACCACACCTCTTTCCACTTGGCTTCCTCAATACCTTTTCTCTATGTTCTTCAGCTCCACTGGCCCTGCAGCCTATTGCTCCTCCTACTTTTTTTTTTTTTTTTTTTTTTTAAAGAGAGGAGAGAGAGAGAGAGAGAGAGAGAATTTTTAATATTTATTTTTTAGTTCTCGGCGGACACAACATCTTTGTTGGTATGTGGTGCTGAGGATCGAACCCGGGCCGCATGCATGCCAGGCGAGCGCGCTACCGCTTGAGCCACATCCCCAGCCCCAACTCCTCCTACTTTTTCAGATGCCTACATCCCTTTCCAGCTCCAACTTTTTTTTTTTTTTTTTTTTTTTTTTTTGGTAAGGGATTGAACCCAGGGGCACTTAACCACTGAGCCACATCCCAGCACTTTTTTATTTCGAGATAGGACCTCACTAAGCTGCTGAGGCTGGCTTTAAGCTCACTATTCTCCTGCCTCAACCTCCCAAGCCACTGGAATTACAGGCATGCACCACTAAGCCTGGTGCTCCCATTTTTTTCTGCTTATTGTCGTGGGCTTTCTCAGCACACCTATTTCACTTCTAATTGTTCTCTGCCCATTCTGAAGCCCCCTCCAGGGAGCTTTCCTCCTGTGACTCCATCCAAATTGCTCTTGTCAAGGTCAATAACTTTGTGTATTGGTGGTCAGTTCTTGGTCCTCATCTTTCTTACTACATCTATGAACAGCAGATAACACAATTTTTTTTTTTAATAACACTCCTTTTTTTCTAGAACAGTTTTGTTCCGGTAGCTCTGGAACACGTTAGGTCTCTTCTTCATAATTTCTTTTGCTGAGTCCTTCCTGACGTTTCTTTTCTTTCTTTCTTTCTTTTTTTTTTTAAGTTGCAGATGGACACATTATTTTATTTATTTTTATATAGTGCTGAGGATTGAACCCAGTGCCTCACACGTGCTAGGCAAGCACTCTATCACTGAAGTACAACCCCATCCCTTCTTCCTAACCTTTTGATTATGGAATGTCCATGGTTCGGTTCCTGCACTCTTCTCTGTAGCTGTCCTCAGGGAGCTGGTGGCATGTCATGTCATTTCTATAAAAAATAGCTTCATCTTTTCCATTGCTCCTTGGCATCTCTTTGGTTCTTCTCTGTCAAAGCTCGTGTCTACTCTTCAGCAAATTATGTTGGCTGTATGTCCACAGTTATCCAGAATTCAACCACTTCTCATTTCCAGGGTCACCACCAACTCCTGGTCCTTAGCATTATCATCTCTCATCTGGATTACTGAGGTTTCCACGTTTTCCCTGTTTCCACCCTTTCCTCTGCTGCTTCCAGTTTTTTCTCAGTGCAGCAACTAGTATCCTCACATTTAAAATTTGTAGTATGTAGATTAAATCATATCATTCGGTAAAAGCCAAACTCTCCAGAATTAACTCCAAGGTTCGTACTCACCTAGTAACTGAAGTAAATCCTTTCCTTTGTTAATTTAATACTTGTTTGTACTTAAATAAAACTTATCAGTAAATTGCACTGATCTCTTGGATTAAGTTGTTGTCTTTATAATTAATTTTGACATTCCTCAGAGCACCAAAAGATCGTGCAAAATTACATTTTCTCTAAAAATTAAAAAAAAAATTGCATGTGATTTGGCATTCTTATGGTTTTTTGACCTTTGTCATTATTCAGGGTTTTTAATGCTGTAAATCTGTACTACCTACCAAGAAATTGTATTCCTCCTTCTTTTATAACTACTCTGCTTAGTACAAACTAAAAAATTCACCAGTGAATACAACTGAATTTGGATCTTCTTTGAATTTTTGAGCTCAGTATTCTCAAAGTGGTTTTATTAGGATTTCCTTCAGATTCTGAATTTTCTGAAAGGAAAAAACTCTAGTACCTATTGCAAGCCGAATACTGTCTTGGCATTTATCTCCTTTAATTTCCATAACAGTTCTGTTACATGTACTCCCATATGGTTGGAAACATAGGCTCTGAAAGGTTTAGTACATATCAGGGTCAAAGAGGTAAGTGTTGAAGTTGGACTTGAATCCTGATCTAACTTTCTATATACCCTGACTTATCAAAATTACTAACGTTTCAGAAGTTAATTTGTCGTAGGAAAGAACTGAACAACTATTGGCTCTTAAATGTAATCATCATGGATAAGTAAGGAAATTCATTTTTTTTTAATCAGTTAAGGAAACTGACTCTAGGTCCTATTAACTACAAAGCTTTGAATATTCTTTTTTTCCCCTTGAAGGTGAAAAATTTATCAGTGCCTCTTTCTCTTAAATGTACACTAACAGGTCTAGAAAGTTATCTGTGTAAATAATTCATACTAAGGCAGAGATAAAATGAATTGCATAATCATTCAGAACTTTAATCATCCTAAAAATTCTATTTGCTCAAGTCTTTGTGTGTGGTTTGACTCAAGATGTCTTCTAATTATGCGTTCCTCTGTCCAGCGATCCTGCCATGAAGCAGTTTCTACTCTACTTGGATGAGTCCAATGCCCTGGGGAAGAAGTTCATCATTCAAGATATCGATGACACTCATGTCTTCGTAATAGCAGAGTTGGTTAATGTCCTCCAGGAGCGAGTAGGTGAATTAATGGACCAAAATGCTTTTTCTCTTACCCAGAAATAAAATATCAGATATGGACTGCTTAGGAATTGTAAGCAACAAATAGGAAAGACTGTCCCCATTCGGTGGCTTATGTGGCTGAGGAGCATGCTGTGGGAAAGACTATAATCATTTGTTAAGACAAAAACCCAGAACTGATTTTTGTTGTACTTCAGAATTAAAAGTAAAAAAAAAAACTTTAATAATTGACAATTGGCTGTAATTTGGCTTTTATTATCCTTTAACAAAATAAAAACAAATGTTTTTCCTATCTTTTTAATACCAATTTAATACATTAAGAATAATGGTTGCTGGGGCAGGGGTTGTGGCCCAGCAGTAGAACACTCGCCTAGCACGTGTGAGGCGGTGGGTTCCATCCTCAACACCACATAAAAATAAATAAATAAAGGTATAAAGAAAAAAATAATGGTTGCTGAGTGTAGTGGTATGTGCCTGAAATCCTAGCTACTCTGGAGGCTGAGGCAAAAGGATTGCAAGTTCAGAGTTAGCCTGGGCAACTTAATAAGACTATGTCTCAAAATTAAAATAAAAACAGCTGAGAATGTATTTCAGTGTTAGAGCATCTCTGGGTTTAATCCCCAGTACTGTAAATGTGTAGAAAGAGTGTGTGTGTGTACATGCCTTTAAACAATCATTGTAATCTCAGTATCTGTTTTGCTTTTCTTATTAATGATTGTGGACTTGTGGCTATGGTTGTTTTGTTTTAATTAGAAATTTCACAGATCTGCTGGGGGCAGTGATGCATACCCGTAAACCTATCAAAGACTGAGGCAGAAGGATTGCAAATTCAAACCCAGCCTCTGCAATTTAGGGAGATCATACCTCAAATATTTTTAAAATTTTTTTCTTTATTCAGACTTTGTTGGTCACATTTTCTTGTCAAGTCAAACATTCTTTTATAAAAAAAAATGAGAGGGCCAAACAAAATGGTAGCATAAACATGCATTTATGTGTAGCCAATAGTTGGAAAAATACCTGCAATCATAATGGATAACTTGGAGGAGATGGGTTGGAAAACTTGGATATTGCATTTTGTAAACTTCTCTGCCATATGAAGCCACATGTGTGTTAAAACATTAAGGAGTGGTTAAAACAAAGGAAATGAAGTTGATGTCTGCTTTAATGGAAGTAAATATTACATTTTCATCCATATGCTCCAAATCCAGCTAAACCAGATGATTTTACCCTTTTACATGCTATTTGCTAGTCTAGTTAAAAACAAAGTGAATAAAAACTCATCTTTGAAATATTTTTTTAAAAAAAATTAGATTTACTCATGTTATTCCCTATAATAAGAATCCTTGTTAAACAAATGGAAAGAGAAAAACTGGAGCAGCCAACCTTGTGGGAAGTAATGTATTAGGTTGAAATGTAAACTCTGATAGGGACTGTGCCTCCCTTCCTGAGGATATTGCCATGGGGGGTAGGTTCCTATAATGGGAATTTTCCAATGAAAGAGAACTTTATTGATGATAATGGAACCATATCAAACCCAGTTTACCACCTTCCTTTTAGTATGTACTCAAAGCACCTGTGCATCATTTTAATTCATTTATTCATTTAAATCTAGAAATTTTCACAGTTTGGCATATTCATTATGATTCCTATCTATATTCCTCAGTTTTGATTCCCACACAATCAAATAATTTCTATAGATTACTGATATATCTGGTACTAAAACTTGGTAAGTAGAAGATATGTTTCTACAGAATTTCCAGATGTACTGAAATGTTACTGAACTTTATATTTTAGTCCTGTCTAAATCAATATTTTTAAATATTTTTTTAGTTGTAGATGGACACAATATCTTTATTAATTTATTTTTACGTGGTGCTTAGGATTGAACCCAGTGCCTCACACATGAAGGCAAGCATTCTACCACTGAACTACAGCCCCAGCCCCTAAATCAATTTTTAATATGCCTCAGTCATTTGTTACCTAATACCTTTTTTATTAATATGGTAGAATCTTAGAGTTTAAAAGGTATGGAGAAAACTATAAATTGAACAGGGATTACAAAGAGTATTAAGTGAAGGAAGTCTTTATTTTGTTCATTCGGTTTGTTTTGATGATGGACCCTTATTTTATTTATTTATATGCAGTGCTGAGAATCTAACTCAGTGCCTCACACATGCTAGGCAAGTGCTCCACTAAACCCCCCCCCCCCATTAGCTCTTATTTTTAAGAAGTTATGTTCGGGTAAATGTTAAATATCTTTCTTTTGAGACTGTTAAGAAACATAAGACAGTGTAACAGTAGGAAGTCCCCTTGCAGTTAGTTGCTTCGTTTGCTTGTCTGGCTGCGAGTGAACAGGAAATGTGCCAGTGACTCTTTGCACCCACCCTGTCTCTTGGGGTCTGATTTCTATTTGATTTGGCATACTTTAGATGCCCAGAACAAGACTTGTTGTGGGCTTGGCACTGGAGAATTTACTGTTATGTTTTATTTTTAACAAAGCCTTTTCTATTGGAAAAAGATAGCATTAACCTGAATTTTCTTAACTGCATGAAAAAAAAACATTTTAACTTGAGGAGGGTAGCTGGTCAGTCACGCTGATCTGTGCACTATAATTGATTTAGAGTTGTACTTTTTTTGTAGTTAGGTGCAATACTTGTACTTTATTTATTTTTTTGTGTACTAAAGATGGAGCCCAGTGCCTCCCACGTACTAGGTGAGTACTCTATCTACCACTGAGCCACAACCCCAGCCCAGAGTTGTACTTCGTGATAAGTGTCTTTTATTATAACTGTATTGGATCAGAAACTCTTAATTCCTTCAAACCCCCATTTCCTTGGGATATTTAGTGTGATCCTGTGTGTTTGCATCACAGTTGATATAAAAATGTGTATTGAGAAATCAGTTCAGGTGAGCAGTAACTAAACATTACTGATAATAAATAACAAAGATTGGCCTCCTTTTTTCTGATACACTATAAATGGTAATCAAAATTATTAATGATTTTATTGCGGTTAACATTAACTATAACAGGTGATTTTACATAATTGTACTTTTTGGGGGAGAGAAACTGAGGATTGAACTCAGGGACACTCAACCACTGAGCCACATCCCCAGCCCTTTTCATTTTTTGAGATAGTCTTGCCAAATTGCTGAGGCTGGCTTTAGATTTGTGATCCTCCTGCCTCAGGCTCCCAAGCCACTTGGATTATAGGTGTGTGCCACCATGCCTGGCCATTTTGTCTCTTAATGGATGAAAAATGGTATATGTTAAAGATGGAGAGATTAGGGGCTGGGGTTGTAGCTCAGTGGTAGAGTGCTTGCCTAGCATGCACGAGGCACTGGGTTTGATTCTTATACCACATAAATGCAAAATAAAGATAATTGTGTCCACCTAAAACTTTAAATATTTACAAAAAAGAAAAGATTTATCAAAAAAAAAAGATGGAGAGATGATGCAGTTTGCAAATATAGGCAATACATATTCTCAAATGTGCATAGTTCTTTTCCATTTGCAGGCAAGTTATCTGTTGGTTTTTTAATAAGATTTTAAAACACTGTCAATTAGAGGAAAGTAATTGACAGCATTGACTGGATCCGTCACCTCTCTGCTCACCAGCACTGGGATCTCCCACACATCATTGAATTTCTCTGTACTTCTCGATCCTCATTTGTAAAAACAGGAAACCTACTTTCAAAGATTATTGAAATGATTGTTAAGTTAACATTCATAAAGCAGATTTATTTAGTTGCCGTGAATCTAGAAGAGCACAATGACAAAGGGAACAAATGAAATTTTTAGCACACAAAATTTTTTCCTCTGCTGTCACCATGCAGTGGGAGAAGCAACAGATGAGGGAGGAGGGGAACTCCTAGAACAAAAGCACTGGGGAGATAGGTCCACAGCTGCCCAGTGTCGTTGCTGATTTTGAAACTGATCACCAGAGAGTTACCTGGTGGTTAAATAGACCTTTCCTATCTTTGCTTTCATTCTGGAATGATTGTCTATATAGATATAGAACGCTTGGGTCACAATGCATTTCCATCAAAACTGAGCCATTTTTCATTGTCCTCAAACATTTACTCTGAATCCAGTTTGAATTTTATTCTTTAAAATAACTTTTCTCTCTGGATTACAGGAGTTTCCCTCAAGTCATTTTTCTTGTTTGTTCACCCTACTGTTCGTTTTCTAATTGGATCTCAATCCCTTTCTCCTTTCCTTTATTCCTCTGCATTGTTTATTATTTCTTTTATATTTTAAAGTTTGACCAGTGTATCTTTTGTTAATTTTTCCTAGAATATGTGAGTCTTCTTGGTTTCCTCAAGTTCTGGAAGTCTGTTTTGCTTTGCTTGGAGGATTCTTTTAAGTTTTTAGATGAACAGGTTTTCTATTATAATTTTAATACTTCTATTCTTTGGGGGGTTTGTTTGTTGTTTTCAGCCCTGAATTGAGCCTAGGGCTGCCTATCGCTGTGCTACATCACCAGCCCTTTTTTGGTTTTCTGTTTTTGAGACAGTGTGGGGAACTTAGTGAGACCCTATGTTCAAATATGTGACCCCTCCTGCCTCAGCCTCCTGAATTGTTGAGATTACAGGCATCTTTTTGTTTTTCTTAGAAACATATAAACACAGTTCTTTATTTCTCCATAATTAACACCTTATCTCATTTTCTTTTTAAAGTTTTTGATTGGCTCATAATTGTACGTATTTGTAAGGTGCAGTGTAATAATTCAATACATGTAAACTATAATTTTCAAATCAGAATAAGTAGCATTTCCATCTCCTTAAACATTTACCATTCTGTTGGGAACCTTCAAGCTTCTCTCTTTTAGTTCCTTATAAAATATTTGATAAATCATTGTAAACTTGTGGTCTTCCACTTCTGCAGTGGAAGGCTAAAACTCGCTCCTCCCATCTAACTTTACATTGGTCCTCCTTATCCATTTCATTGCTTTTTAAAATTTTTCTATTCCAGGAATGCTTTCAAATTGGTCACTAAACTTGATTCACTTTTTAGTAAAAATTGGTTCCTGCTGTTTTCACCGTGATTTTATTTTGGTCTTGATCATTTGTTCCATTGCACTCACTTTAAACTGTTTCTAGCCACAGCCATTTTTAGTTTTTGTTCAATTCAGGTCCACTTGACTCTTTTTTTTTTAATTTCTGTATCCTTTTTTTTAAATATTTTTCTTTAGTTGTCCATCTTTTATTTATTTATATGCGGTGCTGAGGATCAAACCAAGTGCCTCACACATGCCAGTCAAGTGCTCTACCACTGAGCCACTACTCCAGCCCTATTTCTGTATCTTATTTATTTATTTTGGTAACAGGGATTGAATTGAGGGGCAGTAAATCACTGAGCTACATCCCCAGCCCTCTTTTGTATTTTATTTAGAGATAGCGTCTCATTGAATTGCTAAGCACTTCACCATTGCTGAGGCTGGCTCTAAACTCATGATCCTCCTGCCTAAGCCTCCCAAGCCTCTGAGATTACAGGCCTGCACCACCACTCCCAGCACTATCTTTTCTATGAGTAACGCATTCATTTACGGGGATTGGGAAAGGGAAGCAAAAGAAGAAAACAGCATTCATAATCTGGCCAATCAGGAATAACCAGTTAGACTTTTGGTGTCAATCTTTGATCCTTTTTCTAAAAAATATAAAAACCATCCTGCTTGTCCATCCCAATAAGATCACAGCACTTTGACACTTTTTCACTTAATTTTTCATAATCTTTTGTTTAAAATATGGAGCAGGATTTCTATCTCAAAGGAAAGTTTTTCTGCCTATTGAGTACATTAGAATTTTATGGGGAGCTTTTGAATATTGACACCAGCCCTCGGCCCCATTATTCAAATTAAATTCTTCTGGGATGGGACCCATCCAAAAGAATTAATATTTTTAAAAGGTTTCCCTGGTGCTTCTAATGTGCAGTCATCTGAGAACCCCTTGCCTAGGATGTGCAATAGAGACTTTGGGTAGGAGATTTTTTTTTTTTTTTGAGGAATAATTTTATTTATTTTTTAAGGGATCAAGATCATCTTTTATTTTTTTTTTATTGGTTGTTCAAAACATTACAAAGCTCTTGACATATCATGTTTCATACATTAGATTCAAGTTGGTTATGAACTCCCATTTTTACCCCAAATACAGATTGCAGAATCACATCTGTTACACATCCACATTTTTACATAATGCCCTATTAGTAACTGTTGTATTCTGCTACCTTTCCTATCTACTATCCCCCCTCCCCTCCCCTCCCATCTTCTCTCTCTACCCCATCTACTGTATTTCATTTCTCTCCTTGTTTATTTTCCCGTTCCCCTCACAACCTCTTATGTGTAATTTTGTATAACAATGAGGCCAATTTGGAAAGCAGTATGGAGATTCCTGGGAAAGCTGGGAATTGAACCACCATTTGACCCAGCTATTGCCCTTCTCGTACTATTCCCTGAAGACCTTAAAAGAGCTTACTACAGGGATACTGCCACATCGATGTTCATAGCAGCACAATTCACAATTGCTAGACTGTGGAACCAACCCAGATGCCCTTCAATAGATGAATGGATAAAAAAAAATATGGCATTTATACACCATGGAATATTACGCAGCACTAAAAAATGACAAAATCATGGAATTTGCAGGGAAATGGATGGCACTAGAGCAGATTATGCTTAGTGAAGCTAGCCAATCCCTAAAAAACAAATACCAAATGTCTTCTTTGATATAATGAGAACAACTAAGAACAGAGCAGGAAGAAAAGATCAACATTAAACAGATACACTAGGTGGCAGGGAAAGGGAGAGAAAAGGGAAATTGCATGGTAATGGTGGGTAGGAGATTTTGTTGAGGGGTTCTGTTTGGTTTTCAGAAGGCTAATCTACCACCCACATCAGTTTCGTTTTACTGCCAAGGAAATGCTGAGCCTACCCAGCAGGAACCAATTTTTGTTAAAATTCATTAATTAAATAACTAAATCCCTAAGTAGTTACAGGATTTTATTTATTGGTGGTAATTACCTGGCAGCACTCTTAATTGGTGAGTTTTTTTTAATTATTTAATTCATTGTAAGGTACTTATTTACTAATGACCATGCATAATTTTGTTTTTGGGCTTTTTGATTGTTTTTTTAAATTTACAATGCATAATTTCTTTAGTGAAACTATTAAACTGTGTAACATATAATTTCTCAAGATGAGTCTTTCCAAGAGAGGTGTCGAATATTGAATATTAATTTGTTTTTTATAGCTAACATAGTCATTCCTGTGTTTCCCAAAACCCTCAGTGACATCTGCACTGCACAAGGTTTTTGGGTATGTAGGGAAGTTAGTTTTACACTCTGAAAAGCAGGGAGAGTAGAAGTAGGACCAGGAGAGATGTACAGACAAAACTAACTTAGTGACATGAAGAATTCATAGAAATGTTAAAGGATTTGAACTTCCATAGGACATGAGTGGAGGAAATAGTCTTATCAGATACATTAAATCATACAGTATTTGTATAAATGATAATCAGCGAAGCAACAATGTCTTACAATAGATATTCTGTGAGTGTTTAAACCTTTAACTATGGCTATCCTGGGAAGTTGCTACAAAAGCTACCATGAAATTTTTTTCAGTGTATCTGGGCACAGTGGCATGTGCCTATAATCCCAGCAACTCAGGAGACTGAGGCAGGAAGTTCACAAGTTCAAGGCCAGCCTCAGCAATTTAGCAAGGCCTAAGCAGCATAGTAAGACACTGTCCCAAATTTACCAAAATGACTGGGAACACAGCTCAGTGATAAAGTACCCTGGGTTCAATCCCTAGTACCAAAAAAAGAAAAAAAAGAAATGAAAAATTTCCAGTGTGAAATTGTAATGGCTGCTGCTTCTCTTTATTGGTGCTGCTTAAACTTTAATGAGCACACAGATCTTGGGAAATTGTTTTAAATTCAGATTCTGGTGGAGTAGTTCTGGGCTGGGGTCTAAATTTTACATGTCTAAAAAGCTTCCAGATAATGTCAGAGCTACTGTTTGGTAGGTCACATTTCAAGTAGTTAAGTTCTTTCACAAAAATTGATCCAGAGTAGAATGGGGATCTCAGTTCTTAGCCAGAGCAAAGGCACAACCCGCCTAAACTATTTATATACCCTATAATACACATTTAAGTGTGTTGAGTTAGCTGTGGCTTTTAATTTCGTATCATTAATTTCCCTTCAAATTTCTCATTTCTTTTGTCTTTATATAATAATATCCAAACACAAAGAAACATTGAAGTATATATCAACATCTGTATCACTCAATGTTGGTATTCCTATTTGATTCTGATATTTTTAAAGAAATAAACAGTAAAAATAAAAAGTTGGATTTCTTTTGTGCTATTCCCTAATCATAGTCATTTTCTTGACTTTTCCAAGGGAAGTCATGAAATGGATATGTAATCTTCCATGTTTGATAGGTGTTCTGAGATAACACATATTATGTGTTTTTTAGAACATAAATGATGTACAAATGTATCACCTGTAAATTATCATTCTATAATTCTTTTACAGTTCTTGGGATCTAACCATGTTGATCCTTATGATTCCTGTTTGTTCATTATAGCTGTTATTTACTGTGGAATCATATGAATATAAATCCTTACCTGTGTGTATGTGTGTGTTTCTGTCTGTCTGAACCTCATGCATGTTAAGCAAGATTGTTCTCATGTTACTATTACAACCAGTACGGCAATAAACATCTCTCTTTAACACATGTAAGTGTTCCTTAATACTACACCAGCAATATGTGAAAGTCTACCATATTCTTGCCAACATTTTAGTTTTTACAAATCAGATTTGAAATGGAATATAATTTCATGTGTGTTTTTTATCTTCATATTCACTTTTTAAAACTGTTTCAGACTTGAGAGTGTAATGGGTAATTATACATCCTGCTCAATGGAAATACAAGTTATTTCAGCTTTATTTTTATTTTTATTGGATGACCTTTACCCTCACCATGTCTTTAGAGGTGGAGGACATAGTTGTTAAGAAAAGATGGATGAGATACCTATATCAGTTAGAAATGCTTTTGACTACAAGTCTCAGAACACCAATTAAAAGTGACTTAGTAAAGAAGCTTAATTCTCCGATTTAACAAGAAGTCTGGAGGCAGATAGCAAAGGACTTAATCCCTCTTCTAAACTGCTATCCTATCCTAATAGTTGGTTTTTAATCTTGGCATATTACCTCATGGTGACAAGATAGATCCTAGGATCCTGCCATTAAGTATTACATACTCACAGTAGCCCAGACAGAGCTCCAT
Organism: Urocitellus parryii; assembly: GCF_045843805.1. NCBI lineage: Eukaryota > Metazoa > Chordata > Mammalia > Rodentia > Sciuridae > Urocitellus > Urocitellus parryii. The sequence continues at coordinate 9,088,758 of NC_135538.1, read as the reverse complement.
TCACCTGCAGAGAAAATAAGGAAAATCTTCCTTGTCTGTATCTTTTTAAAAAATATTTTTTTAGTTGTTGATGGATCTTATTTTATTCATTTATTTATATACAGTACTGAGAATTGAACCCAGTGCCTCACACATCTGAGGCAAGCATTCCACCTCTGAGCCACAATCCCAGCTCCCTGGTCTGTATTTTATAGATACAGTCTATACATGAAGGTAGAGCTTAGTCCCTGCCATCCGTGTTTGAGTGGAGGCTATGCTAAGTGACTAGCTTCCAAAGAATAGATTTTGGAAAAAGTGGAACACTACCTGGCCACGTGAGCAGGATTAACTCAGCAGTGAGTCATGCTGAGAGCAGGGACCTCTAGTATGTGATAAGAAGGGGGCTTTACCCCTTTGATAGTTTCCTAAAACCCATATCTCCAGTCTTAACCATGAGAAGAGCACCAGATAAGCACAAATTGAAGGGGATTCCCAACCAGTACTCTTCAAAATTGTCAAGGTCATGAAAAACAAGGCAGGCCTGAGAAACTGTCACCAATCAGAAGAGACTAAGGAGACTATGACTAAATGTGAAACAACATCCCAGATGCCATCTGAGAATGAAAAAGGAAATGAGAGAAAATTTAAGACAATCTGAATAAAGTATGAAGTTTCGTTAATATAGCAGTGATTGTTTTACTTGTGACAAATGGGCATGCTAATGTAAGATTATAAAATGTTAACCATCATGATGTAGGGATGGGGAGCTATGTGATCCAAGGTTGGCAAATTGTCCATAAATGTATCTCAGGCCGGGGTTGTGGCTCAGTGGTAGAGCACTTGCCTAGCATGTGTGAGGCACTAGGTTTGATCCCTGGTACCACATAAAAATGAACAAAGGTGGAAAAAAAAAAAAAAAAAATATATATATATATATATATATATATATATATATATATATATGTTTTGTGCCACTTATGTGATTTGGAGCAGATTATTAAATTTTTCTAAATATTGTTTTCTTTATTTGTAAAATACAGGTAATAATCATAATATCTGTCTAGCAGGGTTGTTTTAAGGATTGAATAAGATAAAACATGTAACATGCTTGGGCTGGGGTTGTGGCTCAGTAGTAGAGCACTCACCTAGCATGGGTGAGGCACTGGGTTTGGTCCTCAACACCATATAAAGATAAATAAATAAAGGTATTGTTTCCATCTACAACCAAAACATATTTAAAAAATGTAACATGCTTTGTTACATGTTATATGCAGAACTATAATATAATAAACTAGATAATGATTTCCAACTTATTTTAATGCACCTGTGTCGATTTCATTGAAATATTCACAGAACTAAAAATTGGGACTTAATGGGTTAAGCAAGTACATTAAAAAATATACACAACAAACTAAGCACAGTGCAATAAATCTGATGACAGAAATAATTTATATTTTCTAAATTGTGTACATAGGAATTAATGCAGAGGGACTAATAAATAGAAGCAGTTGCCATTACAATTTCACACTGGAAATTTTTCTCTTTTTTTTTTTTTTTTTGGTACTGGGGATTGAACCCAGGGTACTTTATCACTGAGCTGTGTTCCCAGTCATTTTAATAAATTTGAGACAGTGTCTTACTATGCTGCTTAGGCCTTGCTAAATTGCTGAGGCACATGAGACCCCAGGTTCATTTGCCATCATGGCCAAAAAATGAAGTAATGTGAAAAAAAATACAACTTCTTTGTAGGTCCTGATGTTTGTTTTCTTAAAACCTAGGTTAGGTCCAATTAGGTACTTAATAAAGGTCATAAAAATATAGAAGTTTGTTTTGTATTTCTTTAAGCCCCCATCCCAAAGTAATATGTGTTTGTTCATATGACACTTCCACTTGGTAAGAAAAATAAAAGCAGTTTAACACATTAACTCTTCAAATATTTATAAAAAATACTAGTTTGGATACAACCAGGAACCCACATAAAAAATAGGGTCTTGCCAGGCACAGTGGCACACACCTATAATCCAAGCGACTTGGGAGGCTGAGGCAGGAGGGTTGCAAATTCAAAGCCAGCCTCAGCAAAAGCAAGGTGCCTAGCAACTCGATGAGACCCTGTCTCTAAATACCATACAAAATAGGGCTGGGGATGTGGCTCAATGGCTGAGTGCCCCCGAGTTCAATCCCAGGTACCTGAAACAGGGTCTTTAGGATTAAGAGACATCAAGAAAGAGACTATGGTTGTGGCACAGTGGTAGAGCACTTGCCTAGCATTTGAGGTACTAGGTTCAATCGAGACATAAAAAATAAAGGTATTGTGGGGCTGGGGATGTGGCTCAAGCGGTAGCACGCTCGCCTGGCATGCGTGCGGCCCGGGTTCAATCCTCAGCACCTCATACAAAGATGTTGTGTCCGCCAAATACTAAAAATAAATAAATAAATATTTTAAAAAAAATAAAAATAAAGGTATTGTGTCCCTCTATAATTAAGACTTTTTTTTTTTTTTTTTGAAAGAACAATAAACCAAGTCCCTGCCTAACCCGAAAATGCCTTAAAAGCCAGTCACTGGGCTGGGGTTGTGGCTCACTGGTAGAGTGCTCACCTAGCACATGTGAGACACAGGTTTGATCCTCAGCACCACATAAAAATAAATAAACAAAAATAATAGCAAATGGAGTAAAAAAAAAAAATTAAAGCCAATCACCTTTGTCCTTTGAGCCAGCTGGACAATGGTATATCTTCCTTCTGCTCAAGCAAGATGTCCCAATAGAGTCTTGTTCCTTTGAAGTTGTGCCTTTATTTGATTCTTCTGTTGACAGCATAAGAACTCACTCAGCCAGTGAGCATTCTAATATCCCATTTTGAGATGATGCACACGTTGCCAGGTATCAAAGCTCTGTAAAGGGCTTCCAGATACACAAGTTTGTCAGCTGAGATTATTTAAAAGTCATTCTGCCTCAGAGGAAGTGCCCGGTCTTCTCATAGTTTTTGGAAATCCTCCCTAAGCACTCTAATGAACAGAACTTTCTTCCCCTTCCCCTCTGTACCTTCCTCTCTTTGTGAAGCCAGAAAACTCAAGAATCATGGCAGTAAAGACTTATTTTCTGGAAAACCAAAATTTGGTGACTGCTAGGTACAGTGTTCTAGATCATCCCCACATGGGCACATAATCTATCGGAGAAGCAGTGGAAGTAACCTTTTCCTCCAGTAAGAAGGGTCTTTAGGGAGTCCCCAGATCCTTTTCTGCCACTGCCCTAGGGGACTGGTGGTCCCCAGACCAGCAGTGTTGGCCTCAAGCTGGGGCCCATTCCAAACTTAATCAGGATCTGCATTTTAGTGAGTTTCCTAGTTGAGTTCTACCTACTTTAAAGTTGAAGAACTGCCATAAGGACCCACTGTGGGACAAGGGAGAGGATTTGAAGGCTCTAACTTGGGGCCTTTCCACCAAGATGGGGCCAAAAGTAAAGAAGGAAACTTTTGCCCTTCCCAAAGGTGAGGCCAAAGCAAAGGCACTAAAGACTAAAAAGGCAGTGCTGCCAGGCACCCACGGGCAGAGAGACCTGTCACTGCCGCCTTCGACTCAAGACAGCCCAAGTATGCTTGGTAGAGTGACCCCCAAGAGAAACAAGCTTGACCACTGTGCCATCCAGTGCCTTCTGACCACTGAGCCTGCAAGAAGATGGAAGACAACCTGTGTTTATCATAAATGTCAAGGCCAACAAACACCAGATTAACAGACTGAAGAATTAAATATGACATTGATACGGCCAAGATCAAAACCCTAAGAGGGTCTGATGAAGAGAAGAAGGCATACGATCAGCTGACTCCTGCTTTTGATGCTCTAAATGTTGCCAACAAATTTGGGATCATCTAAACTGAATTCTGCTGGCTAATTTTAAATATTCATGTTTTCATTAAGAAGGAATGGGGAGGGGAAAAGGAACGGAGAAAGGTAATTAGCAAACTTGGAACCACAGGAATGACCAATTAAGGGACCAGATAAGGGTCTCCCTGGTGCTGTATATCTAACTATTAACCTCGTGGGCTGGGGGTGTAGCTCACTGATAAGAGTGCTTGCCTAGAATACATAAGGCCCTAGGTTCAATCCCAACATCCCCCACAAAACTTTTTATTTAGAACAACCTAGTTCGTTAATGAACATATGAACTGAAACACTTCATTCTAATCCCTCTTCAATTCTGGAGGGAAATCTGGGAATTAAAGACATAGGTCTGGTATTAATGCAAACAAGTTTTATAATATTACCCAACTCAGAGAGGGACAAATGTACATTAAGCAAAACAAAAACAGACTCAGCAAGAAATATGGCCAAAGTTTTATCAGTTAAAAAAAAAATCAAGATAGGAAGTATGGAGTGACTACATAGAGTGTTTTTGTGCAACTTAGAAAAAGGCAGGTAAAATGGGTTTGCTGCTGGTCAGTGCCTTGGGTAAAGGAAAAGGCACCTTCTTCCATGGGACTTCAGTCTTCTTTCACCGGGCAACAGGACGTCCTTGAGTACAACTGTAAGCCATAACCTGGAAAGAAGCTCAGAGAAGACATATAACAGGACAGACTGCAGGACACTGATTCCTGCCCTCCAGGTAACAGGTTCCCTCCAGCCATGCCAATCAAATTTTCATTGACTCACTTTGTACATCATAACAGAACGAATCCTGTTACTAAATCTAGAGACATTAGCTGTGTACTTATTTTTTTAAATGTTAATTTCTCCTTATAATATTACAAAAAAGGAGAAGAAAAGAAAGAAAGACATCAGACAAAACTTCACTACCCAAGTCCAACCCAAATTAGCATTTTGGTGTACTTCTTTCAGATTTTTTTCCTCTGGTATGCTGTGCAGCTCTGTGAACATTTGACCCAGTGAAACATTTGAGGCCTTGCATTTAGGAAAAATGGAACACTTTACAGAAACCAGTGTCAGAACTGACCTTCCACACCCCTGAACCTGGATGATGTGGACTCCAACCACCTCATTCTCACTGCAGTTCTACCACAACTATTTAGTAAAGTTCTTCCTCTATTTAAACCTATGGCTTATGTCAGTACCCAAACACAGGACTGAGACACTTAGCCTCACTTTGCCTTCCCAGTATGATCATATTGATCAAGGTTCCTTTCCTGCTTTTCACCATTATTTTTTCCATTTGGTTTTTGGAGCGAGTGGCTAGACTAATTTACTTAGCCATTTCTCTACTGCTGAAACTTAAGTGGTTTCCAGCATTTTGTGTATCTAAGTAATGTAACAATGATAACACACACAAACATTTTTTAGCTATAGAGTCACTGGGTTACAGAAATAATCAATATTTTTATGGTCCTCAATAAATGTTTCTAAAATTTTGCTTTCCAAAATGACGATACCAGTTGAAAATACCACTGGCAATGTCTGAGCTTACCAATTTCACAATATATTGATCAGAATGTCTTCATTTCACCATTCAATATACAGGTACTGTCCTAGGGGATAGGGAGATGAAAACGAAATTCTTGCTACTTCAGAGCTTGGATTCCAGTACAGAAATAACAACACAATGAATTTATAAGGATAAGCTAAAGTCTCCTAATCCCAAAATCCAAAACATCTCCAAAATGTGACATTTTCTGAAGGCTGATGACTCCACAAGTGGAAAATTCTATACCTTGTACTCATCAGCAGGTCACAATCAATACAGGTGGATGAAAAGTATTATTCAAAATTACCTTAGGCCGGGCTGGGGATGTGGCTCAAGCGGTAGTGTGCTTGCCTGGCATATGTGCAGCCCGGGTTCGATCCTCAGCACCACATACAAACAAAGATGTTGTGTCCGCCGAAAACTAAAAAATAAATATTAACAAATTCTCTCTCTCTCTCTCTCTCTCTCTCTCTCTCTTTAAAAAAATTACCTTAGGCCATGTGTATGTATAAGTTGTATATAAAATATAAATGAATTCTGTGTTTGTACCATCCCCAATATTTCTCATTGTGTGTATGCAAATATTCCAAAATCCAAAACAATTCCAAAATCTGAAACAATGGTACCAAGCATTTTAGATAAGAGCTATTCAATCTATTTATAAATTCCTGTGTGGAAACATCTAATTCTGCCTGGAAACCTCAGAGGAAAATGGACATTGACAATGAAATTTAAAGAATGAACTCATCAGACAACAGGACAGGAGAGGAATTTCAAGCAAAACCAACATGGTCAAAACACTGGAGGTGTGCACTAGCGTCTCATATTCCAAGGACTACATACTGTTTGACAAAGGTTGTGGACAAATAAGTTTTGTTTGGGAGAGTGGTTCCATAGGACCTTGTATTTTAATGATAAAATGTCTAAATTTCATCCTATTGGGAGTGGTGAATCACAGAACATTTTTAAGCAAAATTATCTCATGACTTCCTTTCACTTACTTTTGTGTAGATTTTGATATAAATTTGCTCCTGGTATCTGTTTAGACAGATCAAAGAAGCCAGTGGCAGGAGTATAGAGGATGAACGTGGAGGTGGACCAGAAGCAGAAGATCTGGTTAAGAAGTTGTCACAGGGGCTGGGGATGTGGCTCAAGCGGTAGCGCGCTCGCCTGGCATGCGTGCGGCCCGGGTTCGATCCTCAGCACCACATACCAACAAAGATGTTGTGTCCGCCGAGAACTAAAAAATAAATATTAAAAATTCTCTCTCTCTCTCTCTCTCTCTCTCTCTCTCCTCTCTCACTCTCTCTTAAAAAAAAAAAAGAAGTTGTCACAGCATTCCACGTGAAAAAAAGAGAAGGCCTCAACTATTGAGGTTGCAATGGAGGTAGGAACGAGTAAATTAGAGGTTATCTAGGAACTTGGGTTGGCAGGGGTATTTGGGAAGGGGAGAGAGGAATGATTAACATATTCACCAAGACAAGCAAGAGAAGGTGGGTTGAGGAGGAAGGTATATTTGAGTATGCGGATGCTGTGGTCATACAGATGCAGAAATCCAGTGGCACTAGGATACATGGTTTACTATTCGGGAGAAAAAAGAGGTAGTAATATAAATTTGGAAGTTAGTGTGGGAGAGGTAGCTATAGTTTTGAATATTCTTTCTTATGAATTATCTCAGAATGTCCTTTGTCTATTTATCTTCCTGGGGTCTTGATATTTTTCTTATGAATTTGGGTAGGCTTATTTTATATTACTGCTTGTCATGTTGGCAAAAATCTAAATGTCCTTATAAATCTCAAGTTTCTAATTAAGTTCTTTTAATTTGAGGGAAAATATAAGTTTAATAAATTGATGCCTATGGAGGCAATAAGCCATCTGAGCTGCATATATTGAAGCCAAGATAGGAAATAGCCATTGGCATATTTTTGACCAAGAGAAAAAAAAAAAAAAAACAGGAGGGAGGAAGATTTCTTGATCACCATAAAAGAGATCGGAAAAGTGTAGAGTGACACCAGTGCAGGGCACAGAATCTTGTGTGTTCTCAGCAAGCTGGGTTACATGTTCTCACTCAAGGAATGGCATATGACAGGTGTTCACAAAGTAGTGAAGATCTAAGACAACAATAACACAGCTAGGATGCGCTGTCTGGCTACAGTCCTTCTCATGCAGTCCTTGGCTCCTGGTATCTTTGCCTCGTCTTCCTTTTCCTGCTCTAGTAGTGCTTTCTTTTGCTCCCACAGTGGGCTCCAGTGGAAGATTAGGGCAATAGGATGGACATCCAAGGACCACTTGTATTTTAATAAAAGATTCTCTTGCTGACTGGTGGTGAACACTGTAATCCCAGCTGCTCAGGAGGCTAACGCAGGAGGATTGCAAGTTCAAGTAAAGCCTGGACAACTTAGGGAGACCTTGTCTCAAAATTAAAAAGTCAAAGAGGCTTGGGACATGACTCAGTGGTAGAGCACCCCTGGGTTCAATCCCCAGGACTTGGGGCAGGGTGGGATTCTCTTATAGGCAAAGTTTGAAGATTTGGGTTTCTTTTTATGCTGAATTTAATTTAATATATATTAATTCAAAATAAAAATTTATATCAAACATTTGCAGATAAAACAATTTTAAGATTAAAAAAAATATTTTAAACTTCTAGTTCCATTAAATAAAAGTTACAAGATGTCACTATCACTCTAACAATGAGAATATGCTAGGTGAAGTACAAAATCATTTTCTTATAAACTTGACAGAAAGTTGAGGTCACAAAGAAACCTGAATGACTATTCCAGAAGTAATGAGTCCTTCAGAAGACCTCTACAACTTCTTTCATTTTGGGCATAATGGCAAGAGGAGGAAACTGCCGTAGATGGAGACATGGAGAAATCAGCCCACCTTTTGACAAACTTTTGATGACCACTTGTGGGCTGGTATGCTGGATTGAGCTCCAGTCACCAGACATGTCTGTCCTTACATGCCAGCTCCTTCCCACAGGTGTTCGCCAAAGTGGACAAGGGGAGTGTGCGAGAGGGAGGGGCAGTGGGGGTCTGGAGGAAAATCCCTCTGGAGCTGCCTGGGCCTCGACACAGTGTGCCCTGTGATCCTCCAAAGGCCAGAGGCAGAGCAAGAGATCAAAAAGAAACCCCTCAATGAAGTCCAGCCTCAGTAAGTACGCTGCAGTGGCCTCTCAAAATTGGAGACAAGGAGTAGCATGGAAAGAGATCTTTCTACAGGGAGCCAGGAACAGCTCAAGGAAGAAACCCATAGCAACCCAAGAAGCTGACAGCCAGGCTACTTAATGTCAAAGCATAGAGCGCCCTACCACAGTTCATGAGCAGGTGGTTGGGTCAAAACACTTATGCTCAGATTTCCAAGCCCTGTCAAAAGAAAGCTCCTCTTTCTGATCTCAAAGCTTTGAAGGTTATGGAAAAACTCAAGGTTAAAGCTGCAGCAAAGCCCAGGTCTGGCTTATCTGCAGATTATTGGGATTCAGCCTCTCCTTTCCTCGGTAGCATGATAGGAGAAGAAAGAGGCTTGCCCTTTTCAGGATTTTTTTTTTTTTTACTTTAGTCTCTACTGCTCTTTTGCTCCCATTGCCAATCATACTATAAAAATTATCAAGTGTAAGGGCTGGGGTGATGGCTCAGTGGTAGAGTGCTCGCCTAGTACATGTGAGGCCCTCGGTTCGATCCTCAGCAACACATAAAAATAAATAAATAAAGATTGTGTCCAACTAAAAAAATATATATATACATATATATATATATATATTTTTTTTTTAATTATAAAGTGTACAAAAAAGCAAGGAAGTGTGAGGAGAAAAGAAGGAGGGAGATGTTATGGAATGAACATTTATGCCCCCTGCAAATTCATATACTAAAGCCCTCACAGTCAATGTCATGATATTCGTGGAGTTTGGGAAAGGGGACAATTAGGTTTAGATGGAGTGACAAGGATGGCTTCCATGATGGGATTAGTGTCCTTATGAGAAGAGAAAGATCAGAACTCTCTCATTCCTCATGAGCTCACAAATAAAAGGTCATATGAGGCCACAGTGAAAAGGAATCTGTAGGCCAGGAAGAGCCCTCACCCAAAATCAAACCTGACATTGGACTTTCAACCTCCAGAACTATGAGAAATAAATGTCTGTCCTTAGGCCACGCAGTCTGTGGGATGTTGTTATAGCAGCCAAAGTAGTCTAAGATGGGAGAGAATTGTGCAGAAGAAATATTTGAAGAGAGAATGGCTGAAATTTTCAAAAATCAGTCAATTTCAGTCAATCTGAAACCTAAGAGGTTCATGGAACTTCAGCAGGAGAGATGCAAAAACAAAGACACTTATGCACAATGAAACCAAAAAGGAAGAAAATACTCATTACATACATCATTAGAAAACATGGAGGCCATGAGACAATGAAAACATCTCTAAAATACTGAAAGTGAAAAAAGAGTCAACTTAGATCAATACGACACGTAAAAATCTTTCAAAACCAAAGTCAAAGACTGTTTCAAAGAGACAAAACTGGGAAGATTGTTTTCATCAGACTTGTGTTACAAGGAATCCTAAAAACTGTTCTCCAGGCTGAGGGTAAGTGATACCAGAAGGAAGCTAGGTCTGTTGGAAAGAATGAAGATCACCAGAGAGAGTAAATATATGGACAAACATAAGACTCCTTTTAAATAAATGGCATATTTGCTACATCCCCAGTCCTTTTTATTTTTTGTTTTGAGAGCTTGTTTGTAGGTTCTAGCCAGGAAACACATCTATTCATATATCCTTAACCCAAGAAGGGTTCTCCTCTACTGGGGAAGGTCACCCTCTTCGACTGAGCATGAACAAGGAGTGGTGAGGGAGGAAGGGGACACCCGCCTAGCCAGCCAGATCAGCTGAAATAACCCTGGTGGTCAATGGGTGACAGATGTTGCAGCCAGATTGTCTTCACAACCTTATTCTTTATTTTGAGACAGGCTCTTGCTAAATTGCCAGGGTTGGCCTTGAACTTGCAATCCTTCGGCCTCAGCCTCTTAAGTCGCTGAGATTACAGGAGAGTGTCACTGTACCCTGCAATATATGGCATATTTATATAATTTATTTCCCCCTTTATCCTCTCTTTCCTTTTTCTCCTGGCACAGAAACTTTAACATTAGAGGAAGTCAAGCATGAAAGGAGAGGGAGCACTGCACAGAGAGTCCACAGTGGCAGAATGCCCCAGAGTCCCAGGTAGTGGCATGGCAGAGGGATAGCGTGTCATAGAGATAATGGTGGGATGTCCTGGTGGCTGAGGATTTGGGAGAATGAGGGCAGGATGTCATGCAGAGGTTTGGAGCCAGCAAAGAAACAGCAGCAGAAGAGGAAGGGTGCAGAGGTGTGAGGGGGGAGTTGGAGAGAGTGGCTGGGAGACTGATACAACAGAGCCCCTTTCTTACTGAGAAGAGATTTAGAAATGTCAAAAAAGAGGGGAGATCAGAACATAGGAATGTTGGATTGGAATTGGAAGGATGAAATTGAAATGTTGGATTGGAATTGTTTTATTTTTAATTCATTTATAATAATAAAAATCATCATCACCATCATCATCATCATCATTATTATTGCTACAGGAGATTGAACCCAGGGGTGCTTTACCAGTGAGTCACATCCTCAGACCTTTTTATTTTTTTTATTTTGAGACAGGGTCTCACTTAAGTTGCTTAGGGCCTCTTTAAATTCATGAGGCTGGCCTCAAACTTGTGATCCTCCTGCCTCAGCCTCCCAAGTGGCTGGGATTGCAAGCAAGCACCACCTCACCCAACTGAATGTTTTTAAAATAAATATTATAGGGGCTGGGGTTGTGGCTCAACATTAAAGTGCTCCCCTAGCACATGGGAGGCGCTGGATTCAATCCTCAGCACCACATAAAAATAAGTAAACAAAATAATAAAGATATTGTGTACAAATAAAAAATGAATATTTAAAAATAAATATTATACACATACAGATAGTTCTAGAAATAGTTATACTGGTGTGTGTGTGTGTGTGTGTGTGTCCACAAAACTTTCCTGTCTCTGTTTCTGACAGGGCTTGTAGCTCTGGTCACTTGTCAAGCACTAGATCTTGGTTTCTAAATACTCTTTTCTACTAAAAATAATCAAGGTTTCTTAGGGAAATGACAGATTCTAGAGCTGAAGGAGGAAGCGTGTAAAATGAACCTAGAATATTCTGTTGACCCAAAAGCTAAGAAATGCTGAAAGAATGATGAACATTTGTCAAAAAGTCACAGGCTGGGGTCGGGGCTCAGGGACAGAGCGCTTGCCTCGCACATGTGAGGCACTGGGTTCGATCTTCAGCACCACGTAAAAATAAACAAATAAAATAAAGGCATTCTGGGGCTGGGATTGTGGCTCAGTGGTAGAGCACTTACCTAGTGCCGCAAATCGGCTGGGCACAGAATCACGAGCCACTCAAGCAGGAACAAAACTTTATTTTTGAAAATGCCGCCAATACCCCGTATGTGTCCGGCCAGCAAGCCAGCCGGTCCACCCACGCGGTCGCGTCTCCCGGAACCGGGGGCCAGGACCTCCCCCGGAAAACCCTCCTACTATCCTTCCCCAACCAATGGGAACTCTCCAGGAGTCCCGTCCGTAGCAGGCCAAGGTGAACAGCAGGAGTCCAATTTCCATATGAATGTAAATCTTCTCAATGGCTAGCTGGCGTCACCTTACAACCAAAGGTGCCATGCATCATAATACTTTGCTGTGGCTCCTAGCAACCTAGCATGTGTGAGGCCCTGGGTTCGATCCTCAGCACCACATAAAAATAAATATCTAAAATAAAGATATTGTGTCTAACTACAGCTAAAAAATGAACATTAAAAAAAAAAGGCATTCTGTCTATAAAAAAATTTTAAAAAGACACAGGAACCAGCTTGAGGGGGCTTCCTCCAGACAAATGTAGACTAATTTGAAAATAAAAATACATGAATTTTGAATTACAAGTTATTGAATAAAATAACAATCCAAAAATCCATACCAATATAAATGATTATCAAATGTGAAGACAAAATTCTTCTTTACCAAAGAATACCAATTAATAAAAGTCTTTCTAAATTATTATGCATATCATCATTTAGCAATCATTATTGTGGTAGCTGATACAGGAAAGACTTGTCAATGGATGCTAATCTGTTGAGTGTTTGAAGTTTGATAAGGAAAGAAGTACCTCCCCACAAAGTACTAAGTAGTGCTGGGCGCAGCAGCACACAATTGTAATCCCAGCATTTTGGGAGGATAAGACAGGAGGATCGCAAGTTCAAAACCATCCTCAGCAAAAGCAAGGTGCTAAGCAACTCAGTAAGACCCTGTTTCTAAATAAAATACAAAATAGGACTGGGGCTGGGGCTCAGTGGTCAAGTGCCCCTGAGTTCAATCTCCAGTACCTGCCCCAGCCCCCCAAAAAGTGCTAAATAGTGGACTGGGGATATAGCTCAGTTGCCAGAGTGCTTCCCTTGCATGCACAATGCCCTGGGTTCAAACCCCAGCACCACACACACACAAAAAAAAAAAAAAAATATTAAGTAGTAAGGGTGGGGAAACCTGTTGGACAGCAACCTGGCCAGTAGGGGAGGGGGAAGGGTTGGCATGATGTGATATCACATGGGATGCTTCAGAGAGCACAGCATAATTCCTGGTATCCCTGGCCTGAGTCTAGTCACAAGGAGACACTTGATGGAAGCGGTCGGAGTTCAGCTACAGAGTAGAAGACCTTTTCTCTTTGTGAACGTCCAGGAGAGGAGAGGCAGTGAAAGACTGAGGCACTACTAATCAAGATATAAGGGGATTCATGTGATAGGACAACTAAAAGCAGTGTGTGCTACTGGATAGGATCCTGGACAGAAAGGAAAAGTAGATGGAAAATACGATTTTGTCATATGGATTGGAATGATCTCTCATTGGTGGTAATATGGAAGAGTTGTATTGATCAGCTTTTCATCACTATAATGAAATACCTGTGTGTCAGGCTGGATTTATTTTTTTAAAAAAGTTTATTTAGCTCCCAGTTTTAGAGGCTCAAGGGTGTGACGCTAGCGTTGGGTTAGCTCTAGAGAGAGGCCCCTCCTTGACTGCATCACCTCCTGGCAGATAGCAATGGTAGGAGTCCTGTAGGAGGAAGAAACCACAGCTGAAAACAAGACGCCAGACAGATAACTGGGTGGGGCCAGGCTTAAGCTAGCTCACTCTCAAAAACTCTCTTGGGCCAGATGCGGTGGTACACATGTGTAATCCCAGTAGCTTGGGAGGCTGAGACAAGAGGATCAAGAGTTCAAGCCAGCCTCAGCAACTTGGCTAGGCCCTAAGCAATTCAGTGAGACCCTGTCTCTAAATAAAATACAAAAAAGGGCTGGGGATGTGGCTCAGTGGTTAAGTGCCCCTAGGGCACACCCCCATTGGCTGAAGGACCTCCTGTTAGGCCCCACCTCTTAAAGGTACTACACCATTTCCCAGTACCACCACCCGGGAACCAAGCTCCCAACATATGAACCTTTAGGAAGATAAACAACAACAACAAAAACATACCAAGAGTGTTTTATATTAGGGGAATAGACACTAAAAATATTTAGGAGTAGTTGGTTGTCAGGAAGACAATAAATGTAGAGAGGAGTGTCAAGCAAACACTGTAAAATGTAAGCAACTGGAGAATTTGGGTGAAAGAACACAGAAAAAAAATTTTGAGAGTAGAGGTCTTGTTTGGTTGCCTAGGCTGATCTTAAACTCCTGGGCCTAAGTGATCCTCCCACATTAGCCTCCTGTGGGGGCAGGAAAAAACTTTTTAAAGCAAAATTAATAACATTTGTCATTTCTAGCATATGTAGAAAAAATGTATGTAATAAGAAGAAAAGGAAAAAAGGAAGCAAATGGAATTTACCTGTTACTAGAATTCTAAGGCCTTTGCATTGTTTATGAAGTAATATAATGTCATTAAGAGGTAGACTGTTATAAGTTAAAGACACATGTTAGTCTCTAGAGCAGCCACCAAAATGTAACATAAAGTGATATAACTAAACCATTAACAGAGAAGATAAAAGGAAATATTTAAGATTACTTAATTAATTCCCCAAATGCTGCAAAGACAAAACCAAGAAATAAAAACTAAAAAGGACACATGTAAAGACAAACCAACTGGGTCTGGGACTATAGCTCAGCAGCAGAGCACTTGCCTAGGGTTTATGAAGCCATGGGTTGATCACCAGCACCATGCAAAAAATAAAAACCCCAAACCTGATTATATCCATAACTGCTTAAATGTAAATGGATCAAGTTTTGCAAATACAAGCACAAATGATCAATCTGGATAAAATAGCAAGACCTAATGATATTATTTATAAGAAATATAATACAGTGTGGAAAAAAGTAAAATAATGGGAAAGATGTACCACGTGGATAGTAAACTTAAAAGAGTTGATATGACTATGTTAATATCAGACATAGATAACTTCTAGACAAAATATACTGCCATTCATCAGCAATACATAACAATTCTGGCTGGGCACAATGGCACATGGCTGTAATCACAATGGCTCAGGAGGCTGAGGCAGGAGGATTCTGAGTTCAAAGCCAGCTTCAGCAATTTAGCAAAGCACTTAGCAACTCAGTGAGACCCTGTCTCCAAATAAAATATTAAAAAGGACTGGGGATATTGCTCAGTGGTTAAGCACCCTCCTGGGTTCAACCTCAGTACCAAAAAAAAAAAAAATTACATAACAATCCTAAACGTGTATACACTAAATAGAACAACATCAATTAAGGAGAGCAAGGAACTGGAGACCAGTGAGTAAGAAATGAAAGACAAGACCAGGCAGAGATATACATGAGAGTTTATTTTTCAAAGCTGACAAATAAAGGCCATCTCTCCATAGTCAGACAGGCAAAATAGGCTTGAGGTTCAAGACTTTTATGGGACAGATTCAGGGATTAGAGCTGGGCAGGTCCTAATGCAGGTGGTTTAACGGTCGGGTTGGTAAGAGGGAGTAGTGATATGCCCTTGGGCAGGAAAGAATGCATCGGTGAAGGGTTTGGTTGGTATGAGGGGGTGGTGAGCCCTTCTCAGAAACGCACTTGGGCAGGAAAGTGAAATTTTTCTTAACATGGCAGCTGTCACTTAAAATGGCCATCCAAATACTAAGCAAGGACCTTGCAATCAAAACAGATGAAACAGCCCGTTGTGGTGGCATATGCCTGTAATCCCAACAGTTTGGGAGGCTGAGGCAGGAGGATGGTGAGTTCAAAGCCAGCCTCAGCAAAAAATGAGATGCTAAGCAACTCAGGGAGACTCGGAGCACCCCCCAATAAACCTTCTTTTGGTGCCTCATTCTTATTCCGTGGTTCAGAGAGCACAGTTTCTGCTGTAATCAATCAATCCCCTAAACCCGGAGTTCAGGGAGTTTCAGAACTTTATACCCAGCATGTAAGGGGAGGGGCTCAGAAGTTCAGAGTCCACAGAAGTTCACATGAAATCAGCTTTTTCTTTCACTGTTTTGGGCAAGTTAACCCTTCAAGGACAACACCTTAGAAGGGAGAGTTGCTTCTCCCCTTTCTTTCCTCCCCCTGCCAGCTGTTACCATGGAGCCCAGTTGGTAAAACTTATCTTAAAAATGTAGACGTCTCTGTGAAGCCCAGCTCAAGGCCAGAGGCCTTGTTTGCACTTCTCTACAAACTACTGTACTGGATACATGTTTGTGAGAAACTAGTAAGGGGTGTCCAGCACCTGGAGTGCTGATTTCTTCCCGGCCAGTGGCCAAGTAAAACAGGAGGACAGGAAAATAGGAAGTTTATCTACATTGAACTCTTTTGCTGACAGTGCTAAAATCAGCCATGGTGATGATTTCTGGAGAAGCCCAGTTAAGACTTTTCTGTGGAGAAAAGGTGTGCCACTTCAAGATCCTCTCTCTAAATAAAATACAAAATAGGGCTGGGGATGTGGCTCAGTGGTCGAGTGCCCCTGAGTTCAATCCTCAGTAGCCACCCCCCGCCAAAAAAAAAAAAAAAAAAAACAGGTGAAACAATAACTGGTGGAATTAAATAAATGGACAGTGCACATCATAGTTAGATTTTAATTTTCTTTTAGTAA
The DNA here is from genome assembly GCF_045843805.1 of Urocitellus parryii. NCBI lineage: Eukaryota > Metazoa > Chordata > Mammalia > Rodentia > Sciuridae > Urocitellus > Urocitellus parryii. Next base: position 9,072,277 of record NC_135538.1, on the reverse strand, counting down.
CTAAGATAAAACACAGTAATGATATAGAAGAGGTGAATAACACTATCAACCTATCTGATATTCACAGAACATTTTACCGAACACAAGCAGAATATGCATTTTTCAACAGTGCATATGAAACCACTAGCATAGATTATAAATGCTCATAAATAAGTCTAAATAAATTTCATTGATATTCTAAAAAGAAATTGTTATATCTGCAGGCTTCCCTTCCTCTCCCCTTTCATGGTGGCTGTGGGTGAGGACTTTCCACCTGGCTGAGAAGACCTGAAATGGCCCATCAGAAGCTGACAAGGCAATGGACCCCAACCACCTGTTCCCACAGGTAGAGGCAATCACCCTGTCAATGCCATCAGCCCTGACCAACCCAGGTTGAACTCCATCCCCTAAGCTCAGCTCGGCCAACCTGCTGTCAGTAGCTGCAATTTAGATGGCTGAGGCCCTCCTACCTCCAGTTTCCCAGCGACTTCCCCAGCCCTCACCCTTTCAAGAACAAGTGAACCTTGCCTCGGAGCACCCCCCAATAAACCTTCTTTTGGTGCCTCATTCTTATTCCGTGGTTCCTGATCTGGCGCGCCCCTTTCTGCTTTGCAGAAATCATAAATTTAAAAAAATATCAGGACTGATTGGGCACAGTTAATCCCAGGTATTTGGGAAGCTGAGTCAAGAGGAATGCAAATTCAACTTCAGACTAGACAACTTAGTGAGAAGCTATCTCAAAGAACTGAAAATGGGCCGAGTGCAGTGGCACATACCTGTAATGTCCCAGCAGCTGAGGAGACTGAGGTAGGAGGATCAGGAGTTCAAAGCCAGCCTCAGCAACTTTGAGGCCCTAAGCAACACAGTGAGACCCTGTCTCTAAATAAAACATTAAAAAGGGGCTGGGGCTGTGACTCAGTGGTTAAATGTCCCCTTCTGGGTCCAATCCCTGGTACCCAAAAAAAAAAACAACCAAAAAACTGAAAATGGGTTGCCGATGCAGCTCAGTAGTAGAGCAGCCAGGGTTCAATCTCTAGTATGGCAAAATAAAACAAAACAACACCAGAAATGAAAGAGCAAATATTATTACAGATCTAACAGACATTAAAAGCTTAATAGGGAAAATTACTGTTGGGAGCCAGCGACTGCACCCTGAATATGGCGCTGGTCTCTGCTTCCGCTTCGTTAGCGGTTAGAGTTGTTAGAAGTAAACAACTCCTTGTAAGGCTGTGGGCTGGGCTCTGGCCTGCTTCCGCTGCACTGTACCTATTAGACTTTCCCGCTTGGTGCTAGTTCATTGGCGGGGCTGGGTACTTAAGCTAGGGCAGACCGACCGCTCGCTCTTTGTTCCTGTTTTCTCATCATGATTCAAAGGTCCTGAGTAAACTGCTGAAAGAAGAATCCTGTGTCGTGTTTCCCTTGCCGGCGAGGCGCGACAAATTACAAAGAACTCTATGCCAATTAACTTGAAAACTTAGATAAAATGTGCAAATTTCTTGCAAAAATAAAATTTACCAAAACCACCGAAGATGAAATAGAAAAGCTAAATGGTCATACAGTACTCAAGAAATTAAATGTGTAATCAAACATCTTCCTGCAAGGAAAACTCCAGACCCAGTTGGAATTCTGTCAGACATTTAACTAAGAAATAATGCCCTCTTATATAAATTTTTGAGAAAATAGTAGAGAAGGCCTCCCAATTCATTTTATGCAGCCAACATAATGGTCACACCAAATCTGTACAAATATTGTGAGAAAAATTATCAACTAAAATATCTCAAGAGAATAGATACAAAAATATATAACAATATAGACACACACACACACACACACACACACACACACACCCCACATAAGAAGGATAACACATGATAACTAATTAATCTAAGTTAGTTCCATATTTGAAAATTAATGAATGTAACTTACTACTGAATACAGGAGAAAACCCATATGCTCATCAAATGGTTGCAGAAAAAATATCTGGCAAAATATCTGTCTGGATAAAAACTTTCCACAAATTAGGAAAATAGGGGAATTTCCTCAATCTGATATGTGCATCTTTTTTTTTTTTTTTTTTTTTTTTTGTAATAGGGATTGAACCCAGGGCTACAGGGCTACATCCTTAATCTTCTTTATTTTTTACTTTGAGACAGGGTCTCCCTAAGTTGCTGAGGGTCTCACTAAGTTGCTGACACTGGTCTTGAACTTGCAGTCCTCCTGCCTTAGCTCCTTGAATTGCTGGAATTATAGAAGTGTGCCACCATGTCAGATGCATCTATTAAAATATCTACAATTACCATAATATAAAATAGTAAAAGACTGGATTCTCCCCTCCATAAAATTGAGACAAAAACAAAAATATCTACTTTTACCACTTCTATTTTATTCAATAATATACTGGAAGTTCTAGTTAGTGTAATAAGTCAAAAAAATAATAGGCATATATATTATAAAGGAAGAATTGAAATTATTATGTTCATAGACAGCATGATTGTGTATATAGAAAATTTAAAAAAAAACCCACTACAACTAATACTGAATTTAGTAAAGTCAAAAGATACTATATTGATCAAAACCCCCAAAACATTTTCTGTATGTTAACATTGAAACTTTATTTGTTTATTGCTACCGGGGATTGAACACAGGGGTGCTCTATCATTGAGATACCTTTCCAGCCCTTTTTGAGACAGGATCTCACCAAATTTCTCAGGCTGGCCTTCAACTTTGATTCTCCTGCCACAGTTCTGAAAGTAGCCGGGATTACAGGTGTGCACCACCATGCCTGGATAGAAAATGAAATTTTAAAAATACCATTTACCATAGTATTAAAAAAATCAAATACTCAGGATATAGATTCATATATGTGTATTCAGTTGGATTTTTTTTAAAGAGTGAGAGAGAGGGAGAGAGAGAATTTTAATATTTATTTTTTAGTATTTGGCGGACACAACATCTTCGTTTTTATGTGGTGCTGAGGATCGAACCCGGGCCGCACTCATGCCAGGAGAGCACACTACCGCTTGAGCCACATCCCCAGCCCTCAGCTGGATTTTTAACAAAGAGCCAATTCAAGACCATGGGGAAAGGACAGTTTTTTAAAAAATGGTACTGAGGGATGGGGCTGTAGCTCCGTGGTGTAGCACTTGCCTCTCAGGTGTGAGGCACTGGGTTTGACCTCAGCACCACATAAAAATAAATAAACAAAGATATTGTGTCCAACTGTGACTTAAATTTTTTTTTAAAGAGATGGTATGGAAACAACCAAGGACCTGCACCCCCCAAAAAAATCAATATTACCACACTTCATACACAAAATCTAAGTTAAGGTGGATCACTGACTTAACAGCTAGAACTATAAAGCTTTTGAAAGAGCATAATAAAAATGTTTTCATAACTTTGAGATGGGCCCTAACTACAAAATTAAAGATTAATAATAGTATCAAACCTAACATTTTTCTCACAGTGTACCATTTTTAAAAATCAATGAGTAAGTCATACATTAGGAAGAATAACTGCAATATGCACATGATAAGTGACTTATATCTAGAATATATGAAGTACTTCCACAAGTTAGCAAAAAGGCAACCTAAATTTTAAAATGAGGAAAAGATCTGAACAAAAAATTAATGACAACAAAAAAATCTGCATAGCCAATGAGTATGTGGAATGTTGCTCAACAGCATTAGTCATCACAGAAACACAAATTGAAATCACAGTGTGATTCCATCTTACACTCTCAAGAATAGCTAAAATAAAAAAGACTGGCCATACCCAATGTTGAGGAGGATATAATGCATCTGGGACTCTCTTGATTGCTAGTTGACCTATAAAGCGGTATAACCACTTGGAAGAGCCATTTCAGTTTCTCGTGGAGTTAAATAATCATCTATTCCGTGTTCCAATAATGTCTCTCCAAGTTGTTACCTCAGGAGAACAGAAAATGTATACCGGTCTGGGTGTGGTGGCACACGCCTATAATCCCAACAGCTTGGGAGGCTGAAGAAGGAGGATTGCAAATTCAAAGCCAGCCTCAGCAAAAGCAAGGTGCTAAGCAACTCAGTGAGACCCTGTCTCTAAATAAAATACAAAATAGGGCTGGGGATGTGGCTCAATATCAAGTGCCCCAGAGTTCAATCCCCAGTACCAAAAAAAAAAAAAAAAAAGAAAGAAAAAAGAAAAAAGAAAAAGAAAAGAAAATGTAATGTATATCCACAAAGAACCTGTAGGATAATGTTCACAATAGCATCATTCATAATAATGATATACCAATTCATAGATATTATTAATATACCTTATGAATAACTATTCATAATAGCAAAAACTGAATCATCTCAAACGCCTATCAACAGGAGAATAAACAAACTGTAATATATACAAATGCATTGAGATAATACCAATTAAAAAGGAATGAAAGCTGGAGGTGGTGGAATACTCTTGTAATCCTAGTTGTTGAGGAGGCTGATGCAGGAGATCACCACAAGTTTAAGGCCAGCTTGGGCAACTTGGTGAGACCTTGTCTCAAAATAAAAAACAAAAAGAACTGGGATATAGCTTAGTGGGACAGTGCTTGCCTAGCATGTGTGAGGCCTGAGGTTCCATCTGGGGGTGGAATCAGACTGGGCTCAAATCCTGAGCCTGCCATTTACAAACTGTATGACATTTGGCAAGTTTGCTTTTTTCAAATCATTTCTGCATCTCAGTTTCCCATTCATGAAAAGAAAATGATAGTAGTACCTCCCTCAGGTAGTTGGTATGAGAATAAATATATTTAAACACTTCAACTAGTGCTAGGCAGGTCATAAGTCCTATGTAAATGTTAGCAAAATTTCAATATACAGATCAATTATATGGTAAATGGAAGTGTGATATGGATTTTAAAAACATCAGCACTGAATGTGAAATCTTTCCCACTGATACAAAGAAGGAGTTTATGACACTTTATTACATGTGCTAAAAATTTTGCATCTTGGGCTGAGGGTGTAGTTCAGTGGTAAAGCACTTACCTAGCATGCATGTGGTACTGGGCTCAATCCCCAGCACCATGATTGATAGATTTATATATATAGAGAGAGAGAGAAAGAGAAAGAGAAAGAATGAATATTAAGCCTAACACAATGGCACATGCCTGTAGTCCCAGCTACTTAGGATCATCACCTGAGCCCATGAATTCCAAACCAGTGAGACCCTGACTCAAAACAACAAAAACAAAACAAAAAAAGTGTTTTGATGAACTCTGGTTTCTAGTATTGGATAAGTTATTCCAGTAGGAGGAGCTCTGACCAAGAGTTTTAAATGCAGACACACAGGAAGATCCAGACCTTCACTGCTTTAGAATTTGTCTTTTCTTTGCTCCCTGTGCCAGAGCAGGAAAATAAGGTACTGCTACAAACCACATATTTTTTTCTCCTTAAAAACAGAAAATCGGGGGCTGAGGTTGTGGCTCAGTGGTAGCGTACTCGTCTGGCATATGTGAGACACTGGGTTCAATCCTTAGCACCACATAAAAATAAATAAATAAAATAAAAGTATTGTATCCATCTACAATTAAAAAATTTTTAAAAAGCATGGGCTGGGGCTGTGGCTCAGCGGTAGAGCGCTTGTCTAGCACGTGTGAGGCCCTGGGTTCAATCCTCAGCGCCACATATAAATAAAATAAACATATTGAAAATAAAATAAAGATCTTAAAAAAAAAAGCAGAAAATTGTGGGTTAGAGTTGTGGCTCAGTGATAAAACATGCATGAGGCTGTGGGTTCGATCCTCAGCACCACATAGAAATAAATAAAAACAAAGGTATTGTGCCCAACTATAACTAAAAAAATAAATATTTAAAAAAATAAAAGATCCATTTACAACTAAAAAATATTTTTTAAAAAGCAGTACATTGTGATAAATGAATTTGGTTTGGACTTTAAATTTAATTTTCACTAGAGAAATGACACATTTATATTGTATTAGTAAAAAAAAATATGATTTCCTAGTTTCTCAACTTACATATACTTAAGGATTTTAAAAGTCTCTTTTTAGGGCTGGGGTTGTGGTTCAGTGGTAGAGTGCTTGCCTAGCATGTGTGAGGCACTGGGTTCGAGTCTCAGCACCGCATGTAAATAAATAAATAAAGATTCATCAACAACTAATGAAAATATTTTTTTAAAAAGTCTCTTTTTATATTTTTCTTTCTTTTGATTGACCCATGTAGAAGAGTTTACAAAGGCTTTCTTGGCCTTATGTTTCCATATTCCCTTCACTAAATTAAAAAAAAAAATGAAGTCACTCAGGACTCAGGATCATATCTTCATCAGCAAAAACTTTTTATCTTATTTTAATTAATTTATTTATTGGGGCTGGAGCTGTGGCTCAGTGGTAGAGCACTCGCCTAGCATGAGTGACGCACTGGGTTCAATCCCTGGGACTACATAAAAATAAAACAAATAAAATAAAGGTATTGTGTCCATCTACAAATAAAAACAAATTAAAAATGTTTATTTATTTATTCTAATTAGGTATATATGACAGCAGAAAGCATGTTGATTCATCGTACACAACTGCAGCACAACTTTTCATTTCTCTGGTTGTACACGATGTGGCCTCACACCATATGTGCAATCATACATGTACCTAGGGTAATGATGTCCATCTCATTCCACCATCTTTCCTGCCCTCACACCCTCTCCCTTACCCTCCCTCCCCTTTGCCCAATCACAGTTCCTCCATTTTCCCATGCCCCTCTCCACACCATTATGGATCAGCATCCACTTATCAGAGAGAACATTTGGCCTTTGATTATTTTTTTTCTTTTGGTACTGGGGATTGAACTCAGGGGGCACTTGACCACTGAACCACATTCCAGCCCAATTTTTGTATTTTATTTAGAGACAGGGTCTCACTGAGTTGCTTAGCACCTTGCTAAGTTGCTGGGACAGGCTTTGAACTTGCAATCCTCCTGCCTCCACCTCCCAAGCTGCTGGGATTACAGGCATATGCCACTGCGTTCAGCTCAGCCTTTGGTTTTTTGGGATTTGCTTACTTCGCTTACCATGATATTCTCCAACTCCATCCATTTACCTCCAAATGCCATAATTTTATTCTCTTTTAATGCTGAGTAATATTCCATTGTGTAAATATACCAGTTAGTAGAAGCATTTTAAAGAAGTTTAATTGCCACAGGAAAAACAGCATTCTAGACTAAATATTTTCCAAATCAGTCTGATTTTCTAAATCAGTCTCACTGTCCTAACATTTGGACCACAAATATAGTGTTCTTTTTTTCCTGAAGTTGACTGCATGATGGGCTTTTACATTTTTGTTTTTTATCTTACAGTTGTCCTTGAAGAGTGAGATGTAAAATCAAGTCAAGGAAAGGAGACATGTCTCACTAGTTTCAGGTTGCTAGGCAACTCTACCACTCTATCCAATCTCTTATCTTGTTCAGGAGGTGTGGAAAGGTATGGGAAAAGTATGTATCATTTAAGTCCTATAGATAGATAGATGTGTGTGTACATAAACATATACACAGTCTTTACTTTATATATATATGTGTATATATGTATATGTGTGTATTTATATTATATATGTATGTATATATTCTATTCTAAAATAGAGTAATTTCTAGGAAAACTCTCCAGTCTATAGGATTGGTGCTATCTTTATTTCTCTAAGCCAACTTCCTATTCCCTCTTTCAGGCTTATTAAGAGGAATAAAACTTATATTTAGAATTGTACTTTGGAGAAATTAATGTCAGTGTATATCTTTTCTCATTTCTGAAACTTTTCATATACGGTCTAAGTTTTTCTTAAAATTGACATCAAAACAAATATTTTCTTTCTGGTATACTTATTGATACTTATAATTGTCACTTTCTGTGTTCAGGGTTGCAAGGCCAGAGCTTCAAAAGCTGATTTCCCATGAGGAACTTTGCTTATGATGACATATACTCAGTTTTTAGTAACTGCTTTGGTATGTCATCTGAAGACCATTTAAAGATAAGAATTTTTTCTTTTTTTTTGGTACCTGGGATTGAACCCAGAGGTGCTTTACCACTGAACCCCATTCCACAGCTTTTTTAATTTTTATTTTCTATTTTGAGATAGGGTCTTGCTAAGTTGCTTAGGGCCTCACTAAAATGCTGAGAGAGGTCTTGAACTTGCAGTCCTCCTGCCTCAGTCTCCTGAGCTGCTGGGAATATAGGCATGTGCCACCAGCCCAGCTAAATAATGATTTTTTTTTTTTACTTTTTTTTTTGTAGTGCTGAGGATGGAACTCAGGACCTAATACATGCTAAGCAAGTGCTCTACCACTGAGCTAAACCCCAGCCCTTTTTAGTTTTATTTTTGAGACAGCGTCTGGCTAAGTTGCACAGGCTGACCTCTAACTTGTGATTCTCCTGCCTCTGCCTCCAGAATAGTTATACAAGCATGTACCACTAAACCCAGTCTTTAAAATATATATGTTGTAGTTGGACACAATACCTTTATTTTAATTATTTTTATGTGGTGCTGAGGATCAAACCCAGAGCCTTGCACATGCTAGGCGAGCTCTCTATCGCTGAGCCCCAGCCCCAGCTCCTGAACCCAGTCTTTACTTTTAAAATGGCAATTTAAAAAACTAAAAATAGGCTAGGGTGTAGCTTACTGGTGCACTAAGTAGCTAGCATATGAGGTCAGTGTTAGAATGAGTGCTTAGCATACAGGAGGCCTGGGTTTGATTCTTAATGTCACAGAAAAATAAGTAAACAAGTAAATATCTAAAGATAGAGGCCATTATTTTAAATAGCTAAAGTGAGAACCCTTAATTAGTATGTATAATCAGTTTTTTAAAAGATCAAAAAATAGCAGGGCAAAATTAGTCTAAGTACTTCTCCAATCTTGAACTTTCTCCATGATATTTTATATCCCTGCCAAGTAGTTGCCAGGTGTGTTCTTTAATACCTCCAGAATTCTGGGAACAGTGGCCCACATATAATCCCAGGACTCAGGAGGCTGAGTCAGGAGGATCACAAGTTCAAAGTCAGCCTGGAAAACTTAGTGAGGCCCTGTCTTAAAATAAAAAATAAAAAGGCTGGGGATATAGCTCAGTGGTTCAGTGCCCTGGACTCAATACCTAGTACCATCAAATAATAACAACAACCATAATACTACCTCCAAAGAAACTCACTACCCATCAAAGCAGCTTTTCTAGTTCTTTCTTTACTTAAAATATACACAAATAAATATTGGTCAACAAATAGACCCTTTCCTGAAAATGTTTAGTATTTTATTCTAAACTACTACGGCTTTCTTCTGGATATCTATTTTATCCATTTACCCATTGATCTATTCAGCCATTTAATGATGTATGCATTGCATATCTAATCACTACCTGCCCTGTACTAGGCATGGGGATGTAGATACAACAGTGAATGTGTGAGACTTGCTTATCTTTTTCTTAAGCTTCAGTGTTTCAAAATAGGTTCGCATTTATGCTGATATTAGCTGCAGTTTTCAAAGGTTTAACAAAATAAAACGCGTTTCTTACTGACAGTCAGTTCCGAATCACAAGTGATTCAATAACCGAGGCCTTTTTCAGCGGGTAGCTTTGTTCCCTGGGGCCTCCAGTTCTTTGCGTCCAGGTGCCTGATGGGAAGAGCATACAGAAGCACATCAGTTTCCCCAGTGCCTGGGCCAGGAACCTGCCACATCACTTCTCTCATACTCCATTGGCAAGCATCCATCACCATTAGGTGGAGGGTCTGTCACATTGAAGGGCTTTTGTGGACAATTGGACATCTCTGCTACAATATCCAAAGCTCTTTCATGATTTGATTTTGTGGTTGTAAGATTATTTCAGTGTAGTCAATGCTGGGATTGCTCACCTCTGGAGTCTTGAAACTTAAACAGTACTTAAATATTTAAGTCTTTCAGAGATTCTCTTCCACTATCTAGTTTTTTATATAACAAATTATTTATTGAGTGTTTTATAAGTGATTTCTCTTTGGAATAATACTTAAGATATAACTTGATATTTGTATTCATTGATCCTATTAGCAAACATTACTTTCAGAGCCTGAAATTTACAATTATAAAATCTAAGCTTTTTACTGAGTTTAAATGGAAATGGCTAGCATTTACATAAAAAACTAAGACTTTTACAAAGGAAAAATTATAATGGTTTAAGTACGTAGTTCATCAAAAGGCTTACTTTCTGAAATGTGTCTGGGTTCTGTTATACTCTCACTAGGTTTTGTCTGCTTTTTGACTTCTACTTTTTTTTTTTTTTTCAGGTCTTGGGATTGAACCCAGGAATGCTTTACCACTGAATTACATTCTGAGCCCTTTTTAAAATTTTATTTTGAGACAAAATCTCATAAACTTGCCCAGGCTGCTCTCAAACTTGTGGTTCTCCTGCCTCTGATTCCTCTCCTGAGTAGCTGGGGTTACAGGTATGTGCTACTGGTATCTGTTATGATATGTCATGTCTTGCTGATATCTGTTAACTTCATGAATAACATATATCGCATTTTATTCTCTCTTTTTCAAATTTTGACTTGGGGCTTCAGTGTCTTTATTTCATAAATAATGGCACTAATCCATACAGACCTGAAAACAAAATGAATGTAAAGGTCATTGAGGTCCTCAGAGCTAAATGTAAATTGAAACAGCTGAGAAGATTTTGCAAGTAAAAGGAAACCAAACCTACAATTGATTAAGCAATTTATCATCTCAGAGAATAAGACATTTCAATGAAGTGAAGGAGTGTATACACAGGTCTTCTGTTTCAAAGGGTCAGTGTCCCAGGCCAGTCTTCTCTGTGTTCCCCTTCCTCACTGTGTTGGCTGTCTCCTCTTGTGGTCACAAGATGGCAGCAGTAGCCCCAGGCACTGTATATTCTCTCCCAGGATCAAGCTTTCAGGATTTCTTCCCTATACCCTCAAATTTAAAATTAAGGACCCCCAAAAGAGCATTTTTTAAAAAGTAGGCTATGTCTCGCCATACTTACTATTTCATAAATTAAAACCTGAGAAAAATTTTTTGGCAGTGCTGGATATTGATCCCAGGGCTTCACACATACTAGGCAAGATTCTACTTCTGAATTATATCCCGGCCCCTAAACTTAAAATACTTATTCATTCATCTACAAATAATAGTAACAAACTTATTAAATGTTAACATATATTATCCATTTTTATGAAAAAAAATCTGTATTTTTCAAAACAAAATAATTTAGTGAGAAGAGTGGCATCTCCTCATGTGGCGTAATAGAGGACCAATGGTTTCTCCTATCTGTAGCTCATTCAGTCTGTTGTGCATCACATGTGTAGCCTCTGGAATAGTCCACATGCATTCGTGAAAGAGTGAGAGTAAAAATTCAAATTGATCCTAGCATTATTATGAAAACACTTTGAGCCAAAGACTCCTTGAGAGGGGTGTCCTTATGCCTCTTTTAATTGCTGAGAGACTATTTCCCAAACAACAGACCACCCCTCCTGTTTAATTGACCAGAACTGGATAATTTGCCTATTTCTAAGGAATGAGAACAGAATTTTCAGGATTGACTTAAACCAATGGTTCTCAAAATCTAGTATGCATTCGAATCATGTGTAGAGCCTGTCAAAACAGGCTTCCTAGTCCCCAACACTAGGGTTTCTAACTCAGTAAGTTTGGAGTGGAGCCTGAGAATTTGCATATTTAACAATTCTCAAGTGATTCTTGCTGGTCTGGGACCACAAGGTAAGAGCCACTGACTTAGACCAGTCAGAGAGTCGGGATGTGGCCAGGCTTCCTACAGTGCTGTTAGATGGAAGAACATGGATATTTCAATAAATTTGGGCTCATTAGGAAGCAAAGGGGAGAATGGCTGTTGGTATAACCAACAGTGTTTACTGTAACTATATTCTCAGAAGATTTATAGTGAACGTCTCCAAAATACAGAAATACTAAAACATTGGTCCTGCTTGTGACTTTTTAACTCATTGTCAAATGTATCTTGGATTCATGGACAAGGGAAGAAAAAGATGAGTGAGAGAGGAGAGACAGGAATGGAAAGGTTGGGGTAGAGGTAGAAATTTAATTTTAAAATGCTTTTTTTTGTTTTGTTTTGTTTTGTTTTCTCTTCAATACTGCCCTCCCAACTTAGGTAAACTTAATATGGAGAAACAAAATGTAATTGGGGGACTCCACCTCTTTGCAAACTTATTTTGATACTTAAATGCATCTTAAGTCTACTCAGGTATAAAATCACATGCAGTCATGCCCCAAAACACCTAGCAATTAGCTTTGTTTTTCACTTTCATATGGCTTAGTAGCAACAACAACAAAACCAAAAAACTCCTAATGGGGAGAGGCCTCTATAGTTCTCTCTTAATGAACTTCAATGAAAGTGGTATAGAATTTTAGAATTGGAAAAAATCAGGAAACACATCCCTACTCCCATACAGACTACAAAATGATGCAGGCTGGAGAGAGGTAGGAATGTGCCCAAGCTCACTCAGTCACCACATGGTTGTAGGAATTATAACCAGGCCTTGTGATGATATCTCCACATCTATTTTTCAGATTTTTTTTTTTTTTTTGGTGGCAGGGCAGGTGTTAAGGATATTGAATCCAGGGTCTTCAGCATGCTGAGACCCTGTGCTCTGTCACTGAGCTATATCCTCACCCCTATTCTTCAGAAAGTTTTTTGTTTGTTTGTTTGTTTGAGATTTTTTTTTGGTTGTTGTTTCGTTTTGTTTTTGGTGCTGGCAATGGAACCCAGGGCCTCATGCATGCTGAGCAAGCACTCTTACCATTGTACTACATCCATAACCCTTTTAAAATTTTGAGACAGGGTCCCTAGGCTGCTGAGGCTAACCTTGAACTTGTGATGCTCCTGCCTTAGCCTCCCAAGTAGCTGCAATTAGAGGCTTGCACCACTGTGCTCAAGTCTTCATAAGTTCTGATTAGATCTTCTATGTAGTGATTAAAGCAAAACCAAGATGTAACAAACAGGTTATATAAAATGGATGAGACCAAAATGTCTGATATCTGAGACAGTTATTCCCATTGTATTCTGCCTCAGTTACTGGCCTTCCCTCTGCGTCTTCAGTCTCAACCTTTACAGCCTTCAGCTGCCAACTGCAAGGTACCTGTATCTTCTCAGAGGCAGCACCTCTTAAGGTTTGTGTCAAAACTGGGTCTAGCATTCACCACCTTATAGCCCCTGCCAGGCTCCTCTGACACAACTCCATAAAGTCTATCTCTTTCTGCTGTCTCAGGAACTTCTCCAAGCCCTTCTGCCACTTGACTTCACCAGGGCCCTTATGTCATGCCTTTGATGCTGAGCCTCATGGAGAAAGGTGTGGGGGTTATTGATCTGTTTCCTCCTCCCCAGAGACCACTCTGCATGTCAAGATGTGAGACAGCTTTTAGCACATTTTCAAAAAAAAAAAAAAAAAGCATTACCAAGCCAACAGTGCCTTTTAGACCATCAACTGCTCTGCTCAAAGAAAAATTTTTACCCAATCACACTTACCTATTCAGAGGTCTGGTAAGTGTTCAGGGCTCCTAAAGGACCAGCATTTGGAGGCAGGAGACTGTGGGCAAACTATGGCTATCTGCTTATCTCTTCTCTTCCCTTGGATAGGAGGAAAGAGACAATTATAAAAGTGCTTCTCTCTCTCTTTTAAAAAACATTTTTCTCTTGTTTCCCAGTTTTTCCTGTTCAGAGTGAGCTGGGCTGTGCTTTTGGTCCTAGACCTTGGGTCCAAGTATGTTTTATCTCCAGATACTGAGGAGGGTGGCAAAGAGGAAGCTATTAGCTGAATGGATATTCAGGCTTTAAGAGAGCATGATGAGCAGGAGCTTGAAGTTGCTCTAAGTGTCTACTCCAGAGAATGATAGGCACATGGACCCAAAGCCAGCTACCAAGGCTACCTTCCCTGTTGGCCCCCCTGTTAGGAGTTCTTCTTTATCTGAACCAAACCCTCTCCCCATAAATTCCTACACACTGCTTTTTATTCTGGACAGTGCCTGGCCTAATGTAGGAACTCAAAAAATAATGAAAAAGAAACAGCACTCCCACAATGACCACCGTCAGACAGCGGAGCAGTCTGTCTCTTTCCAGGTCAAACATTCTATTTTCAACAGCTATTTATAAAACTGCATAGGATGTGCTGTGACTTACAGCCCTCCACATTTGGCCATGGTGGCATCGGCAATGGGGGAAACCGTCTGGATGTGGCATGGCTCAGCACAGCTTAAAGGGCACAGGCATTTCCTCCTGGTGCTGAGTTTCCAGTCCTGAAGCCTAAGCTGGCACTGGCATTTCTGGCTCTCAGGACACACTGAAAGCCAAGAGACTTGCATCTGATTCTCCAAAAGCTCTGGCTCCTCTGCCATCTCCTGATGTTCAGGATCTAGTTTCCCTATCTTTGTGCCCAGTGTCTTAGTGGCTAAAGGGCTTGAGTCAGCAGAACCTTTTGGCTTTGAATTGTCACACACAGGAAGTAGGGGAGATGCCTTCTCACAAGTTGGGAGATAAGGAGGTGGGGAAGAGGCTAGTGACAAGAGCTTCTGCATGTCCCAAAATAACATGATAGGGAGGGAGGGAGGGAGGAGACAAGGAGACAGCAGAAGGGAAGGAGATCAATTAGGCACCCTGTAACTGTACTGTAACAGGCCCAACTTTAGTATAGGACAGAGGTACTTAACCACATGATGTTCTCAGTTGCCTTCACAGGTTCTCAGCCATATTTTGTGGATGTCCAACATTTCCATCACAACCAGATTATCACCCTGTTATGTAGAATACCCATAAGATCCAGTCTGAATCATGAACTATGGTGTGACCCAAGGCAGGGATCAAGAAAAGTGTAACTTGATAAGAAAGTTACATATCTCTCAGAACTTTTGGTAGCTTGATTAGAGTAGGAAGAAGTTTTTTTTTTTTTTTTTTGTACTGGGGATTTAACCAAGGGCACTTAACCACTGAGCCACATTTCCAGCCCGTTTTAAAATATTTTATTTAGAGACAGGGTCTTGCTAAAGTTGCTTAGAGCCTTGATAAGTTGCTGAGGCTGGCTTTGAACTCATAATTCTTCTGCTACAGCCTCCCAAGATACTAGGATTACAGGTGTGTGCCATGCCCAGCAAGGAAGAAATTTTTGCAAACTTGAATTTTGAACCCAAAGAAAGCTAGTGAACTGGGTTAGTAATACCAAACAAACGATATTGTTTTTAGTAGTAATTATCATTCAGCAATTACTGTGGGTAGGTTTAATTTCTTCAAGGGTGTTGCCAAAATTTCTAATATTTAAAAGTATTTTAGACATAACAAAATGAGAATTATTGGGACTGGAGTCATTGCTAAGTGGTAGAGCGCTTGCCTAGCATGCATGAGGCACTGGGTTTGATCTCCAACACCACATAAAAAAACTAAATAAACATGTGGCTGGGGTTGTGGCTTAGTGGTAGAGCGCTAACCTAGCACGTGTGAGGATCTGGGTTTGACCCTCAGCACAACATAAAAATAAATAAATAAAATAAAGGTATTGTGACCAACTACAACTAAAAAATAAACATTTAAAAAACTAAGTAAACAAAATAAAGGTATTAAAAAATGAGGTTATTGGGCTGGAGATGTGGCTCAGCGGTAGCGCGCTCGCCTGGCATGCGTGCGGCCCGGGTTCGATCCTCAGCACCACATACAAACAAAGATGTTGTGTCCGTCGAGAACTAAAAAAAAAAAAAAATGAGGTTATTGGACCAGTGGGATTTTGAAGGCTGGTGGAATGGTCCCCTTTGCCAAGTCTCCCTCTTCCTAATGGCTCCCGGTTGCTTCAAATTTCTAAATAAGAGGCCACTCTTTTCATTTCCTGAGAAAGTTTTTTAAAGTGCAAAATGCTGGTTCACAACAGATTTAACAAATTATTATAAATGAATCTCTTATATATTTATTTTTTAATAAATATATAAGAGATTCATTGTAGTTGGACACAATATCTTTATTTATTTATGTGGTGCTGAGGATTGAACCCAGGGCCTCGCACAAGCTAGGTGAGCACTCTACCACTGAGCCACAATCCCAGCCCCGAAGCTAAAGGTCTTTAAAAAAAATTTTTTTTTTTTTTTTTAGTTGTAGATGAACACATAGTATCTTTGTTTATTTTCATGTAGTGCAGAGGATTGAACCCAGTGCAAGGCAAACACTTTACCACTGAGGCCCAGCCCCAGCCTCTAAATTAAAGGTCTTAAGCAAACCATTTTGCTTCTGAAAATGCAGAGGAAGGGAGTAGATCTCTAAGATGGTAGAAAGAAAGTAAGGGCTAGAAGGCAGCTACTGAGAGAAATGGAACAGAACAGTAAAAGGAAATATATGGAAAACTATGGTGCTAGCAAAAGAGTAGTTTCAAGGTGTTTTTATTTTGCAGAAGAAAAATGTCTTGATGGTATTAAATAATTTACTGTTATATATAGATGGTATTTGTTGGTTCAAGAAAGTTCTTCAACTGTGTTTTCATCTTTCATCCTCAGTTTCAGATTTTTCATAATTTGCTCCAGGTTTCTAATTGCTGCTGATCGCTGTGTGGGGGTGGGAAGGAGGGAAAGGGGAAGGGAGAGAGAGAGAAGTACTTTAAAAATGTTATATATGTATTTTTGGGCTGGGATTATGGCTCAGTGATAGAGCACTTGCCTAATGTGTGAGGCACTCACTGGGTTTGATCCTCATCCCTATATAAAAAAATAAATAAAATAAAGCTATAAAATGTTATATATGTATTTTTAAAGTAATTCTGCTTAGAAACTGTAAATTTTGTTTTCCCCACAGGATGTAGAATTTTATGGAGCATTAAACTGAAGCACTGTAGTAATGACACTCATTAAGAATTATCTTTTTATATTCAAGGTACTCTAAAATCTGAATGTAGTTTTGTTTCTTAAATATTTTAAAATTTAGTTTAGGGGTGCTTATATTGTTATGAAATAATGGTGAATTAGTACTTCTATCAAATATGTTGTTTATATGAACTCATATATGAAGTAATATTGTTTTAAAATTGCTGATTTTTTTTTTTTTTTTATGGTACTGGATATTGAACCTAGAGGTGCTCTACCACGGAGCTACATCCTCAGTCCTTTTTATTGTTTTGAGACAGGGTTTCCCAAAGCCCTTGATGGACTGGTCTCCAAGTTACTATCCTCCTGCTTCAGGCTCTGAATAGCTGGGATTACATGTTTGTGCCACCACGTTGGCCTAAAATTGCCTTTTTAGAGATAAAGATAGCTAGGTAGCATCTGTCGACATTTTAAAAATTGCAGGTATGGAATTTTATAATTTGACAGATTGAGTCCAACTTCCTTCTTTCTGACCAAATTCACAGAAGCAGTAATTCTTAATCTGAAACTGATTTGAATTTATGCAGATAGGCAAATAGAAAACTCTGCTGAGCACTTGCAGAGTGGCTACTATTCTTAACTGTGCCTCAATTCAAGGAAGAAAGGATGCTGGATCTTCTCTTTTAAACTACACATATGAGAACAGTCCTACAGTCAGCAATGCCTTTTCTTTGTAAGGATGAAAAATGAAGGAAAAATGACTGAAGTTTTCATTCCTATCAAAATATCAATTTTAATGTGGGGAAAGGGTCTGAGTTCTTGCCTGTGTGAGTTAAAATGACACTATCAACTCCTTTCTCCGTAAGACCAACTGAAAAAGAGATCCTCGAAGTGAGATCATCATCATCATCGAAGGCATTTCAACGACTGTTTTCATGGGAAGCCACGCTGGCTCATAGAATGAGCAAACCCGTGCTCTCTAATGGCTCTCAATTGGAGGCACTACGTGATGTCCACTTCCGGCCCCACTGAAGTCAGGACAGCACACAGATCCTGACGTTGTGGGGTGTGAGGGTTTTTCGCGTTCGCCAGGCTCCGAAGACCACGCTAGGCACCGTCTGGCCGTCGTGCAGCCTGGGTACAGCTGTGGTCCAGGGGAGAGCGCTGTCGGGTGCGCGCGCGCGAGTGTGCGTGTGTGTGCGCGCGCGCGAGTGGCGGGCGGGAGGCTGCCGAGGCTGGGGGTCTCCCGGGTGGAGGCGGATGCCCCGGCTGGCAGTGGCTCTGTTTCCAGCCACGCGCCAGGTGAGCGCGGTGGAGTTGCGGGACGGGGTGGTTAGGGGACGGGGGCCGAGACCACCCCGCGCTCGGCAGGGCAGCGCCAACCGCCCGGGCAGCGCCAACGGCCAGCAGCGCGGGTCCAGGCAGGCGGGCGGGCTGGCCCGGGAGGCGCCGCTCGCCGCGCCGGGTCACGTGGCGCGGTCACGTGGCGCGCAGCCGGGCCGGCGGCGGCGGCGGCGGCGGCCGAGGGAGGCGGAGACTTCGGCCGAGACGCGGGGGGAGGCCGCGGCGGCGGCGGCGGCGGGGCTGCTGGAGGCGGAGGCGGAGAGGCGCGGAGAGGCGCGGGGCCGCCGCCACGGCGCGGGAGGTGAGGCGGCACGGGGGCTGCTGTCTCCGGCCGCGGCGGGCAGGGGTGCCGCGCCGTCCCGCGGGAGGGGCGCCGGCCCGGAGCGCCCCGGGACCCCGGCCAGTGTCCCCGCGGGCCCGGCGCCGGCGGGCGTGGTGGGCGCGGCGGGCGGGGCGGGCGGGCGCGGGGCCGGGCGGGCGGGTGGGCCGTCTGCACTCGGGCCGAGGGCGCGGCGCCGAGGGCGTCTGACCCGGCCCCGGGCGGCCGTGGCTGCGGCTTTGCTGGGTAGCCTTTTGTTCGAGCCCGTGAGAAAATGGTGCGAAAGCGGAGCTCGGGGTGTGCGTGCGTGCGTGTGTGTGTGTGTGTGTGTAAATCAGGAGGCGTTTGGCTTGGAGCCATTTTTTTCTTCTTAATTGTGGAGACAGAAAATCCCTTAAAATGATTTCCCCGGGGAGACGGGGCTGTGCTCCCCTGGCCGCCGCACCGTCGGGATGGAGTGGCTTTCCCTCCCTGCTCTGCCCACCTCCCGTCCTCGGTCCAGTCTCCCTCCTTCCTTCCCCTTCCTGCCCGCCCCACCTTCGGTGAAGCCCGGGGAGCGAGCGGGGTGTCTGCAAAGCGGCCCGGTCACCTGTCGTGGCAGCTGCATGGAAATCCCGGCGCTTCTGCTGTCTGGAGCCTGCTGTTTCCTCTGGCAAATCGCGGAGATTCCGCTCCCAGTACCAACCCTTCCTCCTTCCCTGTGCCTCAAAACCCAGTGCATCATGCCGATGCAAAGTTTGACCCGCTTGGGGCAATTAGCAGGGAGTCGTCTCCTCCTCCTGTCACGACGGCACTTCATGGTTGAGAAGATGAGGGCCATCTGGCTTTGTGGAGAGAAATTAGGGTGATGCCCTCTGTCTGAGCTTGATGCCCCTTAGGGAGGGACCTGTTCATCCTGCCGGCTAATTCGCCCAGGTGATCCGAAAGTCTGGTAAGACTTCTTCCCCTGGGGATAATCATTTTCCCTGGCCAGGGAACCGTTTCCAGGGTTTTTCTATACGGGGACCCCCCCCCCCCCCCCCCCCGCTTAGTAGGCAGGTTTTAGCACAGAGGAAATTGTCTCTAAGGGTTTTGAAGAGTGTAAAGATCCGTCTAGAATTCCCTTTCTTTGTTTTTCTTCTCGTATCTGGGGTCTCCATTCCTCAGCTATTTGGAATTTACTCTTGCAGGCAAGACTACAAGAATGGTGCTGTGGTCCTGGAGAGTTCTCTCCAGGTCCAGCAGTGTTGGCTTGCTGCAGTTCCAGTTTGGGATGGGTGTGAAGTGACAGGGAACTTGCACTTAGCCATACTGCAGTCCAGAGTTTGGAGTTGATCTCAGCGTTGTGCAGTGATAGCCACATTCAGAATGGGAAATTCACACCCGTCCCCCTTTTTTGTAATAGTCTGCTGTGTGGAAATGATAGTATGTGTTATTGAATAGCCAAATCTGATGTTTAATCCCTCAATTTAAAAGATGGTAATTTGTATGAAAGTTATTATACAAAGAATGAGAATTTCCATGAACAGTGTTTAAGAGGACTGTGGAAGTAGCAGTTTCTTTTTCACATTGGGGAGGTGTGTAGTATTGAGTTAGAAGGGAGTAATATAGGGAAAAATGTTTTTAACACATCAAAGTTTTTAGGACAGGAAGAAGAGTAGAAAAACCATGATTATGATTGCTCATGTGCCTGAGAAATAACATAATGTATTTACTACTGTATATTTTTAAATACAGTCCTCTTTATTTAGAAAGGATGCATCACTTTGAACTTTCTAGTTTTGATATGGAGATATAAGAGTAGTGATTTGGCTATTCACCTTATTTTTCCTACTAAAATTGAATTGATTTTTTTTTTAACCCTTACAAGGATGGGTGGTACATGAAACCCGTTTTAAATTGAAACATCCATTGTGAATGTTAAGATCTCAAGTAATAGAAGAATGGGGGAGACAGCAGCCTTCTTGCAGGCAAAATTTCAGCCCTCTCTAGGTAGTTTATAGGACAGAATATGAAGACCATGTTTTCTTTTTGGGTTTGCTGCAGGTTACACTGAATGTCTGGATTTGGGAAGGTTTATTGAGTGGTTCCTGTGTGCATGGATAAGCTAGGAGGCAATCAGTGCCTTAGTGTTCCAAAGCATTTACAGCATTATTTGAAGTCTCTCTCTTGTTCTCTTCTATGGAGGAAGAAAGAGTGAGGACAGATTGAGTGGCCCAGCTGTGCATGAGCTCTGTAAAATGCAGTTGAAAATTGAGTGAAACCTCTGGTATGAAATGCTGTGATTTAGTTATTACATTGGTTCCTGCTGAGGATTCAGTATTACTAAAAGCCTTGGAGAAATTGTATGTTTGCCTGTAATGATACTGCAAGAAATATGTAATTAAGAAGTCAAATTTGTCTGGGACATTGTTAATCTGGTTAATAAATTTTAACATACTAGATTTTCTTTTTTTAAAAAAATATTTATTTTTCAGTTTTAGGTGGACACAATATTTTATTTTATATTTTTTAGGTGGTGCTGAGAATTGAAGCCAGTGCTTCATGCATGCTGGGCAAGTACACCACCACCGAGCCACAACCCAGCCCTAACATGCTAGATTTTGTACATGGTCAAATATACATGACATAAAAGTTACCATTTTAACTATTTAAAAATTAAAAAAAATATATTGTATTTATTTTTTTAGTGGACACATATCTTTATTTAATTATTTTTATTTGGTGTTGAGGATTGAACCCAGGGCCTTCCACATGCTTAGGCGAGTGCTCTACCTCTGAGCCACACCCCCAGCCCTAAAAAAAATTTTTTTATAATTATAGATGGACAGGTATGCCTTTATATTTTTATTGTTTATTTATTTTTATTTTTTTAAAGGAAGGAATTTTTTTAATACATTTATTCTATTTATTCATTTGTATGTAGTGCTGAAGATCAAACCAGGGCCTCACATGTGCTCGGCAAGCACTCTACTGCTGAGCTATCACCCCAGCCCCAGCATGCCTTTGTATTAAAAATTTTTTTTTAAAATATTTATTTTTTTGTAGTTGTACACAATAACTTAATTTTATTTATTTATTATTTATATAAATAAATAATAAATAAAAATTTATATGGTGTTGAGGATTGAACCCAGGGCCTTCCATGTGTGAGGCAAGTGTTCTACCTCTGAGCCATAACCCTAGCCCCATGCCTTTATTTAATGTATTTTTTTGATGTGGTGCTGAGGCTCTAACCCAGTGCCTCACACATGCCAGGCAAGCGCTCTGCCACTGAGCTACAGCCCCAGACCTGATTTTAATCACTTTTAATGGCATTAAATATGTTTTTTCTTATGCAAGTAAGCATTACCACCATGCATATCTAAGATTTTTCATTTTCTCAAACTGAAATCCTGTACCATTAAATAATAACTTTCCATTCTCCTACATTCTCTGGCAAACACCCTTCTATTTTTTTTACTTTATGAATCTGACAACTCTTGGTTCTCTGTATAATTGGAACCACAGTGTCTGTCCATTTGTGACTGGCTTGTTTCACTTAGCATGATGTCCTTAAGTTTTATCCATGTTGCTTTGTGGAAAGTATGTACATAGGGCTCCTTTAAAATAAAATACATCTATGGAAATGTAGGTAAATGTTAATATAATTCTAATATGGGGAAAGTCCTCTAAGCTTTACACCAAACAAAAACTCATAAAGTAAAAGATTTGATAAGTTTTATTCCTTTTGGTGTGTGTGTGGGGGAGGTATTTGGGGGGTACTTGTAGCTCTGACTCTGAGCTACATCCCCAACCCTTTTTTTAAAATTTTTATTTTGAGGCAGGATCTCACTAAGTTGTCCAGGTTGGCCTCAAACTTTTGATCCTCTTGCCTCTGCCTCTTGAGAACCTGGAATTAATAGTGTGTGTCACTGTAACTGGCTTGATAACAGGTACAGATGACAGCCTGCAAAATTTTAAATGTCTATAGTAAAGAATAGCATGAACAAAAAGACAAATGACAAGCTGGAAAACTATGTGCAGTGTATACATTGAGCATCTTAATTTACAAAGAGCTGTAGAACTGTAAAAATCAATAAGAAAACTGAGCACCTCATTAGAAATATGGGCTAAGGAGCAGTATTTTGTTTCCTTTTTGTGGTGCTGAGGATTAAATTCATGGCTATGAGCATTCTATGCATAAATTTTACCTTCTTATGGAAATTTTAAACATTAAAAAAGTAGAGATTAGTATAATGAAGCATTGTGTCTGCTATCCAATTTTAGCAGTTCTAAACATCTCCAGTCTTTTTTTTTTTAAATTTTTTTTAGTTGTAGATGCACACAGTACCTTTATTTTATTTATTTTTATGCGGTGCTGAGGATCGAACCCAGGGCCTCCTACGTGCTAGGCGAGCGCTCTACCTCTGAATCACAACCCCAGCCCCAACATCTCCAGTCTTATTTGAAGGATACTCCCTCTCCCCTATCCTGGGATTATTTTAAAACATACAAAATTGTTTTATAATTTTGTCAGTAAATATTTAAGTGCATGTCTTTAAAAGAAAAAGCCTCCTTAAAAAACAACCTGGGGCTGGGAGTGTGGCTCAAGCGATAGCGGGTTCTCCTGGAATGCGTGGGGCGCTAGGTTTGATCCTCAGCACCACATAAAAAAATAAAATAAAGATGTCATGTCCACCCAAAACTAAGAAATAAATATTTAAAAATTCTCTCTTTCTCTTAAAACAACAACAACAACAACCTGGGCACTTTGCTTGTAATCCCAGCAGCTGAGAAGGCCGAGGCAAGAGGATCACAAGTTCAAAGCCAGCCCCAGCAACTTTGCAAGGCTCTAAGTAACTTTAGCAAGACCCTGTCTCTAAATATTTAAAAAAAAAAAAAAAAAAAAGTCACGATACTATTATCTGACCTTAAAAGAATAATTTCTGGGCTTTGGTTGTAGCTCAGTGGTAGAGTGTTTGCTTAAGTGGTAGAGTGTTTCTGTTTCAGCACTGAAACACAAATTAATATTGTTATTTTTTATTTTTTAGTTATAGGTAGACATAATATCTTCATTTATATGGTGCTGAGGATTGAATCCAGTGCCTCACTCGTGCTAGGCGAGTGCTCTACCACTGAGCCACAATCCCAGCCTGAATTAATATTTCCTTTTTTTTAAACTTTATTTTATTTGTTTGTTTATTTTTATGTGGTGCTGAGGATCGAACCCAGGGCCTTGCATGTGCGAGGCGAGCACTCTATCACTGGCCATAACCCCAGCCCTGAATTAATATTTCTTAATGTCATCAAATATCTACTGCCATAGGCAGTCAAGGGAACTGAGTAGATATTTGATGACATTAATATGTCACATGACAGATTGCAAAGAAAAATATATGTCATGTGACATATAAATGGGCTAAAGACATGAACAGATCTTTGTTTTCTTTTTTTGTGGTGCTGGGGATCAAACCCAGGGCTTTGTGCATGCTAGGCAAGCACTCTGCCCCTGAGCTACGTCTCCAACCTAATTTCTTTCAATTTAAACTTTTTGTCATGAAATCTTATATGTTGTTATTTGAATTAAGGCTGAAATGAGGGGCTGTGGCTGTGGCTCAGTGGTAGAGTGCTTGCCTAGCATGAGGGAGAACTGGGTTCCAAGCCCTGCACCACATAAACAAACTAAATGAACAAAAATAAAGATATTGTGTCCATCTACAACTAAAAAAATATTTAAAAAATCCAAATGAGGTCCATACATTGAAATTGGAGAGTTTGTTCGAAGTTTATTTTATTTTAACCCATAGGGTCTTTATTTTTCTTTGCAAGTTTTTTTTTTTTTTTTTTTTTTAATACCAAGGATTGAACCCAAGGGCACTTAACCACTGAGCCACATCCTCAACCCTTTTTTATTTTAATTTTTTAAGTTTTAAGACAGCATCTTACAGTTGCTTAGAGCCCTGCTGAGTTCCTGAGGCTGGCCTCGAATTTGGGATCTTCTTGCCTCAGCCTTCTGAATTGCTGGGATTATAGGTGTTCTCCACCATGCCTGGCTCTTTCCAACTCTTCTTCTTTTTTTTTTTTTTTAATATTTATCTTTTTTTAGTTGTAGTTGGACACAATACCTTTATTTTATTTATTTATTTTATGTAGTGCTGAGGATCGAATCCAGGGCCTCACACATGCTAGGCAAGTGTTCTGCCACTGAATTACAGCCCCAGCCCAGCAACTATTCTTGATCATTACTTTGATCCGTGGATTCACGAGGATTATAATTTTGTGATGTTCTTATTCTTCCATTCTACTTAGTTATTAGCTGAAATATGTAAGTATATATAAGTCAATATATAAGTAGGTAAGTCAACATGTGATAATTAACTCCCTTGGTCATAGATTAGGAAGGGTGAGAAAATAATCTTATTTCTCTTGATTTACTGGTTTTCCAAGTCATGAACTGGTCCCATAGCAGCCTCCAGTGGTCATGGATGAGGGTTTTTCCTTCCTTTTTTTTCACCTTGGGCTGGGATTGAACATATGTCGTGCTAGGCAAGTACTCTACCACTGCACCGTGTCCCCAGCCCATTTTCCTCTCTTTAGTATCATTTTGAACTCCCTTATTCCTTATTTTAGCACATATGTTGTCTCTTGCAGTCCCTTTTCCCCCCACTGGGATTGAACCCAGGATGTTCTAATACTGAGCTACATCCTAAGCCTTTTATTTTGAGACAGGATCTAGCCTTGAACTTGTAATCCTCTTGTCTCAGCCTCCTGAGTAACTAGAGTAGCCAGGATTACAAGGGTGCACCACTGCACCCAGCAATTGTCTTTTGATGCTGAAATTGCTCATCTCTGGAGAGACACATCTTTCTTAAGTTAGCACCTGAGTTCCATCATGTTTTCAGTAATCTAATAGCTTCCTTGCTTTCTGATACAATAAGATGTTCTAGGCTTATCTGGTATACTTCCTATTTCAGACTTGGAATTAAAACAGACCACTTTTAAAAGAAAAATAGGGGCTGGGGCTGTAGCTCAGTGGCAGAGCGCTTGCCTAGCATGGGTGAGGCACTTGGTTCGATCCTCAGCACCACATAAAAATCAACAAGTAAAATAAAGACATGGTGTTCATCCATCTACAACTACAATTAAAAAAAAAAGAAAAATAAATGACAGTTAAACACATTAAAATATTTAATTTCACCATTCATTAAAGAAATGAAATTAAATTAAAAAAATAAGATATCATTTGTAATGGACTGAATGTTAGTGATCCTTCCCCTAAAATCTTATATTGAAGCTCCAGTCCCTAGTGTGATAGTATTTGGAGATGGGGCGTTTAGAAGTAATGATGTTTAGCTGAGGTCATGAGGGTGGAAGTTCATGGTAGATTAGTGACCTTATAAAGAGGACACCAGAGAGCTTGTGCTCATGTCTCCTTCCTCCACTAAGGAATTCATGTGAGTGAACCTTGAGATGACAGCTCCCTATAAGCCAAGAGAGAAAGCCAGGATGACACCTACCTTGCTGGTATCTTGATCTTGGAATTCTTGCCTCCCAAACTGAGAAATCAGTTTCTCAGTTTAAGTCTGTGGTACAGTTGGCTCTCTGTAACTTCAGGTTCCATATTCATAGATTTAACCAATATTTCCCAGATCGAAAATATTTGGGAAAAAAAATCTCATCTATATTAGATATGTGTAGACTTCCCCCTTGTCATTATTCCCTGAACAATACAGTATAGCAATGATTTACATAGCATTTACATTATTAGGTATTGAAAGTAATCTAGAGATGATTTAAAATATATGGGGGCTGGGGATGTGGCTCAAGCGGTAATGTGCTCGCCTGGCATGTGCGGGGCACTGGGTTCGATCCTTAGCACCACATTAAAAAAAAAAAAAAGATGTTGTGTCCAACCGAAAACTAAAAAATAAATATTAAAAAACTTCTCTCTCTCTCTCTCTCTCTCTCAAAAATAAAATATATGGAGGATGTGCTTTGGTTATATGCAAATAACATGCTATTTTATGTAAAGACTTTGAGCACAAGTGGATTTTGGGATCCACAGGGGGTTCTAGAACCAATTTTCTGTGGGTACTGAGGAATAATTGTCTTTTGTTATGGCAGCCTGAGCAGACAAATATATCGGTTTTCAGTTATTTGCTGGCAATTTAGACCAAAATGGACATGAATTGATTTGCTAAAACTTAATATCAAGTATGATATTCTGTTTTTTTTTGGTAATCTTAATGTTTGGATATCTCCCTGTGGAATAAGAATAAGGATGATGGTAAATTCCAGGGCTGGTGCAAATGAAGGGAAACCTTTACTCTGAGACACAGTAGAGATGGAAATTACTCATTCTAGACAACTGCTGTTAAGGTGTCAAGTGTAAAATATACATGGCCTTTGACACAGAAAGTCTATGTTTAGTAGGAATTTATTGTAAGAAATAAAAGAAAAAGTTAGCAAAGATAGATATACATAGTAAAGAACTGGAAATAACCTTGAGTAAGGAATTGATTGGATTATGACATGTCCATTGCATGTAGCCTTTGAAACTAATGATATACATGTATATTAATTGGTCTGGAAAGATGTGCGTGATATATTATTGGGTGAAAAAGACAGGTTATAGAGCTGTAGGCATAGCACTTAGACAGGTTATAAGCATAGAAAATTCTGAAGAAGCAGACTGACGGCTTTGTTCTGAGGATCTAGGCTTCAGGAACCAGTTTATGGGTAGTGCTTAGGTCACCATGTCTAAAGGACTTCACTAGCTGGTTACATTCTCCTGTCATCAGATTCAGATTTTAGATTTCCTGGAGGAAGTGTATGGTTTACCTTGGGTAATTTGCTGACCCTTTAGCCAGGCATGTGTGTGCATGCCTGTGTGTGCACACGCGTGTGTGTAGCACTGCTCTTAAATGTTCACAAAGACTATCTAGGATAGGTGAGGAGTCACAAGGAGAATTGAAGTGTATTTAACTAAAGGAAGGGGAGGAGTTCCAGGGAGATGAGGAAATAGAAGCCCACTACTTATTTAGTTAAAATAAATACATTCTATGAGCAGAAATGTTGAATTGATTACCATATTTTCATAAAATTACTGCCAAAAGATAAACTTGGGCTTTCTTTTTTCTTTAACAGTCCCTTTAACATGTTAGGATTTATACCAATGTTTTAGCTCTGATTTTCCTTTCATAGAAGATGACTGGTCAAGATTAAAATTTTTTTTTTTCATAGGTTTAAAATATGCTGTTTTTTTTCAATTTAAATAGTTAACTCAGAATTTTTCTGACATCGGTAAATAGGAATAGCAGTCTTTGTACTTACATGGTGTAAAGGATATTCACCCTGAGAGAAGAACTATCTTGATATTAGAGTGAAGACTGGTGCCCCCAGTGCTCTCACTACTCGTGTAGCTGAGGCAGGAAGATGGCCTGAGCTCAGGGGTTTGAAACCTGAGCAATGAAGCAAGATCCTGTCTTGAAAAAAACACAAGAAAAAACACAAGAAAAGATATTTCTCACTTAAAATATTCTTTATATCATAATGGATGTGAAAGGATATGGAAACATCATGTGAGGGATTATGTTTTTAGGATTATGTCTGCTTCTTCAGTAATCTTAATATGTGGGCATCTGTTCCCACTTTGGAATGGGAATAATAGAACCAGTAGGTTAAAGTTTTTATAGTATCAGATCTAATAATATCTGGTTAAGGCTAAGAATTTGGTCCTTTGAGTGAATAACTTTTATGAAAGATCTCTCAGCCTTCACTCATGTCTTCGCCTATTGATCTGGTGAGTTCCTAGTTAGAACATGAGGTTCAAAAGACACTTTGGTATCAGCTTTCAAAAAGCTGTTGCTCACAGTTTTCAAATTCCCACTCAACAGTTATAGACAGATGTCACTGGGTTCAGAATTTTTTCAGCCTACCGGATGTTCTTTTTTTTTTTAATACTTCTATTTTATTTATTTATTTTTATTTTTTTAACATTTTCATTTTTTTAAAGAGAGAATGAGAGAGAAGGAGAGAGAGAGAGAATTTTTTTTTTAATATTTATTTTTAGTTCTCGGCGGACACAACATCTTTGTTGGTATGTGGTGCTGAGGATCGAACCCGGGCCGCATGCATGCCAGGCGAGCGCGCTACCGCTTGAGCCACATCCCCAGCCCCAAGATTTAGATCTTTTAAAAAAATTTTTTTAAGTTGTTGGTAGACCTTTTTTATTTATTTATATGGGTGCTAAGAATCGAACCCAGTGCCTCACACATGCCAGGCAAGTGCGCTACCCCAGAGCCCCAGCCCAGATTTAGATCGTATATGCATTTTTGTGTAAGAAATGTAGAAGACAAATGAGACTTATCATTATAGATCCCTCCTCAGCTGAAAAGGCCTTTCTTTACGGAGGTATGTAGAGAATCAGTAATTTTTATGAAGTGCTTCAAAATCAACTTTATGTAAGTTTAATGTAATAAGTTTATTATAAAATAGTATCAAGATATGACCATATGGTTCATATGACTTTTTTATTCCAAGAACTTTAGAATTATCATTTTTTTCTTCTCTTTCTTGGATTCTTGTGTTTCACAAATAACTGGTCTCCTTGGATGACTGGTGATCATATAAATAGTCATTCTCTTTGGTCATCCTTCACCTAAGTTCAGATGGTAAAGTTCTTCCTTGTTCATGATCTATTTCTCTGGTATATACAGTATAGCCAAAACTTGGGGGAAATAGGGCAAGCACTGTCAGGTGAATGATACCAATAATCTCTGGAAGTAAATTTTAAGCCAATTACTTCAACTGTGCAATTTTACTTGGTTATTATCAAACCTTTTACTAGATTGTTAATGATGAACAAAATTGGTTTGAGTTGGAACTCCTTTGGTGCTAATGAGCAGTAAAGTGGACCCCAAGGTAGATGTCGGAGTCTGGATTCATTCACAAAATAGAGCATGAATGAGCCCCTAGAAGCTAAGATTTGGTCCAGTTCCTTTCTCTTTTTGTGTACCTGTTCATTACCACTTAATTTTATTTTGAGAGGTGAACCATCTTATAGCAATGATTTGTCTAACATTAACTGATGAAGATAATCAACTGGGACTAAACCTTTAGCTACCGAACTTTTATCATGGTCACACTATGTTCTGTGTGAAAATATTGTTTCTTCACTTGTATGTTATTTAGTGTGTGGACATTTACAAACTCCTTCTCCTCCTTCTTCTTCTTCTTCTTCTTTTTTTTTTTTTTTTTTTTTTGCAGTACTGGGGATTCAACTCAGGGATGCTGTACCATAGTGCTACATCCCCAGCCCTTTTTATTTTTTATTTTGAAACAGGGTTTCACTAAGTCACAGAAGCTAGCCTTGAACTTGTAATCCTCTTGCTTCAGCCTCCTGAGTAGTACGTCTTAATTCTTAATATGATGATTATATGATTAATATTCTTAATATGATTCTTAACTACAGCTTTATATAGATTATATGATTAATATTTTTAATGATTCTTAACTACGGCTTTATATAAACTGTGTGTTTATGGGAACATCTTGAAAGAAGTATATTCCGTATTCTAGTTTTCTGATCCCTTTTAAATTTAAAAGCAGAAATAACAACCAAAAATTACTAAGATTGCTTGGCTTTTAGTGTAAGCTGCTAACTGTGTTAGGGGTAACTGTATTTTATTTCCAAAGTGCTTTTTCTTTGAATATGTGAATCTCTACAAATCCAGGGGCTTCAGACGTATGTTGAGTGCTTTTCTCTTCTATTCAGGCTGATTGGCTAGTGCTGAAATTTGCATCTAGTTTGGACAGTGCGGTGTCTTTGCACTGCTTGGTCTTTTCTCAGGACTCCCACTTATGATTTGACCTGGTCATTACTGCAGGTACCAAGTAGCTAAGCTCAATATGTGGGCTTCAAAGGGAAAGATTTATATTCTAGAAGACTATTTTGGAATGGTCCGGCAAATTCAACAGAAGGTATAGCCTTTGGCCAGGAAAGCTGCATTTGAAGCTGCAGGGAAGCTACTTTCTCTAATAGAAAGTTTGGGCTCTGGACAGTGAGAGGCATTGGATGCAATTCGAAGAAATAGGTGGTTTAATGAGATTCTGAATGTGAATTTGGACATGTCATCTATTTGAAATGTGTGGAAACAGTTGTAGCATATAGAGCTTTTTTGTTTAAATAAGTATACTATGTTATGGAATGTACTATGTCTGCTACATTTTTTTAATAAGTATATTAAAATATTTTCAGTTTGTTGGCTGTTTTTCAACTCTTTAGTGACATATTTTTTATATATTACAGTTTTTTTCTTATGTAGTCAAACCTGTGATCTGTTTTTTAAAAATGTTTTTTGGTTGTAGATGGATACAATACCTTTATTTTATTTATTTTTATGTGGTGCTGAGGATTGAACACAGTGCCTCACATGTGCCAGGCAAGTGCTTTACCACTGAGCTACAACCCCAGCCCTGTAATCTGTTTTTCATAGTTTCTACTTTCATGGTTCTTAGAAATCCTGTTTCCACAGAGTGTCAAAACTGGCTTCCTTGAGGAAAAGCAGAGGCCTTGGTGGGAGAGATCCCTTTTCATGCTGGGCCTTGCATGCCATGTTTGAAGATTTTGGTCTTTATTGCAAGAGCAGATCTGCTCAAGAGTTTTAGTATTGGGATGAGGCACAAGTACAGTGAGCTGTAGTTAATTGAAGCTGCTCCAGCTAAAGAAAACCTTCACTTATAGTCCAGTTTGATTTGCTGAGCAGGCAAGTAAGCAACTGGTGATTAAGGCCCTGGAAATTATCAGGTGTGTCCAGAGAGTATCAAAGAGTGTCTTTGTATGGAACCCTATGAAGTGATCATCTTTTCTTCCTTCTTTTGTGTGTGTGTGTGTGTGTATAGGAGGCAGATTGTATGCTTTCTGCCTTAGAATAATTTGTGAGTAGAGTGTCATTCTCTTGGTCTTTGACCATTTAAGTTAAAAAATTACAGCCAGGAAATCTATTTTGGGATAAAAACAAAACAAAACAAAAAAAACAGGATAGAGGTTTCATTGGATATACAATTTTAAGGATATATTAGTGTATCTGAAACTGAACTTTTTGCATCTCCAAAGGTTTTCTCCAGGTTTTCTGTAATAAGATCTGCTCTGATTCTTATACATATGGATATATTAGCAAAACTGGATTCCATCCCAGTGTAATCAGGCAGGGAACCATATAGTGGAACTGCAATGAAAAGCTACAGTATTCCTATAATTATATTAGGATGTGATGTGGTCCCTCCCTATGTTTATTAATTAGTGGAGTTGTAATGAGACTCCTTCTGCTTTTAAGGATGCTGATCAGTGGGCATCCAGGCAGGATTTAGTTGTGTTTGGGAGCCTCCTGTGTAAAGGTGGGAGGGATTGGTGTTTCAGGCAGTGGCAGGTGAGCCTCCTGCCAATTTGGCATAATGGGAACAGGACTCTTCTGAGTTGCCATCTGTTTGTGGCTGATAGGAAACCAGCAGTGCTTTCCGAGGAGTGAGGAACTGTTCTGTTTATGTTGAAATATTTAGGAATTAGTAATGTTAAGACTGTGCTGAATAGGTCTTAACATTACTCAGCAGGTTGGGGAGAAAGACTGTGTGGAGTGAGTTTTTGTTACTACTAAATGCAGAAGATGGCTTTTTGTTTCAATAGCCCACCCATCCCAAAAAAGCCAAGACTCTCTGCCCACCTAGACTAACTGCTTGAGACCGCCCCCATTCTGAACTGAGTTGCCTGGGTCAGAGGGCATGCCTGTTGTACACTGCTTATGGTGTGTGTGCCCAAGGGATTTGCATTCTGTATGTAATTCTTTTGCTGTGTCTTTTTTTTTTTTTTTTTTTTTTTTTTTGCGTTTCTGGGGATTGAACCCATGTCCTTGTGCATGCAAGGGAAGCATTCTACCAACTGAGCAACTATACCCCAAGCCCTGTCCTTTTTTTTTTTTTTAAATCCCAGTTGTAAAATATGTTTGAAAAAGTTTACCATTTTAACATACACAGTTAAGTGGCATTAAGTACATATATATTATGTGACCTTCATGTTATGTCGTGTTTAAATCAAATACTTTGACATACTTAAAAAAATCCGCTTCTCCATTACCAAATACGTAAAGTCATCAATATATTCTGCCCTGTTTGATGTCTCTTTGAGTTTGTGTGTTTGTTTGTGTATATGTGTGTGTTACTGGGGATTGAATCCAGGGATGCTCTTTCACCGAGCCCCTGCCCCCTTTATTTTGATTTTGGGATAGGGTCTCTCTAAATAACCCAGTTTGGCTTTGAATTTGTAACCATCCTGCTTCAGCATCCCAGGTCTCTGGGATCACAGGCGTGTGCTTCACCTGGCTGCCCTTTGATTATAAGCCTTCACTTACCACCTTCCTTGGGGGAGCTGAGGAGGGGATGGAATTGCTTCTTGGGTTGATTTGCTGCCTTCACACATGGGGAGCTCTCTTCAGAGAGATTTTTGTTTTTTCTTTTTCTGAATTGGCAGTTGATGCCAGTTGTGCTCTACCATTGATTATATCTCCAGCCCTTTTTACTTACTTTAAAATTTTGAAACAGGTTCTTGCTAAGTTGCTTTGGCTGATCTTGAACTTGTGATCTCTGCTACTGCTGTTACTAAAATTTTACCCTATATATGGTTGATATCTCTAATTTGTCATAGAGTATATGCAAGTATTTCTTTGAATTGTGTCCACTACAGCTTGGTGGTCCTGGTGAAATGTTGGACTCACATTTGACCAGATTTATGTGGTACACTTGATTTGGAAATAGTGTTGTCAGTTCCCTTTTATTGCATGTATCAGAGCAATTTCCTGTTAACTAGTATGATATTTTGATTTTTGGTTTTAGTACAAATCATCCATGGACAAATTCTTCAGCTGAATACATCTGAGAGACAAATTGTTCAATTGATCCAATAAATCATAGTTTATTTTTGTAACAGCGTTATTTGAACCCAGAGAAACTGTGGCCAAAGTTTAATCAAGCAGAGTAGCTTCATGTAGATGATATATTCCTTAAAACTGGTATAATAAAATATTTTAAATGAAATTACACTTTAAGTGCACGGGAAGAATTTGCCATCAGAAGGAATCCTTTTGTTAACTCTTTCCTAAAATCTAATTTAACTTTGTAAATTTGAATTTTTCTATATCATATTCATTCAAATCAGGATTTGTCCATGATTGCCCTTTTTGTTATCATTATATCTTATAATTGTCACTGGTTCATTGACACATCACATTCTGTTGACCTCTAGGATTATGCAAAATAGCTGTTCCTCTTTTGGTAGTTTGGTTACACACATAGATACATACTGTCTGTGAATTTGAGAACTCTGTGTGAGTTAGAATTAAATTGGGATTGAGTATCCTGTGTGAATTGTAAAACCTCTATATAACAATCCCAGGAAAATGGATAGTATGATTTAGTGATTGCACCTAGGACCTTGCATATGCTCAGCAAGCGCTTTACTTCTGAGCCATATACCCAACACCATTGAGGGAATTTTTGATCACTCTTTCTTTGTTTTAAAAACATTTTTTTTTTAGTTGTTGATGGACCTTTATTTTATTCATTTATTTATATTTGGTGCTGAGAATCAAACCAAGTGTGAGGCAAATGCTCTTATCACTGAGCCACAACCCCAGTCCTTGATCACTCTTTCTTGATAAATAATAGTGATAGCTAAGAAGTCATAATGCTTTAACATCAGTTCTGACACTGGCTGGATTCCTGCAGTTCCACTCACTTCTCTCTACCCACCCAGATTTAGTGTCACACCCACAGGTTTTAGGATCAGTCTTCTCAGTGCTGTTCTCATGGCAGATGACAGCTGCAAGTCATGAGGCCACCTGTATTTCTGACAAACTGACTATAAATTTGGGGTCCCTACCACTTTGTCAGGTATGATAGTGTGCTAGAACAACTCAGAATTGACTCAAAGCATTGTACTTACAATCACACTTGTATGATCAAGGATATAACTTGGGAACAGCCAAGTACCCAGAGCAAGGACTGGGAGATTACTGCATGCTGAGCTCCCATACCTTTTCCCCAATGCATCCATGTGTTTCAAACCAGGAAGCTCTTTGAACTTGAGTGTCTAAAGTGTGGAGTCTTAAAGTCAGGAGTGGGGTTGAAAGCTCCAACACTAATCACCTGCTGCTATGGTTTAGATATGAGGTGTCCCCCAAAAGCTCAAGTGTAAGACAGTGAAAGAAAGTTTAGAGGTGAAATATTTAGGCTATGAGAGGTTTAATAAGTGCATTGATCCATTGATATGGATTAACTGGGTGGTAACTGTAGATAGGTGGGGAGTGGCTGCAGAAGGTAGGACCTGAGGGTCTAT